>NC_090933.1:379512585-379817016 GCF_040938575.1 Ambystoma mexicanum
GCCTTGTCCCCAGCAGCTGTCAAAAGGGCACATGTGACCTTTGAAACTGCTCTGTGCTACTGTTGAACAGGCGGTGAACCTCTGACAGGAGTGAGGTGCAGCATGGCACATCCAGACAATCTGATTTTTGGGATGAGGTTTTAGTAAAGAGAGATATGGTTAGCAAACCATCCTTTCTGATATGGATTATAAAAATCATTTTATTTTTAATTTAAAAAAAATAATCTTGGCCTCTGATGCCCTTGCCCGATGGCAATTCTTTATAGATGTTGTGTGGTTGTTTGCTTTGGCTGTGGAGTTGAATGGCCTACATGCAGATTGGAGAGTTCTCAGGGTGATGAAGTTTTCTAGTTGGTGTGATTTGTGTCAGACGTTTCTTTTCTGTGGATGGCATGCTCGCTGTTGTTATGTTTTTTGTGTGCACCATGTTGTGTAGAGCTTACATTTGATAAGTCAAAGCTACAGTGTTTAATAGGTGTTGCTGTTCTCAGTCGAGTGAGGTTGAGTTTGCTGAGCTGCAAATTGACATTCTCTAAGTGGTCAGGCAGGGAAGTCAAGGTGCATACCTTTCCTTCCAATGCCCCCTTAGGAACGTTCTTGAATGAGTGGTGGGTTGCCTTGCTTAGTCTAGGTTCTCCTTAGTGGGAGAGAGTTGTGTGTTTGAGAAGCATGGGTGTGGCTGTGTGGTCTGTCCAGTCCAAAGATAAGGGATTATACTTATGGTGCCTGGAGAGGTGGTGAATGGCAGGTCAAGGTTGCTGCCTTTGTTGTGGGTTGGCCCTGTGACGAGTTGCTTGATGTACATGGTGTTGAACAGTCTGAGCAGAGCTGTGTTGTTAATGGGTGTTGTTGTGATGAGATCTGTGATTTCATAGAGAAAGGCCTTTTAGGTTTGGGCTGGTCAGTAGATGAGATGGTCTGTCTGAGTGTGGGTGAGTCGGAATTAGCAAATAAGGAGTTTCAACGTGGTGAGCTTTTGGAGGGTACATGCCCATGAGGTCTTGTGGCTAATAGGAAGTCCTTTTCCATTCTTCCCTTAGAGGACCATGTATTGGATGTTATAGCCTGTAGGGAAGATGACATCCAGGATTTGTGTTGAGGTGGGAGTGTACCATGTCTCTGTTATACAGAGTGCATTTAGGCTGTGGGTGCTAAATAATTCAGCAATGTATGCTGCGTGTAATATTGCAGTATGAGCATTGTTCATTATGAGGTTGAACGGTTTTTAGGAGGTGTATGGGTGGTGATGAGAGTAACGTGGGTGAGGTCATGTGGGATACAAGTGCTTTTGAGTGGGGGTACAGACTGAGCGCTTGCATCTAAGGCTTACAATGTGAATGTGATGGAGTGGAGTGATGTATGATATGCCATGCTGCGGATTACATGTGGGGTAGAAAGCAGGGGTTCTATCCCTTTCCAGGTCCTAAAAGGACCAAACAGGAATGCATCTTTTCTTTGTATGGCCTCTAAATAAGAAACCCATGTGAGAGACCCCTGTGATATAAAAGTAAAGAAAAAAAAGGATGCTGTGGGGCTATGCAGGTGAGTGGCTATGATCCATTTGCACCAGCTGACCATGGTGGGTCAAGGAGCCAGTAAGAAGTGTCTGGTGTTTGCCAGGGCTCTGAGAGAGGCCCTTGAAATTATTAGCAAGGCTTCTAAGGCACAATTGGAAGGGTTGGTGGTTGAGGTCACGGGAGAGGGGGAAGTAGGTAGGGGCAGGCCGCAGCACAGAGCAGCGGCAGATGGGGCTCTCAAGGCAATGGTGGCCTGCACCCCTGCGGCAGGTAGAGGAGAGGTCTGGGAATCCAGGGGCAGGAAGATTAGGAGGGAGATTGATAGGAAAGCATCCAGGGGAGAATTGCATTTGGGTAGGGAGTCTGATAGGGATGTGATTGATATGGACCAAGGGGTAGGAGGGGATGTGAGGAGTGTCCAAAAAAGGGTAGGTAAAGCAGGGTGTAGGTGATGGGGCGCAGGGAGGGGAGAGGAGACATAGAGGAAAGGGGGTAAATACCTGCAGAAGAGTGCAGGTGGGAGAAGGAGAGAGAGGTTCCCATCAATTAGTGAGGTTGGGAGGGGAGCAGAACGGCCCCCCAGGTAGGAGGATTTCGGGCGGAGGGCGCTGCGCAGCCCCTGCTGTTTCAGAGGATGAATAAGGAGAGGGTTTCGGAACGGCCCCTACTCGGTCGGCGCGAGGACAGTCTAGAGGGCGCAGCACGGCCCCTAGCGATGAGGATCACATGGTGGAGGAGAGCACACCTCGCCCGAGAGAAGAGGACCAGGAAAGGGTTTCTGCGGCCCCACCGTGAAGACGCCAAAGGAGTGGTGGGGCAGACGCCCCGGGCTCACAAGACGAAGATAGACTCGACCCGAGCATGAGCTCGCATCAGCAATGGTATTTCAGGGGTGATGAAGTTGGGATGGAGGAATATGTGGAGCAGTGGGAGGATGAAGGTTATAGGGTGGTAAGGAGGAGAGGGAAGGAGAGAAGGGGTTTTAGGTGGGATTGTGAAAGACAGGAGCTGGGGGTTGGGGGCCTAGAGGTCGGGGGAATAATTGGATGGGTGAGACTGCTGACATGTTTTTTTGTCCCCGCAGCAGGAGCCCAGTAAGAAAGGAGATGAGGAGCATCCAAGTGGAAGCCAGACCGCAGATGGGCAATGGCAGGGTGGAAAGAGGTGAGCGGGAAAGGGACTAGTCAACTGCATGGCAGAGGGGGACACGAGAAAGGAGGGAGGAAATGAAGGGTCTGGTCTGCAAGGGGTTAGAAGAGAGATGGGTGTACAGGCTATTGGAGCCTTGGAGGGTGAAAAGGAAAATTGCTTGGTGGAGGTACAAACGGACAAGGTGATTGAGCCATTGGCGCTTGAGGTACAGGTTTCAAAAGAGAAAGAGGTTGAAGTGAAGGGCAAGGAAAAAAAACTACCTTACATGGGCATCACGAAACCTTTGGGTGCGCACTTGATGACAGCGACTAAGGATAAGATTCATGCAGGGGAATTTGTGGATGTTTTTAAGCTGCTTTATAGGAAGTGAGGGCAAAAGAGGGCTCTAAAGAAGAGGAGAGAGAACTGGCCTCGCTCCCAAGGGTCCCATTGACAATTGGAAATTGGACATCAGCATTTATTATTTATGCCAGTGTCTATTGTGATAAATTTCCGGAGCGATGCGTGGCTCTGCTAAAATATATGGATGTGATCAGAAAGGCATTTACACGTTTTGGGGGTTTTGCGTGGGTGCGTTACGACGAAGAATTTAGAGCAAGAATGGCAGAGGACAGTCAGGCTGTCCGGGGGTAAATAGACATGGATCTATGGCTGCAGTGGATAGCACCAATGAGGCCTGCCCCGACGTTGCACACAGCAAGTGGTCTGCCTGTGCCTTTTTGGCCCTTTCTTGGTCACCCCACCAACAAGGGGTTGGGGGAGGAGGCAGAGGGCTGCCCTCAGCAGTATGTTGGGAATTTAATAAGGACGGCTGCACAAGGAACTTGTTCAGGCATGAATGTAGCAAATGTGCAGGGAAGCACCCTCTCACGCAGTGCTTCCAAGAAGGAGACAGGGGGAGGAGGAGAGGATCTGGCAGAGGGGTTGTGGGGAAAACTTTTACTCCAATTAAATTGGATGTGCTGGAGAAGTGGTTTGAATTTTATCCGGACAGGGAAGGGGCTCAGATTTTGAGTGAGGGCTTTTGTCATGGTTTCAGGCTGGTATATCAGGGGCCAAGGGTGCATCGGTGGCCGGAAAATTTGAAGTCAGCCAAAGAAAATGTTGAGGTGGGTAAACAAATGTTGGGCAAGGAAATAGCAGCAGGGAGGATAGTAGGGCCATTTGATGATCTGCCTGGTGATTTAGTTGTATCCCCGCTGGGCGTTGTGCCTAAGAAAGCCCCGGGGGAGTTCAGATTGATACACCACTTGTCATGGCCTGAGGGCATGTCTGTCAATGATTTCATTGCCCCTGTGGAACGCTGGGTTGTATATGCATGTGTGGACCAGGCAGTGGATTTGGTGAGGAAAAAGGGGTGCAGGGCCTTCATGGCCAGGTGTGACATTAAGGCGGCTTTCAGGTTGTTGCAGATGCACCCGGAAGATTTTTGGTTGTTGGGTTTGCAATTTGAGGACCACATATACATCGACAAAGCTTTGCCAATGGGGTGCGCAATTTCCTGTGCCTTGTTTGAGCGTTTCAGTTAGGGGTGTACCGAATAGCAAATGTAATATTCGGCCGAATACCGAATAGATAACCCAGATATTCGGCCGAAGCCGAATAGTGAACCGAATAGTGGTTTGCTACTAGAAATGTGTCAATATGTGTATATAAATGTTTCTTTTGGAATATAAACCTAGGAAAATTGCATTAATTGGCCCTGTAAAATAAAAAAAATGGAAGGAAGACTATAAAACTGTACTATATTTCTTCATATTATTTATATATAGTTAAAGGTGCAAAATGGTGCAAGTACCTAGGCATATAAAGGCAGCGCAACCCAAACAAGCCAAAACTCTTGGTTTTGCCAATACTTATTTTAACAGGACTCCAGTGAAGGACGTGCATAGTGCTTATATCTGCCCACTTTGGCCAAAAGAGCCAGCACACACTAGAATGTGGTTTCAGCACTTCAACATTTGCCCTGTTGCCCTAGAGGCCAGTCTTAGCCTGTTTAAAGCTGTATCATTTGCCATATGGACATTAATCTTTCTAGCTCATATTTGGTTCTTGTTCCCCTTTTAGTATTTACTTTTATTACACTCTTAAACACCTTAAACATTTTTTTTAAATAATGCATCTCACAATTTCTCCTGGCTTCTTTAAAACAAGACTAATTTCCTATTTGATTTGTTAGAATTGGTTGTTCACTGGGCCAAATCTGCAGACTTCAATTCATGTTCTGGCTTCAAAGTTAAGCACACTGAAGCATTTGGGTTCCTGTTTCATGGAGTGGAAAACTATGAGTGTTTGGGAGGCAGAAAGGGGAGGATTTTTACAAGTTTCCAATAATTCCAAATCATTCCACCTCCTGCTGTCCCTGGAACTGCCCCTAAGTACAAGAGACAACTGACAATGGAGTCTGTGTGAATCTATTCACATAAGAGGGGTGGGGGCGGGCTCGCACTGTGAGCTCTACTCTACAGCAGAGGCACATCATGATGGGCCATTAAATGCCTTTGTTGTGCCAGAATAATCAAGTTCATTTAGGTACTGGGCGCAGCCCCCGATGCAGGCAGCCCATACACAGGCCCATTTAAATGCATCCCTTTGATGGGGCTTAGGCTTAGCCAGCAGGGACTCTGCATTAACACAAGCCACACTGAAAATGCAGAATTGTGTTTGTTTTCAAGCCAGCAACAACAGAAGAGTGAAGAGTCCAGGAGCCATTAGGCATGGGCTGCCTCCAGCAAAGTGATGTTTTTTGATCTGCAGACAAGATCCTGCTCAAGGCCCACCTCTGAATGTGAAATGAGGGAGGCCAATGCAGAATACACATCCCTATAGTGCTTATATGTGGCCCACACTGCAGTGCTTGTTGTAAGCATGAGTCACACTGAATGGGAACACAGTGCTGCTACGTGATCTACGATAGCATAAAGGTCTGCCCTCAACCCATTTGTGTTAAATGCAGTTCTCCTGCCTCACCCCAGCCCTAACCCGTGCTGATCCACTGGAAGAACTGCCAAGGAAACGGACTGCTGCATTGTATGCAGTTTTCTGTGAATGCCTCCTTTTTTTTGTGAACTTGAAGAGGTTAATGTGACTCCCCGATACGCCTCCCGAATTAGCATTAAAGTAGGAGAGACAGCCTTTTTTTCTGATGCAGCATCCGCTTTGCCTGGGTGATTACCTGCTGTAGGAACAATAGTTCCAGCTAAACATGAGGCGTCACCATTTGTGTGCCTAAAAGCACATTGCCACAAAGAATGTGCTATGTGCAAAGAAATGTATTGTATTCCAACTCCTGTATCGTGTTCACTCTAACAATTCACTTGTTTATGGCACCTCTGGTTTCCTAAAGATGCAACTGTGCACGTGCAAACGAGGTGTTCCCTATCCAGTCGCTCAACCACTTTCAGGATCACCAGGAGTTGCGCCCCCCCCCCACCGACTACACCCAGGAGGGGCTAATCTGCCAGAATCAACATCTAATTTAAAGTTCTCTGAACAAGTGGCGGGTGGTGGGGTTGGGGGATGTGCGCGAGGCCAGGAGATTGGTCGGCACTCTAAGGCAGGCAAGAGTGGGCAGGCCCTTGGGCAAGTACCCCCTGCCGACGAGCTGCTCGGTATGGAGATTTGCAGTGTGAGAATGTGTGAGAAACCCGGCTACGGAGACAGGACAACCTCGACACATTGTAAATCCCTCCTGGCCTGATTGACAAATGCGGTTTCAATGGGAAAAACTCACTGAAAAAATATTTGTAAATAGGCCCTCTGGGTTTTTACAGCCCCCTCCGCCCATCCATTTTTTTAATGACATTTAAATCAAACATTGTCACCAGGCTCACGAGACTTAAAAATGACAGTAAACGATGACAAAGCCTGGACTTGTGCATTATGTATTACATTCCCGGCAGTTTGTATTGTAACTGTAACACTCTAGAAAGTTAGAATGTGTGTTAACTTTATTTTAACTCTATCATGTTTAATTTGTTTTAAAAAGGAAGGGATACGTTAGCACACGAGGAACAAGGAATAGCTTCTGCTTTAGTTCCATCAATCATGGTGTCTGGACAGGGTACAACAAGAAGTCTCGGGCATGCATTACTGAATCTTTTACATGTAAATTAAGTGCTTGCTGATACTCGTACTGCAGGGAAGGACGGAGTCAGCCAGAAACACTCCTTCTGTGTGTCGGTGTCCACACGACATGTACATATGGCAATGCTGCCTCCCCCGTGGCTGTAATACAATATTGCACCCTGCTAGCACCAAATAAAAATTACAAGCAGACGTGTATTGAACTTCGGCTTCGAGTAGGCTTCCAGTAAGTGTTCGGCCGAAGCCGTATAATTGATTTTCGACCGGAATTCGGCCGAATACTTACTCGAAGCCGAAGTTCGGGACACCCCTAGTTTCAGTTCCTTCTTACAGTGGGTTTTTTCATACATTTCTGGTTGTGAAAGTGTTCTGCATTACCTAGATGATTTTTTGTTTATAAGCGGGGCAGAAAGAGAGAGAGAGTGCGAGGAGATGCTCAAGTTGTTTCAGGATTTGATGGGGGAGTTGGGGTGCCTCTATTGGGAGACAAAACAGAAGGGCCAGCGGTGGTGTTGACAATCTTAGGGAATGAACTGGATTCAGTGGCCATGACCTCACGCTTGCCGCACGACAAGGTGAGCAAACTGGTAGGATTGCTGGAGAAAGCGGTGGGGGCCAAGAAAATTATGCTAGTGGAAATGCAGAGATTTGTGGGGCATTTAAATTGTGCATGCAAAGTGGTGGCCCCAGGGTGGATATTTTGTAGAAACTTGGCGCAGTCTATGGCTGGAGCAAAGTGCCCACATCATGGGATAAGAGTATCAGGTGCAGTGCGGGAAGATTGTAGAATTTGGCTGCGCTTTTTGGAGAGCTTTAACAGAGTGTCCATGTGGTTGGAGGGAGATCCGGTGTCATGGGAGGTGCAGATATTCTCGGATGCAGCAGGGGCGGGACATTTTGGAGTGTTCTGGGGAGGAAAGTGGTGTGCGGAGAAGTGGCCATCGCTTTGGTTGAAGGAAGGAAGGAGCATAGCATTCCTTGAATTTTTCCCTTTGCTGGTTGCATTGGAGTTGTGGGGGAAGGAGTTGCAAAACAGGAAAGTGAACTTGTGGTTCATGTAGTGAACAGGCAGTCAGCAAGGGTTCAGAGGGTGGCGAGACTGATGAGAGAGTTTGTTCTGTGTTGCATGGAATTGAATGTGTTGTTTAAGGCAACACATGTGCCAGGGAAGGATAATGGCATCGCTGATGCATTATCTCATTTTCAATGGCAGAGATTCCGTGGATTGGCTCCAGATGCGGATCAGGAGGGGCAGCGGATTCCAGAGAAGCTGTGGAAAATAGGAAGCTGAGAGCGCTTGCATTGGTGGAGGGTTTGCTTTCTCCGGCATCTAGAGAGGCGTACAGGAGAGCTTGGGAGGATATTTTTGGAGGGGGAGCTCGTAGTTGGCAAGGTAGGGGGGATGCAGAAGAACGGAGAAGGGATGATGTCACTAACTTCCTCTTGAGGTGCATGGATAGGGGCTGGTCTAGGGCAACTATAACAGGGAATTTGCAGGGATTGCTTACTATGGGAAGTGGCTTTGGGGTTTTCAGCCGAGCGGTGGAGAAATGGCAAACAGGATCTTGGAACGATGGGCAAGGGAAAGTAAGAGGGAAGAGGAAAAGAGGAGACCGGTATCGGCGGACTTGCTAATAAGGTTGTGTCAGGCTGTGGGGGTGGGGGGGTTCTGCTAGGCCTGGGAAGGAGAGTTGTTTGCGACTTGCTTTACTTGGCTATTTTTTGGGGCCTTTAGGGTTTCTGAGCTGGTGGGGGGAAAAAGTGGGGTAGGGGGACTGCGATGGGAAGATGTTCAATTTACCGAGTTAGGTTTGGACATCAAGATCAATAGGTCTAAGACAGATCAAAAAGGAAAGGGCTCCTGGGATTTTGCTGGGTCGGGGGAGCAAGGATTTATGCCCAGTTCAGAGAGGTTTGGTGTGGAAGGAGCGTTGTGCGGGGAGGACTGGTTTGTTTTTTCAGCATGAGGATGGGGCGCCAGTATCAGCGGCGCAGGTTCTGGGGGTACTGCGAAAGGTTCTGGTAGTGGTAGGGGAAAGGGCAGAGGATTTTGGAACTCATTCATTTAGGATGGGGGCAGCATCTGAAGGTAGTAGGCTGGGTTTATCAGACGATAAGGTGAAAAGTTTACGGCGTTGGAAGTCAGGGAGATACCAAGGGTATGTCAGGGACTTGGGCAAACGGGACGTTTGAAAGAAGTTTTCAGAGGATCTCAGGAGAGTTACATGTAGGAGGATGGTGGTGATTTGTAAGTGATTTTGTAATTTCTTTTTCAGATGCTGCTCGGAGGCCGGGGGTGATGACGCAGATCTGGATTGTGGGGCACTCTTTTGTTAAGTGGGCGGGGAAAGAAGCAGAGAAGAGGGTTTTTGGCAGGCAACTGGGTTGCAGCTATAAAGTGGCATTGGTAAAATGGTCCGGTTTAGGGGGGCTTCGCTGGGATCAGCTACTGCCTATGTTGGCAGGATTGAGGGCCATGGGGCTCCAGAGGGGGTGATCATTCATGCGGGGGAAAATGACCTGGTAAAAGATACAGGTGTGGCTTTCCTTAGGAAAATGAAAAGGGATTTGTTATGGGTCAGAGAAATGTGGCCTCAAACATGTGCCGTTTGGACTTAGTTGTTGCCACAGAGAGTTTGGTGGAGAGCTAGAAATGAGGGAGCGATAGAGCGGGCAAAGAAGGGGATAAACAGAGAGATGGTAAAGTTTTGTGCCTCGGCGGCGGTACAGGTTTTGGACCACAAAGAAATAGTTTATGAAGGGTTCATGATATTTAGAGAGGATGGTGTCCATTGTCAGTTTTTGGAAATACTCATTATTTGTCGGAATTGACCTGGTTGGTGAGAGATATGGAAAAGAGTTGAAAGTAGAAAGGAATAGTGATGTGGGTGGGGCAGAAAGAACACCTCGGTAGAGGGGTTTTCTGTTGCCGGGGGCATGGCCCCTTTAGATGTTGGGGGAGGGAAGCACAATGGGGGAATAGCATGGGAAAGGATGGGGGTGGTGCTGTTTGCACAAACGGGCAACCCCGTAGGAACAGGTATTTAACCTGAAGGGGCATGGCCCCCGGGAGAAAACGGGATGCCTTGAGAAGTGGTAAGGAGATGGTAGGGACCAAGGGATAGTTAGGGAAGAAGTGGATTTATTTAATTATTTAATTGTTGGGGAAAATGAAATTGTTGAATTATTAATTGGTTGTTTAAAATAATTTGTTAGTTTGTAAGGCCAGGGAGCCAGGTAAGCGGTTATTTGTAAGCTTTGGCCTGTCACATTAAAGCAACCTTTTCCACTATAAATGAGTCTGGGTTTTTGTGCAGTAAGCCAAAATTACTGGCCCTGAAGGACTCCATGGGGGGATTTGCCGGTATTACCGGCACTGGTATTACCAGTCAGTAATAGCAGCAGTTGTTTGCTGGTAAGGTGGTGGATATAACTCCAGCTCATAGCTGTAGGTAAATCCTCCAACCTACTGGCAAACCTGAAGTTGGTCCGGAAAAAGTGCTGGTATACGGCAATGCCAGCACTTTATTTCCGGACTGGCCAACTTGTAATGTGGCCCTTAGTGTTGGTGAATACAGTGGTCAGATGTTTACTTGCACTTTGAAACTCCATCTATTTCTTTTTTTTAATGGGACCATTACAAGACAGAAGACATTCCATGATGCACGTGTTTTTATTTTTGTATTGCCATCATGTTATGAGGGTTTCACCTTGAAGGCTTGGATTAACACCGTGCATGGAAGTTATTCCTGTGTATTTGGCATGCAAACCTTGTGCAAAATACCCTTGATGGCATTAATGTTGTGTCTCTGCTCCAAAATGAGTACTGCCGATTCTGTGAGGAAGGGGATGCGGTATGAGGAATTTTGGTCTCGCCGCAGTTTGCAGTGATTTTGCAAGATGCTGATGCCTTCAGTGGCTACCTGGAGGCAGGCGGTCAGAGCCTCATCAGATGCAAGTTTGCAGTTCCTACTTCATGGATAAGTGAACAGTATGCAGTCCTAGGGATGTGCTCCGGAAGTCTTTACATGCAGTCGTTCAAGGCCTGACACTGAAATGTGCCTCGTGCTGTTACCCTGCCATACCTTGGTGTCAGCAGCTCACTCCCACCACTAATGCCTGCAAGGGGGCTGGCCGGCACATATTGTGCACTGCTGTACATCCCGCTGAAATGTGCAGGTCACTTGTCTAAAACGCATCCAAATGTAAACAGTGCATGCTCTGTGCTACTTTCATTTGTGTCTATGCAGTACTCGGCATTTGTTAACCCAATGCCCTAGCCTCTTGCAACTTCATCTTAAATACTTGGGTCCTTCTCCTCATGACACTCAGCTGCTGCTCTAGACAATGTTTCTGCATAGATGCTTATCGGGCAGAGCTACTACTCTGATTATCACACGTATGGGTTCATGGCAACACATAGCAATCCTTGCCGGTGAATGCTTAGACATGTTCATTTAATGCAATAGTGTTGCTCCTTAAAAACACTGTGTGAAAATTGTATGCAAATAAATAAAGCACACAGTAAAAATAAATGTGTTTATGAGAATATTACCTCATATAACCTGAACTGGAGAGAATGCTTACACTGACACTATGCACTAGTTACTAAGAAGGGGAACTTAAATGCACTGCAATTTGAAGTTGAATAAAAATGACGGATTAAGCAGATGGAAAATAACCATTTGTTAGTATTAATTCCTTTCCTTTTGGAAATGGAGACACATATTATGCTATACTTTTTCCGGTAGTTTAGCACCCCATTCACTTTTTTTTAACTCAAAGTCAAGCAGGTATACATGCACTCTCTAGCCAGCCTTAGGCCTGCTGTATGCTGCAACCACAGACGCATTGAGGACGTTTAACTCCAGGTGGAAAGCGCCCCACTGGCTTGCACCCCCAATGCACCTTCATTTGTAGTGGGCGACCGCTGCAGTCTCGTGATTAAAAAATGCTTTGTTCGTGAACACTTAGAATATCACTTTTGTTTGATTTATCCAGGTATGTTTTTCTGAACTAAACTGTCATATTACTTTCCTATGACCTTCTGTAGTTTGAGTCCAATGTAATCGCAACCTTTCCGCATATTCCCTTCATCAGGATAGGGCTTCACTGTGAACATAAATACTAATACATGTTGAGTGTGTGTATATGTTTATTACCACCAAACTAATATAAGGACACTTTGGGCCGGATTTACAAAAGGGTTTTTGGATGGGAAAACTTTTTTGGTAACATTAATTGGCAGATGGCATTTTAGTACATACACAGCACAAAAGATAACACAACTGCTGTGGGAATATTATACATGCAGGAAACTCACCTGTATGAGCTCTGTCCACTCTGGGGGAAAATACATGCAAATCTCCTAATTTGTATACGCGTTGACACCAACAGGAGTGACTTCACAGAAAACAGCGTCCCAAGGGGCATCATCAGTCTTTTATAATGAGAGGCACCCTGGGAAGGGACATTACAAGAAGTTGCCATACATAAGCAGAGAGGCAAATAACTTTGCGGTGTGAAATATAGGAACAACACTTTTATTGTTTAGCCCCCTCGGCGAGTGCAGGAGCCAATCAGGTTGCTCCAAACATGGGTTGAATCTACTGATGCAAGCCCGTGTTCAGAGCAACACCAGTGCTCTGTGCACCCACCGTCCCGCATTGGGTGTCTTCAGGACGCGTGACCCAACCTGTCAGTTTGGGACAGAATACGGAACGATTGGCCACCCTATACAGTCCTGTATTTTTCCCTTTGGATTCTGGCACTTGTAGATTTTTTCTTTACCACTTGAAATTTAGGAAAGCTTCAAGTCACAGAATTCCAAGCAAAAGCAGGACTGCAGGGCCTTCTTGCAGATGGCCCCATGAAACCTGAGAGCTCTGTGTCTCTGAGTCTTGAGAAAAATACACGAATCTCTCAGGTTAACCATCTTTCTCTGCCAGATTGTCTTCGGTGCAGAGTAATGAATATGATATGGCATTTGTAACGTGCTTATACACAAGTGTTTCAAGGTGCGACGAGGCAAGGAAGAGGGACCGAGAGAGGACAGAGACAACGATTTTACTAGGCCAAGTGACATTGAGATTGCGCAAGTGCAGGGGAAGGAGGGGAAAAGTGCCAGGGGGAGGGGGGGCAGTGCTGTACATGGGATCATAACAATAACAAGAAGCGCAGCCAGCAGGTGGCAGGTGCAAGGGTAAGTGCAGACAGCAAGTGTCCAAAAGTGCAGGTAGGTGGACTGTAGGGTTACATATACAGACCCAAGTGCAAGGGTTGCCAGGAGGCAGTGCTGGTGTGCACCTGGGCAGGCAGGGACCTGGGCCCAAAATCAGAGGGTAACCAGTGCAGTTTCAGACAGAAAATCAGCAGGGGAGAGGAAACAGAAGGCAGAAGCAAAGAGAAAGGTGTTGAGGTGCTTCCAGAACTGGAGATGGTTCTCCTCAAGATTCAGAGAGGCAGGTAGGCTGTTCCAGAGAGAGGCCCCAGCCAAAGAAAGAGATCTACCACCAACTTGTTGTTGGAGAAGCGACTGACCCTAAGGGAGTTCTAGAGGTCTAGAGACAGTGAGCTTTTGGGGGAAGGAAAAGAAAAGAATACTTCATAGGACGTGCTGTTGGTAGTTTGACTTCTTAGAGACGTCAGAGATGTGAGTTGAAAAGGAGAGTGTGGAGTCGATGATGACCCTGGGGTTCTTAGCCTCACAGGTGGGATCAGGAAGAGTGCCAAGGGAGGCCAGCCAGAGAGTGACAGGAAAGGAGGGTGCAGGTGTGCCGATGAGGAGAATATCTGTCTTACTGGCATTAAGGCACAGTTCATTGGTGGCACACCACTCCTTGATAGCAGACAGGAGATGAGAGAAGAAGTGCTGACAAAGTTGAGCCTGTAAACAAGCTGAGTGTTATCTGCATAGCACTGAAAGTTGGAGCAGAGATCGGTATTGCGGTGGGCAAGAGGTGCCAGGTATTGGTTGAACAGCCAGGGAGAGAGGTTAGACCCCTGTGGAACACCACAGGTAGAGAGTGAGATAGAGGAAAAGAAGGACCCAAGTTGGACCTGGGAAGGTCGATCAAAGAGGAACGAGGTCAGCCAGGCCAGGGCCTGATCAGTAATACCTAGGTTATCACGGAGACGATTGAGCAGGATGGCATGGTTGATCGTGTCAAAGGCAGAAGAGAGATTGAGTAAGATGAGGACAGGGGGAAGAGTGGCTAATGTGTTGAAGAATTCAGAATTCTATAACTGTTGCTCAGTACAAATCAAGGTGGACATCCGTACATCTGACCGAGGTTGTTTGCACATCAGGCAAGACACAATATAAGGAAAATAACCCAAACAACAAAAATAAAAGGCAATTAGAAAGTGGAATGGACAACAACAGTAGATAATGTATAGTAAGTTCAACATTAAGATGAGAGATGGATTTCATTTGGGCCAAGGACGAGTATGCTCGTCCTTTTTGCATAGACTTGCACAATAGCCTGGAAGTTAAGGGGCTAATCTGGATTTCCCTGACCTAAAACCCCATTTGGCTGCCAAAGGACACAAATTAAATAGACACATGAGTCCAGGTTCCAAGGTCTGGAAGGGTATACCAGTGGTGCCTGATGAAACATCACCCAATGGAAAGGAGAAGTAACTGTTGCCAAACGACTTCCAGCTGATTCAGTTCAGTAAAGGGCCATTCCACTTGGGGAGAGGCACACAGTATTCCAGCAGCTACAGCCCCAAAAAAGCCATCCTACCTCCCTGCAGACAATAGTGTAGAAGAGGAAAGGAACACCACCATGTCTGTACTCAAGATAACGTACTTGCACTCTTGCTCTAGACCTGAATGTCCCAGGCACCAGTGTTTCCAATAAAATGCCATTATTGGCTCAGTCCCTAAATGATTCTTGCATGGCTTGGCTTCTGTAGCTGCCCATATCAATATGGTCTCCCAAGTTTGGCTCCAGCTTTGGTCAGCATCTTTTGCTGCAGTCAACACAGTCTGTGCCGATCCTATCCTCAACATATCTCTGTCTCCTTCCACATTGCAATATATTTGCAGAAAACAGTGCTAGCTTACAATTAGTCTTTAATCCTTGTAGCAGTGCATATTCGCACATTGTTACTGTGTCCTAATTAGTGTCTGCGTACCCAAAGTTCTGCATCACAGGTTTCGGAAATGAGACCACTTTTTCCTTGAAGTGTGGGTGAGAAATGACACCTTGAGGCATTCTATGTTACCATCTATCACAATGATGCAAACCTCCTCATATAGCACTGGCAGGGGTTCTCTTGCCAACTATTCGGTGCCTTTCTCTTCTGCAAAGTCATGCTCACTAGGTATCAGGTGTGACACTGGACCTGCAAAAGGACACTTAGCTGCTTGTAGCCTATGTCCTCGATGGTGATTTTCCTGAGACGTCCCATGGAGGGCTGATGGCATGGTAGCAACCCAGAAGAAACAAAGCAGGATTGCTAATGATGCAGGGCAAGCACAACCCCAGGGCACCGCCACATTTCCCCTAATGTTTAGACGCAGTTGACCAGTGTCCTGCTCCCAACCATGTGCTAAATGGAAAGGATCATCTGGCATGGCTAATATTCACAGTTTAATGTGCCACCATGCTGACTAAGGTTCACAACAATAATGTTTGGAAGTACAGGTGCAGATGATTAAAAAGCCACTGCTGCTGCTGGAACGTTGTGTCCCAGCAACTCTCAGGAATGCACATGTGCCCTTTGATCTGGGCCTCTTTTTGGTGCGGGTACCCTGTTTTCTGCTCCTATTAAACTCTCTCCCAAGTAAATGCCCTCTCTCTTCCTTCTTTCATCATCCCCCACATCCCAATGAAGTCTAGAAATTGTTAGAAAGCCTCACTCTTAGCAAATGTTATATGTCAGTTTGCATGCTTAACTACTCTTCAATCCCGTGGTAATTGAGGACACCTGCTTTAAAATGCAGCACTGTATTTTCCAAATTCTCTTGGGGGAGTACGCCCCCAAACATGACTTAGCAGTGTTGGGCTTTCTCACAAAGTGTAATATGTGGGCACTTTGACAAACATTTCCAGGGCTACATTGCTTTTCTCTAATCGGTGGTGATCTACGGCGTACTGCGGAGTTCCGGCAGGCCAACACCGATATTCAGCAGATGGCAACCTGCGTCACACCTGCAATTGATGTAGCACGTTTCTGACACTATAAATCTTCCCGTAGTGCAGGAAGAATGTCTGGGTCATGCCACTGAATTCAGTTTCAGTTCAGCCTTTGCTTCATTCTAGGATGCCATTCAGTAGAATCAGGTGCATATGATCGCAGAAAGCAAAAGACTCCAACAACTGCCATAGTTAATTAAACATTTTAAGAAGAAATATGTGTCAAGCATCACAATTAAAAGTTGTAAAAAAAAATACTGCCATTAAAAGTTAATTAAGGCACATTTAAAAGCGTGAGTATTTTCATGAAACCATGCATAAATGGCAGCCATGGAAAGGGAGACAGGACTACATGTAGTCCCTTCTTCCTTTCCATGACGCTCTGTCGCAGATCGGGAGCGGACGTGCTGGGGACAGAAGTGTTCTCAGTGCGTTAGCATCCAAAAAAGGACCAACAAAGAAGGTAAATGGGGTTGGGAGGGCAGGGAGGAGATTGTTTGGATGGTGGAAGGAAGGGAGAAACCACTTACCTGAATCTCCAGTGCGGAGGATGGCAGCCTCCAGCCGTGTGTAGGCTCGGAGCGGGGAAAACGATGTTTTTCCGAGCTTCCTCATTGGCTGAGGGTCTGCCACACCCCCCTCGCCAGGGATATGAAGGTACTTCAAGATTCAAGGGATTCTGTGTCATGTAAAGCCCTGGCGAGGGCCAATCAGATTGTGTGTAACAATCTGATTGTCTCTCGCCGGGTACTAATATTCAGTAGTTCATTTTTCCATGGTTGCGTGGAGATCTGTACCCTCAGACTGGATTGGTGCCTCACATGCTGCAAGACCAACTTGTCTGTACAACACAGGTACACATCTGCAGGGAGAGTAGCACCTACTAGGAATTTATTAACAACTCGAATAAACTATGAAACAAATGAGTACAAAATAAGTTGAGACAGGTCATGTGTAGGCACAGTTTAGGATCAATCTTTGCAACTTTTGGTTACTATCAACTGCCTCACGGAAACTGGACTGATGCATGGAATGTCACTGTGGATAAGCTTTCTTTCATATATCACTGGAGAAGCGGCGCTCGAGCTTACACGTGTTTGAACAGCAGCACACTTTCTGGGATTATGGTACGGTGGTTTGCTGTATGCATGTTGACAGTGCTTTAGCAGAAGACTATATTTGTGGTACTGTGACTTCTTCCTCAATAGTGATGCCGCTTTTTATGGGACGAAAGAAACCTGGGACTAAAAGTAGTTTTCCCTCAACAAACAGTTTGCCTGCACAGACTGCAGGTGACAACGTTCAGCTTTTGCTTGCCACACACGAAGAAATGACAGCATTATGAATTGCGTGGTGGACTAAAGCATGGTTTTGTGGACACGTAGGTGCCCTTAGTACAATTCTTCAGGTGGCGGTTGGGCCGCAACATGCTAATGTCTTGCACCTTCATATTTTAGAAGATGCTTTCGAAACTGAAACTACTCAAGTCGAGAATTATCTGGCTTGAGGACCTACGTTCAATCATTATCTACCTTTATTCTGTTAATTCTGCCCTGACTGTGTCTTTCTGTGTCTTTCACATCGTCCTTTCACGTGTCATTGTCCAATGGGAGGGAAAATCAATCACCATCATGGCCATCACCTGTGTCTGAGTCCAGCTCTCTGGAAGTGGCAAGAGACTGAGAATGTGTTATATCCTGCTTCACTAAACTGTAATTTTTCTCCCCATCATTGACTTAATGTAATGTTCGCCTCCTCCCCTTTTGACCCCGCAAAAAGTGGTTTATGTAAAAATGTGGTCACCTACTATCTCTACCGCGCTTGCATGCAACACCTGAAGCAGGAGAACTACCTTTGATCAGGCACAATTGCAGTCAAGTTGGTACCAAAATGAAGGCATTAGTCAAAGAATGAAAGATGTACCCTGTAATAGCCCATGACTAAGGCCCTCAGATGTGTAATAACTATTAGGATCTCCAAATGGAGGTCCCAGATGCCCACCCGGCAGCCCTTCAATGTAGGCTCTCTGAGTGCCTGCCCAGTCCCATTACTGAGTCTCCCATCTACTACTCCAAGCAACTATGCGATCTGCAGTCCTGGGAGTGGGATGCAGGGAAAGGGAATGCGACCATTATCACTTGGGAGGCTGTGAGCAATCCAAATGCTGGCTCATCGTCGCGGGAACCTGCATATATTGGTTCGAGTTATTGCACACATTGCTACTTTTTCCTGCTGGTCATAAAAACAAGAAAAGGTTCTACCATGTCAGACTGTGTGAGAATGTCTGTGAGTAACAGAGCTTCTCTGTCTTGCACAGGGGTTATTTGGAGATTCCCTGCATGCTATGCACACACCCTGAGAACTCGGATTAACTGAAGGCTTCGGGTGGTAAACCATAAGCGGCAACAAGGAGCCATCTCCTGTGCAGGTGCAGGGTCATAGCACTTCCTTCCCAACTTCCTGGGATCTCTGGGAGGCTAACAATAGGGGGAAACAGAAGAGGACAGGGGAGTCATACACCATCAACATCCACTGGATTCAAACCAAATGTATGGATTAGCTTGTCAGGCAAATCCCATCACTGGACTCCTCCTATCCGGACCTAAAGTGTAATCCAGGCTACCTTGCACTATTTATAAAGACTCTTCATGTAGGGAGTGACCATGCAGAGTACCTGCTTAGAGATCCCAGCTTAAGCTTGTATAAAGCCTACCTAAAAGCAAGAATACTCATATAAACACATCACACATAAACAGATGAAACCGCATGAATATTGATCCCATCCTAAATGTGTTCCCGTGGTTAACTATTGCATCAGGTGCCATAGAAATGGAAAACAACATCATTCCATATCCTATATCCATCTATTAAAAAAAGAAGCAATGCATGCATTCATAACTCAGCCTAAATGATTATGCCACAGTACTTTAAGTATGTGTCATGGCTGTAACATGGCAGGTGTATGTGTGCATCAGTAAGGGAGCTTACCGCTTGTTGTTCCTCTTGGTTACAATATACCCATCAAAAGTTGGCCAGAATTGAAAAAGGGGCAAGTGACAACTTGATGACAACGTGTTGTATGTGCTTCTTTGATAACACTTTCTTCGGGAGTACACATCTGGTGGCTTCCTTGCTTCTCTAGGCATCGCCTTAATGATGTCAAGTGGTTTTGCTGTCATTGGTCATTCTAACTTCCTAGTGTGACACTGGACTGCCCCTGGCTCCAATCCAGATGACGCCTCACTCGTAAACTCTAAGCTAGATGTACCCCTGTTGCCCAAAATATTTTGCGAGAATATTTATGTTGCTACGGATACCACGAACATGTGTGTCTTGTGTGAGCGAACTTTGCACTTCTGTTGCCTGTGCACCACCTGTCCTGTCAATGAAAAATGATTCCAACTAAGATGGTGGCAGTGTGCAGTTTGCTGGACTTTGCAAGGACTTCTAGGATGGTGGACCACATCTCACCAGAGGAGTTTAGCTGGAGTCTAGGTAATGGGCATTTCACTCTTATTGGCCTTACACCAATGGCTTTGACCACCCTTTCTCTACCTCGCTTTCGCTTCTTTAAATCTATGTCCATTCTCATTTGCTTTCAGTGATTGTTCCTTTATTTCTGCGTCCCAGCAAGTCCCAGAACATAGCCAAGCAACGTAACGATGCATTGCTGCTATTGAAAATGCTACCACTTTCCGAATGATCCAGGGCGGGTATTGACCCCGGTGCACTGAATAGTGCTGTGGCATGATGGGTTCCGCTTCAGCTACATGGGTCATTTGGCCTGGCCTCCCCTCGGGTGTTGCCACCTTCTCCTCCAATCACTGGGTTACATGATTGTTGTGTCTGTTGTATCTCCTGTCTTCCAAAATACATAACTGGCCACATCCCACCTCTCTCCTTTTTCTTTGCTATACGAAAATTGATGTGATGATGTCCCCTGCGTAGTGCTAGATGCCAAGTGGGGGCAACTTGGGGCACCGGGCACCCAACCCATAAGATGTTGTGGGGCCTTTAGTCTCTTCTACAGCATGGTAATAGTCACATTAGCCCTGTGGTTCCTTTAAGAGGGACCCTTGAAAATATGCATGCAAATGCATGCCAACGAGATTCAGGAGGATAGCTCAGGGGCAACACGCTCGCCTTGGAAGCCACACAGTTTGAAATAACACAGTGGGCCAGTGGATGGAGGATGACAACAAAATCTTACTCACCAAATTCTTTCACAACATTATTTATATGTATTTTATTACAAAAAATATTTTTAAAACCAAAGTAATAGTCACGTAATTTATTAAACAATTCACAAAATTCACAAAAATCACAAAATTCTGCTCACATTCTCTTCCCCATCATTCATTCTCATTCATAATCTCCTTCCAGTAGTATGTCTTAATTTTATACAAACTGACAGTATATCATCTGTCACTTTCCACAATTATTCATTAACACAATATTTTGTTCCCTCTCTTTAGTTTAGGTAACACATTCTTCATGTTAATGTTCCCACAGATTCTACAGTCGACACGTGTTTCGGTTGTCAGGACAGAACATCACCAATAGTGTCCTTCTATTGAAGCAACCTTCTTCAGGACGAGAAACCGAGTAATAATTGTGTCTTGTTTCACATACACTGGGGTGAGCCACACCTTCTCCACCTCTCATTCATGGGGGAGATCCAGATGTAGTGGACAAATCCTAACTCCGTTCAAAGAGTCAACCAATTGCTTAAGGTCCATCTTGGAATCACACAGCATCCCCGTGAAGCTTCCCAGTTTGCCTCTTCGGTTACATTCTACTTGTGGCCACACAATACTATCTCTTGATGCAGTAAAACGTTATTTTGCTTCAGTAATATCGGTCAGATACTGCCCATCTTATTTTCTTGCACATCCGTCTCAAGTATGTATACTTCACACATCCAATGTGCTAGCAGTACTTCTCACTGAGCAAACAACGTCTTCACTTGATCATGGGCGTGTTACCTGAAGGAATAGGGATTCATTTCGGGTACCCCTTTTGTTTGGTTCCACGTTTCGAGCCTGGCAACCACTACTGATATATATTGGGATTTGTGCCGAAAGGAAGTGCATTTTATACCACTAACCCAAATAATTGAAACACTGACTCAAACTGAGAAACAAAACACTCAGCAATTATTTCAGAAATACTTGAAACACAAATACAAGCGAAAAATGTTAGAGATGCTGAGGTTAATTCAAATACATTTAAAAGGCAAACCGAGACAATACTATAATCTCCTGTTGGAGTTTGTGACATGGCTTCAATTACTCTTTCAGAAATAATAGTTCAGCTTAGGTATAGCCAGGGCCAGTCACTAAGATCAGGTTGTTCTCCTCACTAGGAAATGTTGAGTACTTGAATATGTTTGAACATTCTGACAGACCTTCCAGCCTTTCATATACATTGTGAACACCTCTGGTCACGAAAGTTCCCTTATTTAAAAGGATTTCTCAGCCTGACTCTTAAAACCCCACAATGTTAAGAGTTGCAATTGCCCCATTTCCATCTTATGCCATTCATCTACATATCGTATATCATACATGTAAATATGACCCCTTGTTTTGTAACATGTTTACAAATGTGAAAGTTGCACAAACTCAGCTGCATTATTATGACTGAGGGACATCAACTTGGATTTTCAGGAACTATGAGATACGTTTGCATTGCAGCTTAGACTCGATCTGGTAGATCTAGATTTTACAAACCTGCACATGCCTCACACTCATACCAAGAGGCGTTCCATGGATTGCGTGTTCACTCATAATTTCAGTCTGGTAAAGGACCTGGTAAAATGGGTAGACTGGACGGATCATGCCATTTTTTTCTTTTACAATTCCATTGCTGTGTTCCCCTGAATTACATAGAAATGTTAAAATGGCCATTACTTATAGAGACACATTGGCCCTCATTACAACACCGGCGCTAAACCATGGCGCTATTAGCACCATGGTTGGTGCCGGTGTTGTAACGGGTCCGCCATGGTTCAATGGGGAATTACCACCCCATTCCAAGGTTGGCGGGGTGGTAATTCCCCATTGAACCATGGCCCTTCCCCATTCCCATTTTCGCCCCATAGGGCTCTATGGGAATGGGGAAGGCGCTAAGTACGGTACCCAAATTGCGGTACCATACTTAGCACCAAGGTCCCTTTGCGGATCCCTACTTTAACGGCTGGTGTAGACCAGCCGTTAAGGTCGAGTCCCGCAAAGGGACCTCGTAATCAGGTGCTAATGGGTTAACGGTGCCGCAGCCCTTTACGGCACTGTTAACCCATTAGCGCCAGGGTCGTAATGAGGCCCATTGTCTGTGGAGGTGCTCAATGCCTTTTTTGCAAACACTGAAGCTATCCTGGTTCCCGGAGGCCCTGAAAGTAGGGGCCTTTGTGAAATTATATAATAAGCCCATATTTCAAATTATAAAGAAAAATGCACCCATAAAACAGTAAGGTAATGAAAACTAAACATTTGCAAACAGGTGGTTCAATTATGTATTAGCTGGCACTAAAAAGGAGGTCACAAGGATGGAAAACACCTGGAGAAGAAATCCAAGGCAGGGAAGTTGCCCGAATTTGAGGTGACTTTGAGCCAAATGCAAGGCAGCTATAATTGAAGCTAAGAAGTCCTTTCTGTCTGAGAGAATTCTAAGACCGTCTAATTCCACCAAAGCTCTGCTTACATTTTTACAGGAATAAAAGACCCTCCCTGTAATTATAAAAAATACACAGTCTCTGATCATTTGTGCACTCAAAGGCAACTAGCTTTTAGTACCAACATTTTAAATGTCTGAGATGGAATCTCAGCTCCTCATATACGACTGGAATCACACTAATCAATTGGAAACAACTATCAATCTTACTTATTTCAAGAAACAGACTACTGCAGATTTCAAACGTTCAGACAAAACTATATCTAACATAGCAGGATGCCCTAAAGCATTAAAGGAAATCACAGTAGTCGACATAGCAAAATATTGTACTAAAATAAAATCCGGCTAACTGTACAGGAGACCAATGTAATTCTCTGGCCATTAAGTCATGTGTTGTTGTGCTATCACAATCGGTCACAAAGATCATGACTGGATCTTTTTTCCGATCATCTACTATTCCTGAAAGTAAGTTTGGATCCCACCACTGCTAAAGAAGCCACCGCCGGAGCTAGATAATTTTGGGTTTTACAGACCAATATCCAATGTTCTGTTTCTATTAAAGGCTCTGGATAAAGCTGCCAAGAGTTTGCTCCAAGACCATCTAGAAAATAGTTTATCTTGAAGGATAGGCATGCTGGATTTGGCCGCTATTAAAGTACAAAAATGCTATTACTGGACATCAAAGACACACTTTTAAAAATGTCTGATGCAGGAACACGGGCATACTGATGCTGTTAGACCTGTCAGCGGCTTTTGATACTCATGCTCTCCTTTTAAAGAATTTAAGGATTTCAGCCACAGTATTAGAAAAATCTTCAAAAAGGTTTGACTCATTCCTCTTGAATGGACCATCAAGAGAAAAGTAAATTAATGCTTTGGGTTAAATAGGTCAGACATTTTCCTGCCAGTATGTGATCACAGCAAAGTTAATGGAATAGGTCAGAAGTTTAGAACCTTTCCTGCCATGGATGCTAAAAGAAAGTCACCTGTCAAAATGAGTAATGGCTTCCACCTAGCTTGCTCCATAATATAGAAAACTAAATAATTGTTTTGTAGGCAGCTGGGAATAAATTGTAATATTTAAAAATAACACTTAGTGAAACTTTTTAAAAAATGTGCGCAATAAAAAAAGCAGAAAGGGTGCATGTTTTTCATGTGCATTACTTTGAGAAATGTGCAAGTCACCTTATTCAAACAAGTAGCCTGTGCATTTTCAGGGGTCTGTGTTGCAGCACAAATACTGCACTCACATGCCCCCTTGAACCTATAGACCTCTTAATGTATAAATAAATATATATATATTATGTGTTTTCTTCACAGGTACAGAGCCCATAACATTGCAATCCTGCATGACTAAATGTAATTTCTTTGAGGACAGTCAGAGTATGTATCATGAATGCTGGATGGACATGTGATTTTCTGAGGTTGTTGACCTGCACTGTGGAATCTCCCTAAAATTAAATAAATAAACGTGTAAAGCACTTTTCTGCTCTTTGGCTTGGTTTGCGCTGTAAACCATAAAACACAATCAAATTAAACATTGGTAGCCTTAATGGAAGCAAACTTTAACTGTATTAACTGTATTAAGGGTTATGCACTCCTAATTCATGGCTGACTCGTCTCCTGCTGTATAGGAGTTTCAGAGGTCCATGCCTGTTATGAATTTCCGATATATAGTAATATTAATAAAACACTGCCTCATTATCAGTTTGGTGGTAATTCAGCAGTAAATCTGCCGATTTACCACCAAATTGTATTACCGTCACCGGCACTTGGTCCCGTGGAGTCACCATGGAATTACAAGTGGTGATAATTCACCATTTTTGGAGTCCATAGGACTGCATGGGGGGTTTTGGCGGATTTACCACTGGTGGATTTACCGCACAGCAAATATGCTGTTTTTGCAGGTAAAGTAGAGGGTTTACCCAAAGCCATAAACTGGGACGAATCCACCACTTTTCCTTGAGAATTCAGCGAATTTACAGTGCAGCAATTCCACCAGTGGTAAATCTGCCAAAAACGATGATTTGACTGTATGGGAAAAGTGACATTAACAGAATTACACCTATTTCTTTTCTGCACCCCCAAAATTGCAATGAGGCACAACGTTTCAATCTCTGAATGATGAATAGCAGACCTGGCATGCCAGACATGTGACTGACTGCTGTTCTGGCATGAAATGTTACAATTCCCCATTTCAACTTTATTAATTTAGTAAACTTCACAAGGATGAAATAATGAGATAGTCTTATCAAGATTAAAACCTGGCACTTACAGGTTACACATATGTTACACTTAGAGGTATGCAGTGAGAGCATTCATCTACTGAGGTATCTTACTACAGAGCTCAATGTGCTGTCCTACGAGGATAACATTCACAATGCAGGGGACTGAATTTCCTCTTGCTAAACCCCCACCCATCCTCAACCGACCCTTCCCTTTTCCCAAACCTTTCTCCCTCTTCCTGAAGACTTTAAAGTTATTTTTTGTATTTGTTTCCCCACAAATCACCCCAAACCTGCCTGAACGTCTCCCAAACTTCCCTGATGACGCAATGCTCTTACTGGGGATTCAGCAGGTTCGAGCTGGAAGAAAAATCTGCAGGAACCCTCCAGTCTATCTGAAAGTTCATCCATGATTAGTCACAAATTACAGAGGGCAAAATAAGAATTGTGGAGCTAAAGGGTGGGTTCCATTATAATGGTTCTCAAGAAAAGGGATACCTGAAACAATCGGGCACTTAAATATGGTGCTGGGTTCTAAACGGATACTAGTGGGGCTTCTTTACCCAGAGTCCCTTCATCATCCAACTTCCAAAGGTACCTTCCCTCCAGTTTGGAGGCAAACATCCTTTGGGTTTACTATATGTCACTGAGGATTTGCCAATTGGTGATTCCTGGTGACAGGGAGAAAGTAGGGAAAGGAAACAATTTTTCAACAAGTGTCAGTGGGGCTGATGTTGTCTTTAAATGGGTGCTACGATGTAACACAAAACATGGTTTTCAAAGAGAAAACCAAATACATGAACTCTCCACTCAATGAAAAGTATGTATGTCTTTCTGGGTCTCTCGCTGGCATCCCTCACAGTCTCTGGTTATCTTTGTTCCTTTGGTGATAATGATATTTGTAGATCTCTTGAGGTATTGTGACTCTCATGTCAGTAGTTTGTTGGGGACCTACAAGTGGGCCGTCAGTTAGGTTCTAGTGCCAATCACACCTGGAGCATAAATCAGGGATTTCATGATATCTCCCGTTCATAGACTATGACAGCTAGTAAGGCAATCATTCTGGTGGCCTATACTCAACGAGGGAGACTGAATTGGATATGTTAGGGCCTGACATCTAATCCCTGGGACACTTCCCCATGGTCCTCTATTGATTCCCCTTCAGCACTCTCTGAATATATCACCCTGGCTTACTCAATGTATGTAAGCTTGTGTCTGTGGGGTATTTCCCTTTTCCTCCTTCAGGGACCTGGATCAACCTCGGCTCTTCAAATATCTCATTAATGTTTCACCATGTGCTCAAACCTCTTCCCACTACTCTAACATATACCTTATGCATGTGCTCCCTTCCATTTGTTTATCCAAATTACTTTTAAGCTCTCAGCTCCTTCTTGCACCTGCTCATCCTCAGATCATATTCCCTCTTCCACATCCTCTGCTCGTCCTTTCACCCATCCCTTCACCTGCACCTCTGTTCCTCCTTTCACCATTTGCTCCTTCTTATTCTGTGTTCCCTCCTTTGATCACATCCTCCTGATCGTCTTCTCTTCCTTTCACCATCTCCCTCTAATCTTATCCCCCCTCCTGCTTCTATGGGCCTCATACTGAGTTTGGCGCAAAGGTAATCCCTTTGCGCCCTATTCCGAGGTCCCTTAGCGGGTCCCTTCCTTAACGCCTGGTTTTACCAGGCGTTAAGGATGGGACCCGTTAAGGGACTTTAGAGCTAATAACGGTACCGCAATTTGCAGTACCGTTATTAGCGCCTTCCCCTTCACGTTGAGCCCTATGGGGGCTCAAATGGGAATGGGGAATGGCTTTTTAATTTATTTATTTTATTTATTAAATTTATATAGCGCGCAGGCAGCCCAGGGGCATTGTGGCACTGTTACTTGCAGGAAGACTTAGTTACAATGTGAGCAGGTTGTGCCTTGGGTTACATTAAGGCAGTGACCTGTGATCAGATATATCACATAATACATCATACAATACAATTATGAGGGCTAGGCCATGTAATTGTTAGATGAACAGGGTCGTTTTCAGGGTTTTCCGAAAGGCGGTCAGTGAGGGTTCAGAGCGCAGGGAGCTAGGGAGGGTGTTCCAGTGTACGGCAGCGAGGTACGGGAAACTGGAGCCCCCTGCTCTGGTCTTTTTTACCCTGGGTACTGAGAGCATGCTGGCATAGGGTGATCTAGTGGGTCTTGTGGAGGAGACCAGGTGGATCCTCTGCGAAAGGTACATTGGGGCGGCAAGATGGACACATTTGTGGGTGATGCTTAGAGCCTTGAATAGGATCCTCTCCTTTATGGGGAGCCAGTGGGAAGCTTTTCTGGCAGCGGTGATGTGCTCTCTCTTGGCAATGCCTTGTGCAGCGCGTAGGGCACTGTTCTGTATTACTTGGAGCTTCTCAAGATTTTTGTTGGAGGTCCCAAGGAAAAGAATATTGCAGTAATCAAGTCGCGAGCCGGTTATGGCCCTGGCTATGTTAGTGCAGGTGTCTTTTGACAGATAAGGTCTGATTGCGTTAAGGAGTTTTGCATGGTAAGCAGCAGAGGAGGCAATGGCATTTACTTGTCTGGTCATGGATAGATTGGAGTCTAAGTAGACGCCTAGTGTTTTTACCGTGTCAAGTACTGGGGATATACCGGTCCCGTAAAGGTTGGAATAGACCAGTAAGTCCCCATTGAGCGAGGGCGGACTCGGTACCGGTATTGGAGGTAGTCATGGCCCTAATAGCACCAATATTTCCTCCAAACTCGGAATGAGGCCCTATGACTCTCCTTTCTCCACCACCCTCCTCCTATCTGCCTTTCTCCACCTGTTCCATTACTTCTCCTTTCACAACCTTCTCCTACTGCTCCTCTGCTCTGCCATTCATCACCAGTCTCCTTTTTCCAACCATCATCAGACTCACACCTTCTCCAAACTCCCACACCTATACTTCTTTTGTGCTTTTTCACATATATCCTGTCTCCCCCCGCCTCCCTGTGATGGATTCCCTGTGAGGGTCTGTCCATTTTAAGGATATTTTTTTCTCATTTCAGCATCGGCTGGCTATTAACAAGCAAAGTATTTGAGACAGGTTTGTATGCGGGCCGCTGTTCTGCAGCATCTTATGGACTGAGGCTATAAGAAGCCAGTCCACCATCTTGGAACCTCTACAGTACTGGAACATGTGTGGAAACTTTAGAGGTCTGTGCTGAGAAGATGAAGCCAGTGCCACTTAGGTGGTGACTCTGTCTAAGAACATCTTCTCTGTTTTAATAATGGTATATGGTGCAGGCACCATTTGGGAACTAAACCGTTTCTCTGTCAAGTGGTCTGAGTTAAAGGGCCAGTGGAGCTCGCATTATCAGCAACACATCATCCAATACTTTGGACATTCTTTAAAGTGCCAGATGTTATTCTGTGGCTAATGTAGCAAGCCACTACCCTCAGCCCCATCTGGTGGGTGATCCTCCCCATAACAACCCCAGCCCCAGCATAATAGAGCAGGTGGCAGTTCCACCCCCAGTGTCCCCTTTCTCCAAACATTCTGCGACTTATCATGGGACATCACACCAACTCACAGACTGGCAAGGGCATACCATTTCTTGCCTTTTTTATGAGATGCAGCATTAGGGATGCACTGTTGCGTACTGCTATGCTAACCTTTAAGATTACAATGTGTTCTTATGTACATCAAGTGCAGGGTTTGAATTCCTGGTCTAAGCCCCTGTACTTCAACGTTTGAATTCCTGAGGTAGGCTGCACACAATCTGCACAATTTGAAGCTATGTACATGGCATTTCTACACTGATAGAAGAAATGCAACATAATAGCACATCCTGTCTTGTGAATGTCTGAAAGGTAACATTGGTAATGTCCTGTTATCTACATAGGTTTACCAGAACCAAAGATCATCAGTGTGGCAATTATTGCCAGTTGGTCAACATTAATGAGTGCAAACAGCCGACACGCGTTTCGACCTAAGTCTTTTTCAAGGCCCAGTGAGTATGGTAGTTGGCTAAAATTAGAGGTGGTATCTGGTCCTCCCATGTCTGGGTGCCAGTGGGTATGGGTAGCATGGTCTATTGCCGGAATCGGCAGAGAATGCCGTTGTTCTGGTGTCTGGTTCCGCCAATTCCGGCATTAGACCTGGCTACCCAGCCCCACTGGCACACGTACATGGGAGGACCAGATACCATCTCTAATTAGAGGCAACTACCATACTCACTTGGCCTTGAAAAAGACTTAGGTCGAAATGCGCGTCGGCTGTTTGCACTCATTAATGTTGACCAACTGGCAATAATTGCCACACTGATGATCTTTGGTTCTGGTAAACCAACATAAATAAAAAACCACATGCACCAACAACCCTTTGACTCGACCATGACTTAAAACTAAAGGCAAAACTGTAATTTCTTGGACTATCGAATCCATCTAGCGCCCACAATCATCCAAAGGTTTGTCATCCCATTAAAACATTCAACCAATTGGGAACCCTGGAGTTGGTCCCCAGACAAACCATGATCTAGCCCTCAGGTTGAACTTGAAATCACCAATAGGAGGTGAGCAGTGGATAGGGAGTCCCGACCCTGACAACTCCAACCAACTAAAACCTGTTATCTACATATATTCATGCACGAACAGGGAAGGACTACAAATATAGTGCTTGTCTTTGCTCTCTGTAAGTCAAATGTACAATGTTAAAAATCGCATTCTTGTGTCTGTAAGAAAGATTTGCTGAAAGTTGTCAGGCAGAACCCACCCCCTTGCCATGCAGCTGTGAATCAATGCCACGAGAAAGCTATTGGCTACTGTACTGTGTACCTGCTAGAGCATGAATACATGAATGGGAGTTTAAGCAATCATGTGAGGGAAGTCCACATAGACCTGACTGTGTCATAGATTAAGGGCACAGATTAACAGAATACAATGATAGCACAGGCATTCCTCACTTCAACCTTTTTCCATCACAGTAGTGGGACACTGAAAGCCATATGCATCTTGGCATTGCAAATGGTACATACTTTGCTATCCAGAGTTCTCTCTCTGGTTTTCTCTCACTCTCTCTTTCTGCCCCTGTCTCCTCTCAATCTCTCACTATTTATGTCTCTATCTTCCTCATCTTTCCATGCATTTCCATATATAATCTGTGTTTCTCTCTCTCTTTCTCTCTCTCTCTCTCTCTCTCTCTCTCTTTCTCTCTCTCTCTCTCTGAAGAAGGTGGTAAACTGCACCACAATATAGTAGGGTGGTCGTAGACTTTTCAAGGGCAAAAAAGTGATAGTCCAAGAACTTCCTGAGGAAACACAACTGAGTGGACCAAAGCAGAACCTTTGCTCCCTGCCCCTGACAGGCAGCACTCACTATGCAGTGGATGATTTCAAAACTGTTGGATCACAGGAGCATTTTTCAGCATCTATCAGCAGAGCACACAAACTCAGTGATATTTAGATATGCTAATAGAGAGCAAGATGGGGCCTGCATCTTTAAACTTTGATTGGTGGAAATAAATAAGGAGGATTTTGTTGAATGTGACAGTATCAGACCAGACACCATGCCTTCTCTTCAACCATGCCGACCTAGGTACTCTCTGCCTCTTCCTCTTCCTTCTCCTCACCCACTCTTACCCAGGCATCCCTGTCCTTCTCCTCACCAACATGCACGCAGATCCTAGTGGCTAGTCTGCCTATTAGCAGCCATTTGGCACCACTGACTTCCAACGCTCTTTCAATTGTGGTGCCCCACGCGACCCAGACATATCCAATGGCTCCAGTATACCAGGGCCAGAGTACGTACTGAAAACCATTTCAAAAGAGGATGTGCAAGTCATTATTAGTATTCATAAACACTAATGTGGCAGGATTGATATGTTATGCTATGCTATGCAATGCTATGCTATGTTATGCTATGCTATGCTATGGTGTGCTACATTATGCTCTCTCATACATTTAGTCCTCATATCCTATTCTGCCTTTACCCCTGCCTCCCTCTGTACTCACCTCCTCTGACATGCTCAACCCCCTCCTGGTGCTGATTGGATCAAGACCACATAACAAGGCAGAGTGACATGTCAGACCGTCTCTTCCGTTTGCTCTCTACAAGTATAGCATGATCAGCATATATGGTAGATAACAATAGTGTTTCTGTGAATACTGCTTATCCATATGATAACACAATGTACCCAGCCCATGTTCCTGTAAGGCTTCTTCACAAGGTCACAAGTGAGAAGTTGACAGCTATTGCCAAATTTCTGCAATTTCGTGCCAAGTACATTCCACCATTATGCAAATGCTATAATATATTAGTGATTGCATATGATATGCTACATAACCTGAGCTCTAAGGGCTGTTCCTTGAGAGCTCTGAGTGCCGACTGCCCGCCACTTGTCCTGTATTTTCCTTCTTCTCTGCTGATAACTTCTCTGTATGCTGTTTATTTTCTTTGTAATATAAGAAGCTTGGTTCACCCATCAGTCTGTGTCAAATCTCCATACTTGATGCAAGCTGAGGCTGATGTCGAGGTGGCCCTTTGGAAGGGGCCAATCTTGGCTACCACAGAATTTGGCCTGTGTCTCTGGCCTAACTGTGCAGGAGTTTTCTGTAGGCTGCCTTTCGAACATGACTGTATGTCCAAGTAATTCAAGGTCCTCACCATATGATAGATCACTTTTATAAGCGTGGTACACCTGTTCACTGCGAAGTTGCCAAATCTTTGGTTCGGTTCGAGAGGGGGGCCATGGAGGATCTCCAGCGCAGTGCAGGGCTGTGAACCTATTCCCCTCCGGCTGATCGGTAAATACATTATCCTTCCTTCCAATTATTTTCTGTCACTGTTTTTCTCACCATTGCACTATATTTTGACAAAACATTGAATTGCCATGTCATGTATGCACTGTCTCTCTATCTAGACCCCCTGGCATATTTTACATTCATCTGTATCTAAGTAGATAGCTGCTCTGCAGTTATTTGTATTTTATTTTTGGCTGTGCTTTGTCTTTCGTATTCATTGTGTTCACTGTGCCTGTCAAGCTTCTAGTAGTTATTGTCATAGGCACTGCTTTGCTGGCTCCAGTGTAGAGCTCAACTTGAGACCCCACAAATGAAATTAGTGCTGCAGGCTTTCCTGTGCTTAGGTATTTTTTGTGCTGTCTCTGAGAGACCATTAGGGTTACATGCCTTGGTACAGTGATATTGTCAGACAAGTTCAAAATGAACAGCTGGATTTCCCACATTTTAGCAGACCAGGTCCCTACAGTCGCTGAAGGGCAAACAGGATGCCACAGCCCACAACTCCCCCTCTTCCCTTTATCAGATAATTTCCCTGCAGATGCGGTAAGCAGTGGCAGCATGCCTGCCACAGCCCACGTTGAAGCCAATGTTTTCACCAAGCATAAAACAAAGATAAAGACATGCACTGAATTACAGAATGCAGTCCTTCTGTAGTTCTATTTAGTAATTCCCTCAATGAAGATTTTTTAGAGGGCCTTTCTTGCAAGCAGCTTGTACGTGTTGCTACTGTCTATTTGTATTTGATAGGTTAGGTTAAAATGACCTCTGCTGCTGCTCATGTTTATTTATTTTTTATTTTGATTTCTATTTTTGGTTTGTCATGTTAGGTCTAATCATGTATGTTGCTGTTTGGTTTGCAGTTCACACTGTTTAAAGATGATGTTTTAATCCTCATTGTGTTTTCTTATGATTAAGCCTACGGCCTGTGTGATGTCACAGTCTATTTCTGGTTTGCAAACTATTGGGACATGCTACTGTCTCCAGATTGTGTGATTTTCAGAGTCACTGCAGCTGTGGTTAATGTGTGCCACCACATAGCCACAATGTGTGACCTTGTGGGTGTACAGATTGGTGGTCCAGGTATTTTGTTGCATGGCCCCAGGATTGGCTGCAGGTTCCCATGCATTTGCCCCTAGTTGTCTATTAAGAGTTCTTTCTCAGAATGCTGTCACTGTAGGATTATTGTGCATTCCTGGGGCTGCCGTTTCTATGGTTGCAGTTGATTGTGTTGCCTTATGTTTGTCCTCCGTGCAAGTGTTATTTTTGCCTTTATCCACTCCGTGGGTTGCCGCTCACCACAGAAGGTGACTGTGGTATAGCATGAACACAAATATCCTTGGCCTACACCAGATGTCTTTAAATTGCCGTCAGTTGGCCTGCCTTGTTTTGGGGATTTCTGAATTCCCTTGAGGTTACTTGTCATTGTGATTTTTGGTTGATGAATTGACTGTGTTTTATTTCTTGATTTATTGTGGCCATTGTCAAGATTTCTTTGCTACTTTTCACCAGTGCTGTATCCATGCTACAGACAACTTAGTGCACAGACATACCTATATGCTTACTACCATGCTCGGGCGCAGCCTTGATTGACAAGAACAAAAAAATTTAAACATAACTCAGATTTTTTTTTGATTGGCCTCCCTTCATGTCTTTATCTACTACAAACACCAGAGCCTTGCGTTCTATGTCGTTTTCTTGTTTCAACTAAACTGATGATGCTTATGGTGTTTGGCCATTCAGGAGTTAAGTACCGAATTTTAATGCTGAGCTAATCCTGAGGCGGTTCCTCTAGTACATCTTGTGTCTTTATGTTTATAATAAGCAACCTGTATCAAACATTGCTCTCACCTGTCTCACCTTCTGTGCCACCTCACTTGTTTGTCTTTCTGCTGTCACCAACGGTAAATACCAATTATCATTAGGTTGTTTGCACCACCCCTCTTCACCTGCACTAGCTGCAGGCCCATCTCCCTTTGTGTCTCCCTGGTCTTTTAAATTCCTAGATTTAGCAATGGTTTCTGAGCTATCCATAACACCACTTACACGGCTTTGCAAATACAGCATGCTCAACAATAAACTGTCACTGGGGGCCAGGGATGCCCATGTACATCACGGTAAGCATACACCCAACCAGCTCCACCCACTTTTCACTGGGGCCACAAAGACTTGTGCAAACCTATTTTTGCCAGCCCAGCAACACCCTGCCAGAGCAACTGTTCTGCAAATAATGTGAACAGACGGGGCATCTCATCCAACAATGACCTACTAATCCTGCCAGACCACAGCAATAGGGTCCCACTACTCCTTGCAATGATTTAATTCCTCCTGGCAATCCTAATTTCTACCTACCACACCCCCTGTCTCCTCCTTCCCCTAACAGGGGCTACCAGGACATGCATATTGCCTATGGTCCACAATGACATTGCCAGAGGGACCCTGTCATGCTATCTGCTACTTTGTTCCCACTGAACATGTCTGGTCCCTATGTCAAATGTGAAATCAAATGAAAAAGGGTGAATTGTCTAATTGACGCAGGTGCCAGGCACTCCATGCTGCGAGCTACTGAATTTCCAAATGTTGATGTTTCAAAGGAAATTGTCAATGCTGTTGGGACATCTGACACCACTATTCCACACCTGGTATAAAATGAAAATTGTCTGTTTCTATTGCTTCCATCACTGAACATCATGCATTTCTGTTGAGCCCTTGCACACATGCAAATCTGTTGGGTATTGATCTGCTATGCAAAATGCATTGTACCATGTATTATTCTCCTGATGGTATTTATCTGGAGGTTCTGAAATCTAGGCAAGCTGAATGTTTGTTTCTCCTCCAACAACTCACTCACCCGTAGCCTCCTACAGAGCCTCCTTCACTCCAAACACCCACAAAAGCTACACAGGTACAACTCCTTATTGACTCATTGCCAATTGCCCTCTGAGCAGCACATGCCAATGAGGTAGGCCACATTCTCAATGCTCAACCTGTTTGCATCCCTCCCAATCTGCAGGTCCCCAGTACAGAATATCCACTCAAGCAGAGGAAGGTATCAAGTCTGTCATCTCTTCCCTCATTGATCAGGGCATCCTCTACTACACCACTAGTCCTTGCAATACTCTGATACACCTTATGTCCAAGAAAGGTACAGACACATTTGGTTTTGCATGCCCTTAATATGGCGGTAATACCCCAACAACCAGTGGTCCCAGACCCCCTGACCATTCTCTCCTGTATCCCGCCCAACACCCAATTTTTCACTTACATTGATCTTGCCTCTGCCTTCTTCTATGTCCCTATCAACCCTGACTCTCAGTATCTCTTTGCATTTACATACAAGGGACATCAGCTCCCGTACAGGTCCCTTTCAATGGGCTTTATTGACTCCATGTCTCTCTTATCCCAGATTATTCAGGAAGACCTCCAGGATGTCACCTCCTTGGGTGGCTCCACTATGATCCAATACATGGTTGACCTACTGTTAACATCACCTTTCTTTCAGGTCTCCCTCACCGACTCTGAAGTGTTCCTCACTGCCCTCGCAGCAAAAGGTCACAAAGTGAACAAGGCAAAATTGCAGCTCTGCCTACCTACTGTTTGTTACCTAGGACATGACATTTCCCAAAGCGCTAGGCCCCTTGCCCCTCTTGTGTGTCGTGCATCTTACAATGTCCCATACCCGCCACTAAGAGACAGTTATGCTCCTTTTTGGGAATGAGACATTTCTGCCACCCCTTGATCTTTGATTATGCCTCTGATGTAGCACCTATGCAAAAGATGCTACTTGACTGCCAGCCTGACAAACTCACATGGTCTCCTGATGCTTCCACAGCCATCTCAAGATCAAGACTGCACTTTCCATAGCCCCGCCCTTGCCCTTCCTGACTACTGTAAGTAAATCATTCACCCTGTTCTGTGATTAGAAAGAGGCATATGCCTTACGCATACTCACACAGAAGCACAGAGACCTGTAATGCCCAGTAGCATATTATACTTCACAGTTAGCACCTGTTGCCTCCACTTTCCCCAGATATCTCAGAGCGGTAGCTGCCGCTGCCCTTCTCCTTACAAAAGCTGACAACATCGCCCTAGTGCACCACATAGAAGTAGCAGTACCAGACTGTCCAAGCCCTCCTCCTCAGGTGTAAAACACAACACCTATCTGCTACAGGTCTCACCAAATATGAAAAACAACTCCTCTCTGTCACCAACATCACTCTCATCAGAAGCAGGAGGAAAGGGGGTAGAAAGTTATTTTGAGCGATGGAATGGACTAGGGGGGGGGATAGTGGCCATGGTGAGTGTGACTCTTCGTAGGGAAGCCATGAGGGTGAGGGACATGCTAATTGGGAGACCCAAGTGAGTATTACGACTTAGATTACACAGTAGGCTAAGAGTGACCCAGCACAATATCACTTTCAAAATGCAGAGCTAAGTATCATACGTAAGTCACAGTAGAATAGGCTAAAAGTAACCCAACATAATATCACTTTCAAATATCAGCGCTAAGTATCATAACTAAGTCACAGTAGAATAGGCTGAGTAACCCAACACAATATCACTTTCAAATAGCAGCGCTAAGTATCATAGCTAAGTCACAGTAGAATAGGCTAAGAGTAACCCAACACACTATCATTTTCAAATAACAGAGCTACGTATCATAGCTAAGTCATAGTAGAATAGCTAACTCACAGTAGACTAGAGGAACGCAGTAGGCTATTATCACAAGATTTTCCATGAAAACATAGTTGGCTGAGAGGTTTCAAATACGAGTAGTTAATGGTCATTCTACGACTGGGTTTTGCAAGAAGGTAAATTCTAACAATGCATGAAACAATTGGGTAGATACATTTGCAGGCAGTCTCACTCAAGGGTAATATTGGGGCAGTAGAGCGCAGCGATAAGGAGTGTGCACGCTTACCACACTGTAGGAGAGACGTAGTAGATGGCTTACAAAGCCCCTGGCAGGTTTGCGTATATCAATGCGGCTGCAGTTGCGGAAGGTTTGTGGGCAAAAGTAGTAGATGGGATGTTTTGCATGGTAGGCAATGGTGGCAATTGCAGATGAGGTTGGTCCGCTGTGCAATTCAGTGCGTCCAGCTGCCGTACCGGTCCGGACAGGTCCAGACAGGCAGTTCTTATGTTCATGGCTCCTTAGAGGAGGGGTTCCTGACTGACGCCGTCCGGCGGCTCCAGTCGGCCTATGAGCGGGCCTGGAGCGGTTGCTTAGCAACCATAAATACACATAATATTGGGCCGTGCAATGGCCATTTTCGGAATTCCACTTGGTCAATGGCAGCTGGCCGTACTCACCTTAGACAGAGGTGTGCTTTGACGAGTGCAGGTAATGCGGGTCGGTCAGACACACAGCATCAGCTGTGGGGGTGCAGGATTTGCACTTCGGTCCTGGCAGTGGATCAGCTGCTGAAGCAGTGTCCGAAGTCGGGCTGAAGATGGTGCACCGGCTGCTCCTGCAGCGTCGGTGATGAAAGGGGCTCCGGCCCTGTGAGGAAGGGAAAGTGGAGGTGAAGTGGGCCTTATGTTGGTGGGGCCTTAGAGGAGGGTGGCCCGGCTGATGCGCAATTCAGTGCGTCCAGCTGCCGTACCGGTCCGGACAGGTCCAGACCGTCAGTTCTTATCTTCGTAGGGCCTTAGAGGATGGGGGCTCGAGCTCCAGTCAGCGTATGAGCGGGCCTGGAGCAGTTGCTTAACAACCATGAATGCACATAATATTGGGCCGTGCAGCGGCCATTTTTGGAACTCCACGCGGTCAATGGAAGCTGGCCATGCTCACCTTAGGCAGAGGGGTGCTTTGAAGAATGTTGGTAATGCAGGTTGGTTGGACACATAGCATCAGCTGTGGGGGTGCAGGATTTGCACTTTGGTCCTGGCAGTGGATCAGCTGCTCAAGCAGCGTCCAAAGTCGGCCTGAACATGGTGCACCAGCTGCTCCTGCAGCGTTGGTAATGAAAGCATTAACACAAGTATGTGATCCTAGGCATATCACCTACTCTTTGTATACCTCAGTCCATGTAAGTGTCCTTATTAGGAGTGCATAAAACAGTGACCACCTTAGGATGTGCTACTATATTTGGAAATAGTAGAGTAACATTTCCAACAGGAAACCATGCCTGCACATTAAGCATAGCCTGGTCGTGGCACAGGTGGAATATCACAAGTAGCTTCATGCCATCTGTGGGTAGCTCATGTTAGTGTAACTTCCATTTGAATGGTTCCTGCTGTATCCAGGTGTAGCATATGTCGTTTTTATAAATAATGGGAACAATAAAATCACCCTTGGAATGTTCTTGATAGGTATTCAGAAGACATACAGACACCCATCTGTTAGCAACTGGATCAAGTAGAAACCATGTTGGGCTCGTCAACTGGAGGTTTTACAAGGTCACCATGCCTTTGTGCGAAAAGTTTGAGACAGCAAAAGCTAATTACCACAATGTTGCGATATCTCAATTAGCTTATACTGGATGCATTTGGAACATGTGGGTTTTTATAATGGAATTTACAGAGAGGTAGTGTAAGTGCACCCCTAAAATACAACAATTGATCTTACATCAAATCAAGTAAAGCTTGGGTGCAGGGGAGGCAACTCACTCCTGACCCTGGAAATACAATTGAAATAGAAAAGTATACAAAGGTCTCAGATACTCTGGTCCCCTGCACACTGTTTTACTGAACATTTAGTCATAAATAGGTAAAGACTTTTAGTTATTCAAAAATATACAGAATGCCCATTAATTCTCCAATATGTTAGGTAGAAGGACACTGTCAGTTCCACAGCAGTTCAATATGTACAAAAATGCTTTTCTCTATACGTATTATCATCAGCACAACACGTTTCGAGATCCAGGCTCCCTTCATCAGGTGCAATTCAAGGTCTGGAACTGCCGGAAAGGATGTTCCATTCGAAGTGGCCAACCATATGCTATAGCCTGTATTGCTAAGCATACGGCTCAACATTCTTCAAGCCAACAAAAAATCGTAGATCCACAAGATTCTACATGCTTGCTGCTTCCTATATTAGAAGATCATTGCAAGCAGGTCCGTGCGAATCAAGAAACAATAATAGAATTCGACAAGAAGACGCTCTTAATGAATGCGCCATGTGTTCATTTAATGTTGTTGTTCATGGCTATAGGTTAACACATGTTTCGGCTTAAAAAGCCTTTTTTATTTTTTTTTTTTTATTTTATTGACTTTAGTTTTGTAAAGAAAAACAAGCTTTTTTGTCACAATTCAATTCACTTTCAATCCCCAGCCCACGTCATGCTGTTATTCCATTTTCCCTTGCATTAGGCAAGCGTGGGCATATTGGATCGTCTGAAATTAAACCATGTTTTTTTTTTGGTGAGCTAATGCTTTCTAATAGTTTATGTCAGTATCGTGTCCATAAAGTTAATCACGTTGCAGGTTAGTTGTACATTTCTTCCCGTTATCAGATATGACCACCATTCTTCCATATTGCTGTTTTTAGGGGCATAACGTTCAAGATGGAGGGTCCGCTGTTCAGTGATTTGTGTACACTCGATTATGAGGTGTTTGATAGATTCAGGTTCCTGCTTACAGAAGCGACAATTTGCGTCAATAGTCATGGGATATTTTATTCTTCTTTTATATAGCTTGGTGTTGAGCAAATTAAGGCGAAGCCTTAGAAATTGATTTCGATGATATTGAGAGGGAAACTTGGACAGGTATTTCGGTAGGTTACCTCTTTCCTGTTCACACAGTCCAAGGTCTAGTCCAGTGGATAGTGTTGCTCGCCTTTCCGCATTTTTAATCCACTTGGATTGCATGAATTTTGTTTTTGCCTGTTTTGGCATCCGTAGCACCAGAGGCATTTTTATATTTGCTTCTTCCAGGATGCTTAATACATTTTCTTCCCAGCTTTTTAGCATAGATGCAGATGCGTCAGTTATTTTGTTAGCCAAGATTGTGTAAGCAGTTGCTACCGGCACCATTCTGATTTTTCTTAAAAGTAGTATGGATTTCCATTGTAGGGTAGAGTGCAAGGAGTTGAGGCCAAGTTCATGTCTCACAGCCACCATTGAGACACATTGTGGTAGTTGGAGGACTTTGCGCCAGAAGCAACCTTCAATTTGTGCCCATAGGCTTGCTCTGATATTCCACCCTGTTTCACTCCCAAAACATATTGCTGGGATCACTTTCTGTAAGTAAAAAGTCATTACGGGTTGGACTGAGAATTTGCCGTAATTTAAATGTAATTTCCGACCTTGTAAGGCAACCATTTTCATCCGCTGGGTGATTTCGTTTATCCAGCTCCACTCTCTGATTGACCCATTGAATGAAACACCCAGATATCGGATGGCTTCTGTTCTGGCTAATATTTCTTTATCGATGTGCCAATTGAACCTCGGTTTTCTTAAGTTATTTCCTGATCCAAAGACCATCACTTGCGTTTTATTTGCATTTATCCTTAGATGGTTTTCTGTTAAATAGGCCTGCAAAGCTGTTAATGATCGTTGTAGGCCTATTTCGGTGCAATCAAGCAACACTATGTCGTCTGCATAGATTATATGTGTTACATGTGTGCCGTTGATTTTTGGGGGAAAGCATCTCGTTTGAGCAAACGCTTCGGGTAGATCTGAGATGAAAAGTTTAAACAGAGTGGCTGCTAGTGGGCATCCTTGCTTCACCCCCTGTGTGGTTTTTATTTCATCAGTTAGTTCTCCTTCTGCATTTAGACGCACGCGGATACTGGTTTTGGTGTGTAATGCCACTAGTGGGGCTAGTAGTTCGTTAGGACATCCCCATTTTTTTAGTTTGTGCCACAACAGGTTCCGGTTTATGCAATCAAAGGCCTGTTTTAGATCAATAAACGCTAAATACAACCTTTTTTTCTGTTTTATAGCATTTAGTTTAGCCAGATTTAATAGTACTAAATTGAGTTCCACTCCGACTCCTTTGGTGAATCCGGTTTGTCGTTCATCGTGTATTTTATTCTGTTTTGCCCACCTTTCAATTTTTTCTTGGAGGAATGTGGCAAATATCTTCCCCATAGTGTCAAGCAGAGCTATGGGGCGATAGTTTGCAGGATCGTCTTTATTTCCTCTTTTAAACACTGGAACGATTATTGCTTTCGTCCATGAGCAAGGGATTTTGGATGTTCGGGCAATCTGGTCAAATAGCACCTTGATGAAATTTGTCCAGCTTGCTTTGTTAGTTTTGAGCATGATGTTGGATACTCCATCCGGGCCGGCAGCACGTGATGATTTTAGCCTCTGAATTGCATGTGAGATGTTCTCGAGTGATTCTCTTACGTCCCAGGTATATTGATCTGTTTTTAAATTTGATGTTTTAACATCGCCAGTGTTGTTGAATACTATACCATAATGAGTTGTCCAGGAGGATGCATTCACGCCGTTTGCTAGATAATTTGGTTGAGTCAAACAACCATTATTTATTATTTTCCATATATTGGAACTGTCTTTTTGAATTAAAAGACGCAGCATTAGTTCTGCTTGTTCCTGTCTTCGGGTGATTTTTGAAGGATTTCAGCCAATTTCGATATTTTTGCCGCCTGGCAGCTAAATGTTGAGGTAGATGTGTCCCTCCAATAGATTTTAGCTTTTTTAAGTCACTGGCAAGTAGCTTCTTTGCTTCACTTAGTGCTGGACTAAATGGATGGGTGTGGTCTCTCGTCGTTTTCTTGTATGTATTTCTGTGCGGGTCCAGGAAAGGAGTATATTCTGTGTGTAAGTTTGTGGTGCATGCCTCCATAAAGGCTAAGGTTATTTTATCGATTTGCTTGTTAGTTATTCTTAAGCGGTTTAGGGAGGAGTTAATATCCAATTGCGTTGGGTAACATTGTAACGTTGTTATTGAGCCCGTAAACCATGATAGAATAAGTGGGTTATGATCGCTATTGGGCATTTGCCTTACTTGTAAATCAGAAATCAGGGCATGCAGGTTGTCAGATGCCCATATGTAGTCTAAGGTTTTAGATAGACCACCTCGTTGCCATGTTGCTGCAGCAGGGATATCTCCTTTTGTACTCCCATTCAGCAAAACGTGTTTCGGCTTAGAAAGCCTTTTTCAAAACCAGACATGTGCCAGAGCGTCGTGTTAGTGCCCTTGCATTAGCTTTTACTTCCCTTCACGCTCATTCGGCTATGAATGGATCGCGGCTGCGAGATGGGGTCTTAACCCCAAGAAGCCAGGAATTGAGGGATGTCATCCCAGGACGAATGAGCGTGAAGAGAAGTAAAAGCTAATGCAAGGGCACTAACACGACGCTTTGGCACATGTCTGGTTTTGAAAAAGGCTTTCTAAGCCGAAACACGTTTTAACCTATAGACATGAACAACAACATTAAATGAACACATGGCACATTCATTTATTAAGCGTGTCTTCTTGTCTAATGTATTAATCTGGAGGATGAGGAAATCTCCATTGACACTTCAAATGCAACTTGGGTCAGGATTCGCAGCTGAATAACGGCAACATTAATCTGTTGCAGAAAGGGCATCCCACAATACCCTACGTCCATAATCCAATAATGGAATTCCCCAAACAAAATGAATAACCCTGAACCTTTCTTGATAGGAATTCAAGCTATGTACAGACACCAATCTGTGAGCAACTGGATCCAGTAGAAGCAATTTGGAACTAATCTACTGGCATTTTTACAACGGGCGCCGTCCATTAAGGTGATCCAGAAAAGGGCTTCTGCAAGATCCAGTTGTGAAATCAGTTTTAATAATGGAATTCACCAGATAAAATAAAATCAACCCAGGACATTTCTTGATAGCATTTAAGGAGTTTTACAGACGCCATCTGTGAGTAACTGGATTCAGTAGAAACCAATTGCAAATAGTCAACTGCATTATATATCAGGGCATCCTGCCTTCAGGTGACACGTGTGAGAGAAAGGACGCTAATTACTGCAAGAGTAGTATATTCGATTGGCTTTCATTTGATCCATTTACTGACCTACACTTTATTTAACCCTCAGGTAACCTATTCAGACGTCAGAAAATTAACAGTCACCCATTTTATTTACCATCACAACAGAATCTTGTGCACTACTTAACATTCACACTTTGTGCATTAAACGTAGCACTCACGTACGGCCATGTCCTTAAACACGCTGCCACACGAATCTGCTTTTCTTTTCCAATACTTCATATGAATCCCTTGTCTTTCCAGGCACCTTCAAAATGCACTGTATTAAAAGACGTTGCACTTACCTGAGTGCACGCTGTGAACATGTTTGCAGATGCGTGCTTGTTTTAATAAATGTTTATGGCTTGTGGTTTGCAGTCTAAATTAAATTGAATTTTGCAGTCCATTTATAGAAAATGTAGAATAAAGGAGTCAAATGCAGACAATCCTTCTTTTGTCATTTTGCAATAAAATGTTGCATATAAATACAGGTATGGAGATTCCCTTCTGGCGGGTATGGCGAGCCACGTCTGCTATCACCGAGGGCGATGTTTGGGCAAAGGCTGGGCCTATATTTCCACCAAAAATACTATAAACGATTGCAAAAACGCGGTTCTATTCACCAGTTGCTCATTTCAAGTTGCGCATGCTTTCTTTTGTAATATTTATTGCATGCCACGTACAACCTCTAGCCCCCGGAAGAACCGATTACACATTAATAGCAGTTTCTCAGACTAGACTGCCCATATCGCCTTCAATATCCGGCGCTGTTTAACACGTGTGTAATGTTAATGGTTCATCAGAAGGAAGCTGGACCAGATGGGTTTCTGAAATCTGTAAACAGAACGTCAAGGACCCGGCGAATAAATTCATTAAATGCATCCCGTCTGACTGTCTGAACTCTGCCTGTGTATGTGCCCGCGTAAAGATACCGTGCGATTGTTATTTGGCGGTGCTTAGTCTCTCTCATGCTAGCAACGCACGCAGTTTGAAATGTTTCATGGTTTTATGTTGAGTGAGAAAACATTGGCAGATTGCATCTGAATGCATCTATAAGTGCTGCTCCATCTCCGCCGTGTGATCTCAACCGTGTGGTTTTGCATGCATTTTCCAGAGTGCAGGGATACCGTGACTGTTCCTGGCCTCCCAATTATGTGCGCTAATGATGTCACTTCCTTGCAAAGCAGGAAGCATTTAATTTGCTGCATATTAGCCTCATCATCTCTGGCTGCACATTTCAGAAGGCAGTTAAGTTTTTATGAATCATCGAAATGATTGAAATAACAAATGCTGTCTGTGAAAGGAATGCATTAAAACTGGGAGGGTGGGTAGAACAGTTCTATGCACAATTCAAAGGCAGTGCATGCAAGGCAACACAGAAAAACACGTCTTGCTATTGTCCTAGTGTGGGCCCAGCCAAGACAAGAATGGGTAAAAGTGCATAAAGGAGGGGGTAGGTTGCAGTGAAATGAAATGTAAGTAGCAGCGAGTGGGACGATTCTGAGACATTGATATGAGCAGTGGAATGGGATGAAGGGTCCATGCCTTTCTGGGAAAGGCCTCTCTTTTCCAAGCTAGGTTAGATACATGTACTCCCTCCATTTATTGACCTTGTTCTCTTCCCTGCTAGTTGTTCCCAGCTTTGCCTTCTGTTTTCTGATGTGGCCTTTAAATCCTACGTTCTTTCCTTTCTTTATTTATCCGGCGCATCTACCCCCTCTAGGCCAAGGTGCACTCCGTACTTTCTTCTTTTTTCCTTCTATTTAACCAACTAAATTTATGTTTGAGCCATTTAAAATTCTATCTCGCTTAACATTTCTTTAAACCACTAACACCTTTATTGTGTGGTCCTGGACCAGTTTTGAGCGAGCAGCCTCCACTTACCTTTATGCTCTCCAGACCCCAGGCTGCTCCATCCGGGCCCGGCACATTCCACTATTCCATTCTTTTTTTGTTTATTTCCTTCCTGTTTTCCTCATGACCTTGCCTCAAATTCCAATTAAAAAAGTTTCAAACCATTCTGAGCCTCACCACGAATAGGTGGAATATTTCAAGCCAAGTTCTTATTTAGTTAGTGTCCATTCTCTTTTGACCCGGCTCAACCAACCTTTATTTAAACCCATAACACAGTATGTGTTCATATTTTGTGTGGCATAAATCAAATATAATCATAAAATAAAGAAATATGGGGGTGTGGCCAAGATGGCAGGCTGAGTGTGTAAGTGATTTCAATCTGGCACACACCCAAGTCTCGCCCAGCATGTAGTACGCAAATGAAATCCTTATTTATTTTTATCTATAAGTTCAATATTCTGAATGTTATACCACTCATATCACACCCTTCTCCTGAACCCCCCCACCCCCCCCCGGTTACACTGAACCGGGGATCAGGCTAGTTTGCAAAGATAAATATTCATGTATGTATTTAGAATTTAAATCACAATATTTTAATAGGTAACAACAATCACCAAAGGGGTGACTGACAGAACACGGAATAATATCTTTAATACACTAGGAATCAAGTAATGAGCACCAAAAACAATGCAGCAAAGAAAAGAATACTTTTGGAATGGTTTAGAACAGATAGCACTTATGGTTGGGGGTTCCCCCTGCAACACCCCTCAACCCACCATTAGGCAATTTAACTAGATGTGAGGAGAGAGCAGGTACTCGGGAATAACACAAATCACACAGAACATCTATCCCCCTTCCCCCTTTAGACACAAGAGAAAAACGGAATTGACTTTATACTGTCAGAATGGCCTTGCAATTGGCTGAGCAAAAACACCAAATCTGGTCACAAATGCTTAAATTATTATACATTTCTACGGGAGCCTCTTTGGACAGATGCAAGCAAACACCAGCAATGATTTCATCACAGGAAACAGTTGGAATCTCAAAGTCAAAGCGGGAAATAATTTAAAGCTAATTCGCACGTGTAAAACTTTTCAAAATGTCAATTTGTGGCAAACTTTTCCTTATGCAGATTTTGCTCTAACGGGCCAATCGCACTGTTTCGCACTGCGATTTTGGGTTCTAGAGATAGCGAGGGATGTTAGGTACAGTGGGAGTTTCTATCTTAAAAATTGAGAGAGTTATGGAGGTTTTCGTGAGAGGCGTTTTTGCAAAATAGGCACGAAAATGGAAAACCGAAATTCGGTTTACAAATGACAGGTAGGTTTTATTATACTATATTAAGGGCTATGAAAAAGAGAATGCCAGATAGGAATCAGTTATTCACGGCCGATCATAACTCTATTCATGTGTGATACTCTAGTTTCCGTTTTTTTGGGAATTACATTTCTTAATCAAATCAGTAAGGAGTTATGGTTTAGTAACTCAGATGAGAGGAAAGTCAGCGCAAGGATAGTTCTAACAATACTATTGTAAGTGGTTTCAACCCAGCACTCCAACTAAGTCAATGCCTAGCGTGAGATGCCCAGCTGGAACCCTTAATTTATATATTTTTATGTCAAAAGTTCTTTTATTTCTGGATGATGTACCCTTATATAACGCCCCTCTCTTTGAAATCCCCGGTCTCACTGAACCAAGAAGTAGCTTGTTTTGCAAAGTTAAAAGATTTATTTGATGAATTGAACAATATATATATATATATATATATATCACTTTTATGAATATGAACAATATCTAGATATCACACTTATTAATATTTATACACTGATCAGCAATGGGTGATATCACAACAATCAACAATCTCTTTAATCAATAGGAGTATGGTGAGAAGAATAATGTAGCAGAGAATAACTTTGTGTGGGTTCAATAAAATGCAATGATATGAAATTAATGCAGCATAGAAATAAAACTTGATATGAATTCTATCAAAGACAATGTAATCACTCTTTCCCCCTGTTACTACTCAATCCCCCCTAATATGCAATATGAAGAGATGGAATGAGGGCACACAGGTTTCAGGAATATACAATCAACAATGCAGTTCAATCCCAACTCCCCAGCAAGTTTAGAGAGAACAGGAAGGATTTTAAAACAGGTCAAATGCTTTTGAATGTGATTTGAAATTAATGGAAAAAATGCTAAAAATGGGTTTTAATTCGCTAAAAGGGATTCAAAACTAGTGGGAGCTGCTTTGGATAGGTTCAGGTATACACTAGCAATGATGTTGGAATGACTAATAGATAGGAAGCTGAATTCAGAGATTGAATGCAAGAAATAGCAATTTTATATGGAATGAAATTGGAGTGCGGTTCTTAGTTCACTTGAAAGCTGGGGATGTTAGCTTCAACTTGACATTTAAATTTCATTCCTAGCACGTACGGTTCAAAAGTTACAGAAGTTTTAGTAAAGGTCGATTTTTCAGAAAAAGAGTCAAGATTTACAAATGAAAGATGACCTTTTTGAGATTAGAAACAATGATTTCTTAACACTAGGGCGTCTATGGAGCCACAAGCTACACGGCAGCACAGCCACCGATCCTGGGGCCCCCCCGGATGGTTTCTATCTGCCGAGATGCTTGCCTTTCTCCAGCAAATATATATTAGCACAAAGATGATTATCACTACAATTATCACAGGATTATATGGAGGAGAGAAGGAGTCAGGATAGACAAAAGAGATTCTACAATGCAGTTCTGGATATGTTGGAATGGGTTGGATAGGATTACTTAAAACTAAGAGATGGCTATGGACAGTTCTATGCTAAATACTCACAACTATGGCTTTGGAAGGGAATAGACCCGTCAGGATCTGGTCAAGGGTTTTGGACTGGAATCTGCTAGCCACCAGACAGGATTCAGGCGCTTGGTTCTGCTCTCAGCAAGGCACTCTGCTTTGCACGGCCTCCTGGCCTGGATCTGACGGGTTGATTCTGGGTAAAGCTTTGCTCTACTGGTTTGGATCTCTGGGGTTTAACAAGGGTTCTTGGCAAGAAGCAGCCAAAACAGCACAGCCAGGCTGTTGGATTTGTGATGTCCCTTGGAAGTTTGGGCTTAAAATCAGGTTTCAAGATTTTAAAGGCCAGCTGAGAAGGGTTCAGCTTTTTGGATTGGGCCTTTTGCTTCAGGGTTCTGGAGTCTGGATAGTTCTGGAGTCTGGATACTTCTGGATCTGGATTCTCCTTCAGAGCGCTTCGCCAGTAGATCAGTGATGGGTGAATGTGTGTGTCTCTCTGTGCCCTCAACAGTCCCTATTTATGTATTTCTCAAGGGGGTGGGTAGGCTGATTATACTATGCCCAAACCTCTAAGAAGCCAAGAGGTCAGAGAATTTCCTCTCCCCTGGTTTGAGAAGCAACAGTGTGTCATGATTTGTCATGATGTGTCATGTTTATGGTCCAGGGAGAAAACCCTCCCCTTTGTTTCTGTACAATATATCTTATTTTTCACAAAAAGCATATGCACAATATCACTAATGTACTAATACTACATATTTACATCCAAAATTAAATAAGGCAGGTATCCATCAAAGTCCCATCTTCTGGAAAGCTCCGGTTCACAAATGACAGTTTTACACGCTTTTGGTCGGTTACTCAGTGTCCGTTCTGTACCTATTTTTTCACATACATGCACATACCATCTGGGCATATTCCTGTAAAGTTTCATATTTTTAACATTATCACAACTGCTACAAAGTCCACATTTTGATAATTCTGTCTCTGAATATCACACAAGTTCCAGAGTAGTTTCTACTTGTGAGCAACATTTTCATTTTAATAACCTCTAAATTCTATATTTTTACCAGTTTGGCACAATTTTCTATAAGTCTTTTTCTCAAACATATATTTTCTGTGCTTTCTGAATACACAAATTGTTTGTCTCCACCTCCAAGGTCTTGGCTGGGCTAGAGAACAGTCCAAGGCCTCTCTGACTTTGGCATCTGGTTTCAGCCTACACCCAAATTAGCATTTCCTTTAAGTCAAAGGGCGTCTTTTGTCTCCTAGCAGAGCAACAGGCCAAAGTGCTCCTCCCTTTTCCTTTCACACCTCCCTGCCAGTTCCTTAGCAGAGAGCAGGGGAAAAGAGTCCTTTGTTTGGGAGAAGGTGTGGAATGTCTTTGAAGCTCAGTGTAGCTGGCTTTAACTTTTAACACAATGTTTAAAATAGTCTTGTCCTAAAATACAAATTACCTTTTTAACAAATATATCCACCAATCTGTTAATTCCAGCCTTTTTAAAATATAGTTTTGAATTGTATCCACCTCTATTGCTTCTGATAGCAAGTCTTTCCTTTTGATACGTTGATTTCATGTATCAGTTTAAATTGACAAGTTAAGTAATCGCCAGCTTCTGACACAGGCGAGTAGCGGTACTGCGCCCATTTTTGACATATTCTTCCAAGCAAGCATCTTTAAATGTGGATTTTCTTCTGATAAATATGTTTCTGCTGACATTTTGCTTAGGTGAATTCTTTATATACAGTGATGTTTAACACCCAACAAGGAGGTTGGATCTCTTGTGATGTTTGCACTTTCCATAGTCAAGGAAAAACAGATTTTTAAACAGCTCTGTGTTTCTCTTGCAATGCAGGACTGCTTTTTCAAAAAGTTCAATTTTCCTCTGTGGGCAGCCAAATGATGGGTTTTGGCAGTGGTCTCCTGTGTTGCCACTGACATAGGCAAAAGTGGATTGGCAGCCTATTTTTCAGGTTTTCCTGTGCACTTCAGGGTGATTCTAGCATGCATAATGCTTTCCAGCAGCAATTCTGAGGTTTCTAACGCAAGCAGTGCACAGTAATGTTGCAGGGCATGGACTAGTGGGTTAAAACATCCCACACTATGGTTCCCAACTAAAGATGGGATGGGTTTGAGATTGGGATCATACAATGCCAATATACTGTGGGTCAATGTTCTTCCTATTAATACTTACAGAATAAGTTATTAAATTGGACCGTCAGCTCTGGTCAATGAATTAGGTCTGGTCTACCGGCACAGGGCACTTCTGGGGGGATTTGGATCAGCGGCGCCGTTCTGGTCAATTTTGGACTGCACTTCAGACTGGATTTGGAAGGGCCCCTTCTGGTTAGTGGGCACGGTAGATAACTGGATGCACGTTTTCAGCAGGCAGGCCTAATGGTAGCCAGCTAAGATTAATTAAGATTAAGTCCCTTCAAGTTTGGGATTTTTGCAATTGGTCAGGCTAGCAATAATTTTGCAATGCTAGAATCTGGATTCTACAAAGAATTCTGGATCTCTCCAAGAATTCTAGAGTCAGCTACAAAATGAAGAGTTCTGGAATAAGGTGCTGCGCGGACATCTGGATGGGTTCTAGAAGCAGGGTGTTCTGGAAGCAGTCTCTTTGGAAGCAGTGTGTGTATGTGTAGTCAAGCTCCTATATTTATCCATTACAAATTTTATGGCATGGGCAAAACTTCAAAACACACCCCCATTTCTGTGAGTGGCTACAGGTGTGTGCTTTGTTTTGGTTGGCAGTCTGTCATTTTATGACAAGATTTAGGAACTCCTACCTGGATATTTACCCAAAACATACTTTTGCACAAATGTACATTTCTACCATTATGTACCCTCATAAAATTAGACACATGCATTTGATTTTCTACATTTACATTAAATTTCCATCTCTGTGAGGGCTGTATTGATTGGTCATTCTATGGATTTTTATCAGTTTTATCCACAACACTTTGGATTAATCATATCTAATTTGATACATCTCTGGGCGCTGATCAGTGGATCATGTACATAAAATGTTAAGCTTGCAACATTAATAGTTTTGCCACAATCAGTGTTTTAGTGTATCTTTGTTCTTTGGTCAGCCCGCAGACGAATGTCTAATGTAGCCCCATTGAGTGGCTTGCTGGGGTTATGCGTGAACCATTTACAGCCATTATCCTTCCTGTTCTCAAGGGAGTGTCAACGGAGATGTCAGTTTTCCCAGGCCAGGACCTGTCAGATCAGAGTTCACATGCAGATTGGCTTCAGAATGGATTCCTATACATTAAAATCTTTTCAGTTCACATATAAAATATAAGTACAGTGTGTAAAGGATTTAAACATTTTAAAAGAATTGGCCCTTCACCCACATGCTTGAAATAGTGCATTTTGCAAAGAAAATACATTTAAGCTACGTTTTACAGCCAAATCCTTTAGACAGCTGTCAGGCTGTGATGCCTGGATTCCTCTGACTGCCTGAAGGATCCATGATTTCAGCACACTTGCCTTTCAACAATTCACTGGGGAAGATAACTGAATTTAGCACCAAAACAGCACTTTGAAGATTGCCATTGATTAGGAAACTGTAGTTAGGGGCATTTTTGGATTTTAGCCATTCTGTGGGCTTGTTTCCAGTGACAGATGACAGATGTCAGATGACAGATGACGGCAGCGATGACAGATGACAGCAGTGATGACAGATGATGGCAGTGTGATTCCTGCTTTCACACCACTTTGCCGGTGTATGTGGCAGGGCGTGCATCTCTTTTGATGGGTTATGAACTCTGCACAATTTTGCAGACTTAGTGTGCACAGGGGTTATTGCCTCCCTTCTTGGCAATTTCCTTTCCCCATTGGCAAAGGGGTGCAGTGTGGCGCAGTGGCGTGGATAAAAATACTCCACAAGTGGACGTGCATCACGGTAGCTCCGTCTAGGCTCGAGAAAAATAAACGAAAACCGACACACATCAGGCACACCGAACATGCTGTGAGCTGCAGATTGACAACAGGAAGAGGTACGCCCGGATGTAAAGCTAAAGGGCAAGTACAAGGAGAGAAGCGCCGTAAGAGGCCCGACAACGTGGGTTTGCGGGAAACCCAAAAAGGAAAATGGCGGCCAGAAGCGATCGAGAGCGAAACACAGCTACGGCCAGGGAATCACGGGTCTGAGAGTGCTGAGGAAGGAGAGGGCAAGCGAGATCAGGAACCAGCAGAACCGTACACCATAAGAGGGAGAGACGCCTCTGTGGAGAATACAGGGACGGTGCAGATTCTGGCAGAGGCAGCGGCAGAGGACCTGGCAGGACCAGGCAGGAGATAACGCCCCGAGACCAAGAGACAGCCCAGGAGCAGAGCAGAAGAAGAGAGCATGAGCGGCCCTCTTCACCAAAAGCAAGGCTGCGGTGACCTCGCAAGCACCGGTGTGAAGGTGATGATTGGGGCAGCGAGTGGTGAGCAAAGCGAAGAGAGGACAGTGGACGGCTGGTGAGTGGCTGAGTGTAACGGAGCTCTGGGCACCCAGGCAGGAGCCGTGGAGGAGGAGTGGATCACAAACCTGAAGGAGGTGTAAGGGAGGAGGAAGACAGGAGACGGAGAAGGCAGTCTTGAAGGAGAGCAGGATGGAGAGTTGGCAGCTGCGCAGATCCAGGCGCACAGAGGGAGCCCAGCGGAGGGAAAGCTGAGCAGCGGAGGACGGCAGGAAAGGAGAAGAGGCAGTGAGGGGTGAAGGAGGAGCAGTGGACCTGAAGGAAGGAGCCGGACGGCCAAACTCGCATGCAAAGGAGGGAGGCGTGACCACAGAGAGCCCTGGGGAGAACACCTGGAAGTTGAGAGCCAAAGGGGAGGGAATCCTGCAACCGAGACCCAGAGAGCTGCACAGGCCCAAAACCAGATGGAGGAGAGGGTGAGAAGGACCACACAGAGGAGCTGGGAACATAGACTGGGGAGGAAACAAAGAGGACCCGGAGGAGCCAATGGAAGGAAAGAGTGAGGCCCAATGGGCACCAGCAACCACCCTGAGCACTAGGAGAGGGCGCTACTGAACAGGGATCTGCCCATAAAGGCGGGTGAAGGATCAGCCACAAGACCAAGAGTAAACTGGGACAGGTGGAACAAAGGGCCGGGAGCCCCACTCAATCACCCAGGGAAGCGAAGAAGAAACAGGAGGGCGAGACAAGTGGCCGGGTGGAATACAGGCCTGAGGGGGAGAAATCCCCAGGACACGCAAAGACTGAAATTGGAGCACAAGGACCAAGCAGGGAGGGGACTCCAGGGGCCCCGTAGTTATGGGCAGAAGATCCATAGGAACCTGGGAGCTGAGATCCGGGGAGCGGGCTACCTAAAAGCAATGGATAGAGCCTGGGGGGTGGGGGGCAAGCAGCAGCAGAGATACCAGTCAAGTACAGATGATAAAGGAGGGCAAGGCAGGGAAACACTGAGAGGCAAGATCCCAATAAGGGAGATATATCCCGAGAGGACTGTGCCAAGTCGAACAGCGAGGCAGTGGGGAGGGGAAAAGGAAATAGTATCAGTGGAGTAAAGGAGGCTGATGGGACCAAAAAAGAAGAACCTAAATCTGAATGCGTGGGGCCAGGAAGGGCGCACCAACACTCACGTACAAACGAAACTCCCATTCAACAACCAGGGGGAATCAATCACAGACACAATGGCCCTAACCAAGGAGGATCTGTTGGCGGTGCTGGCAAAATTCAAGGGAGAGCTCTCTGACACGGTCAAGGCTGAGGGTGCAAACATTAGGGAAGAGCTCTCACAGGCCATCACAAGTAATCAAAGAGACATTGGCTCTCTGGAAGAGCGGGTGGTGGCAATGGAGGAGCATATAACAGAACTGGATGAGAAAGAGCCGGAGTGGACGCGACAGACAAAGCAAACTGAGGAGAGGCTACGAGCACTGGAGGAGAAGTGCAAAGACCTGGAAACTAGGTCAAGAAGGGACAACATCCAGATTAAGAACCTGGGGGAAGGAGCAGAGAACTCCAATCCGGAGTTCTGCATAAAGGAAATATTCAAAGAGCTGGTGGGAGAAGAAGCAACCCGGACAATGGAAATAGAGAGTGCTCACAGAGTGGTAAGCAGGAGAATGGACCCAGCGGCGAGACCACCAGATATCTTGGTTAAGATACACAAATTTAAGGACAAAGCGCAGCTAACAGGGGCGGCCAGATCAAAGGGCAAGATTAAAGTGAGGGGGCATGAAGTGCTGATATACGAAGACCTGTCCCAAATAACATTAGCAAAGAGGTGTGCCTTCAAGCCACTGAAAGAGGAACTCAACAAGAGGAAACTAAGATACAGATGGCTCTAGCTGACGCAGATCCAATTTCGCATGGGAAATGAAGAAAAGACAGTCACCCCCGTTGAAGACGGACTGAGGGTTCTGGGAATGAGCCCGAAGGAGCTTGGAAATGAGAACAGTGAAACCCAACAGGAAGCTACAACATCAACAGCGAAACCCGGGTCACAAGACTGGATGACGAAAAAGGCACGGAAGACCTGAGGGAGAACAAAGTACAAGGACTGATACTTACAGTTACATTACCGCAGGGACTAGAATATAGCCTGATGGTCGGTAAGAAGGGGGGTGAGCCGGGGGGGAGTGAAACTATGCACGGTTCACCAAGGGGGACCACGGCAAAGAACCTGGATGAGGATCCAGGGATTGTTGCAGGGAGGAACACATTAACAGTACAAAGGGTGGGAAAGGCAGAGGGAAATATGGCTCAGCAAACCAGGGAATACGGACAGTGCCGGAGAACATGGAAGGGCAGTTGGCTAAAGCGGGATGTATAAGCTAGGAACATGGAATGTAAGGGGACTGAACAGCCCCAACAAGATGGAAGCTATATTGAGAGAATTAGAGAAGGAGGGGCCAAAGAAAGTATGCCTGCAAGAAACACACTTGAAGAAGGGAGATAAGGGTTGCTTACGCAGCAGGAACTATGCACAGCAATACCACGCGACGGTGGTCTCCAAACATGCTGGGGTGTCAATCCTAATACACAAAAGCGTGAAAATTGAAGGGCCTACAGTAAGGCGAGATGGGGAGGGGAGGTACGTGATATTAAAAGGGAGGGTGAGGGGCCAGCTCTACACATAGGCATCAATATACGCCCCCAACCAGGGGCAGGAGGAATTCCTTGGAAGATTCCTGGAAGAACTCGGGAACTTTGGATCATAGCCGGTGACTTTATCTTGGCGGCAGACCCTGAGTGGGATAGATCAGGAGGGCTTAGGGGGCATGAAACAGGGACGATGTTGAGTCAACTAGCGAACAGGCTCAAAGAGGAAGGGCTATGTAATGAGTGGCGGGCGAGGCACCCTCAGGTAAGAGATTACACCTATTACTCCCTTCACACAAGAACTACTCCAGGATAGATTATGTAATGGCAACACGAAGCATAGTGCAGGCGACCAGCAGCATACAAACGGGACATATGTTGCTCTCGGATCATGCACCGATCATACTAGAATGGGAAGGGGGCAACAACAGGAGGTTGGAGGCTGGAGGAATATCTTCTTAGGTACCATGAGGCGAGACAACAGACAGAGAATGGAATATGGGGGTTTAAGGGTGAGAGAGGGAAAAGGGGGACAGCCTAGGGGAGAGATGGGATGCGTTCAAGCAACACATAAAGGGGTACTTTATAGAGGCATCCAAGAGGCTCAGAGAAAGGCGGAGGGAGACAGAGGGAAAACTGGAGAGAGAAATAAAGGCACTGGAGGAAAAACACAAAGAGAAGGGGACAAATTGAGTAGCTAAGGAACTAGCAAATGTGAGGATCCAACTGTGGCAAATAACAAACAAGTCGGTGGAGAGCACTCTGCTAAGAAGCAGGCAAAGGTATGAGCAGGGCAATAAGGTGGGAACGGCACTAGCAAGGCAGCTGAGGGCCAAAGAACAAAAGGCATTTATAGAGGCGCTGGAGGATAAGAACGGCAGAAGAGTGGGGGGGGGGGGGTGGCCAAGAGAAATATTGTAAGGGATTTCTACACAGACTGGTATTGGGAAGACCCTGCAGATAAGGGAAAGCAAGAGGAATACTTGAAAGTTTGGGAGGGAGTGAGGCTAGCAACCGAACAAAGAGAGCAATTGAAGAGCCCATTAAGGTGGAGGAGGTGAGAAGGGCTATTGCCCACCTAAAGATGAACAAGAGCCCGGAGGCAGTTGGGTTAACATCGATCTTCTACTTGACATTTAAGGACCCACTGGCAGGCATACTCTCTGACCTATTTAACTCCTTCCGAGAGATAGGAGAGGTCACTGTGTCCATGAACATGGCACATATTACCCTGATTCCAAAAGTGGGGAAGAACCCGCACATATGCTCCTCCTACCGTCTCTAAGCACTTATCAATGTTGATGCCAAGATCTACACAAGGGTATTAGCGGCCAAACTAGATGGACTTCTACCAGAGTTGGTGATGCAGGATCAGACAGGTTTCATACAGGGACCCAAAACATTCGACAACCTAAGGAGGGTACTACATATAGTGGATAAAGCGGGGAAGGGGAAAGGGACTACTACATGCCTAATGATGTTAGATGACAAGAAGGCATTTGATCGGGTCAATTGGGCGTTCATGGAACAAATACTGCAGAAAGTGGGTATGGGACCAAACTGTGTGGGAATGATAACGGTGAACTACCAGCACCCGCAAGTCAGAGTGAAAGTTAATGGACACCCAACGGATCCATTTTCAATAAGAATGGGGGAGAAGCAGGGGTGCCCGCTCTCTCTGCTTCTCTTCGCTCTAGTGATGGAGCCTTTTGCGCATAGGATAAGGGAGAACAAGGAGATTTGAGGGGTCAGCTGGGAGAGACACACCACAAGATAGGGCTGTTCGCAGACGATGTGATCTTAATGATCACTGATCCGGGGAAGTCACTGCCAGCGATGGCGAGGGAAATCAAGGCATACTCGGAGGTGTCGGGCCTCAAAGTGAATCTCGGGAAGTCCAAAATACTTAACCTGTCAGTGGGGGACTCGAAAAGGATCAGCTGGAGAGAAGGAATCCCTTTAGGTGGGCCAAGGGTCCAGTTAAATATCGGGGAGTTCACCTAACTGCGTCCGTCAAAAGAATTGTGGGGGCTAGCTACAAACCACTGCTCCTGCAAATTAAAGAAGACCTAAACAGGTGGAGGGGCTTATACATATTTTGGTTCAGGAGGATAGCGGTAGTCAAGATGAATGTACTCCCCAGAATATTGTACCTGTTTCATTTGGGGAGGGAAGGAACCGAGAATTGGGTGGAAGACACTATTCAAGGGGAAGGAGCAGTGGGAGATGGCCTGTCAGAATATATTCAAATATTATCAGGCAGCACAGCTAAGAGCACTAGCAGAATGGGGAAGACCAGAAAACCAGAAGCACTGGCTAAGGATGGAACGAGAGGTGGCGGGTGAACATCTGTGGAAGGTGATGGGAGAGAGGAAGGGAGATAGACCGAAGGGGCTCTGGGAGAACCTGATTACGAATAACACAGTGGGGGTCTGGGAAAAGGTGAATAGTAAGCTCAGACTGGCACCGTGGCTGACCCCACTGATGCCGGTATTTGGGAATCCCGATTTCCTGCCGGGGAAAGAATACAGCAGGTTCAAAAGGTGGATGGAGGGGGGATCAGGGTCATAGGCGACTTATATGAAAGAACGTGGTTATGGCATTTGAGGATTGTAAAAGGGAGCTGGGGCTGAAGGAAGAGGACCGAATTTCCTACCAACAGCTGAGGCACTGGGCTGGGACACCCACATTGACAGAAGGGGTCACGAGGGAACTCACAGAATGGGAAAAGGTGATGACGTCCTCAAACAACAATACAGGGCTGATATCGGCAATATACAAAATCTTGCTGAAAGGGAAGAGTGAAGGAGAGGAAGCGGTGAGGAACAAGTGGGAGGGGATAAGGGGCAGGGTGTTTATGGACAAAGAGTGGCGCAAGGTGATGGCTATCTGGAACACCTCTTATACGTCAGTACAACAACAGGAACTACAATATAAGCTACTGCACCAATGGCACTACACGCCGGAGAGACTGAACACAATGTTCTCCACAAAGTCAGAGTTATGCTGGAGCAGATGTGGGGAAAAGGGCTTGATGATGCATATATGGTGGGGATGCCAGTGACTAAAACATTTCTGTCAGGAGGTAAAGTCTAAGGTGCTGCAAATAATGGGTGTGGAAATTGAGTTTGAGGGGGTAGAGATACTGCTTGGCATCATGCTCAATCAACAACAGCGAGTAGGGGGAAATGCAAGAAGGCTGTGGGCAAACCGGGTGATGGCTGCCAAAAGGTGCATGTTTTACAAACAAATAGGGGAGCCCCCAGCGTTTCCAGTGTGGGTTCGGGGCAAAGTACAAAGTAAACAAAAAAGAAAATAACTCACACTGTAGTTTGACAAAGAAATTAAAGTCTAATTTATACTTAATTTACCAAACCAATGTATATTCCGCTCCTAAAGAGTCAGAAAATAGGAAAGTACCAGGAGAAACAACTGGAGCGATAATGACCTTAAAATATCCAATGTACAACAAAATGAAAAAATAGTTCTAAACAATACAATAAAGAGTTTTTTTGTACATAGATTGTTCAGACACATAGACAGTGAATTAAAGAGAATTGTCAAAGTAAACGGTTAAAACATACTAAGAGAGAGATGTGTTCAAAGCATGGAATAAATCACAATTAGCATACAAATTGCAAGATTAGACTTAGTATTTTGTATTTACACAGTATTTTCAGACTGTCTTTCTTCAAAGGTTCCTATCTATCCTTTGTGTGTATTCATGATCAAAATATGATCATGTTTTGTGGAGCTGCCAAAAGGTGCATAGCAAGACAATGGAACTGTAAAGAACCCCCGTCCACCATAGTAATACCAAGCGATCTGGGACACAATAGGTGTGGAGAAATTGACTGCGACAATGCGGGAACAGTAAAGACCTTCAATAAAATGTGGTCTCCTTTAATACAATATGCAATTAAAGACATGTTACACCTATATATTGCAAAGAGACTACAGGCACTGAAGATGCTAGAGGAGGAGAGTAGTGAGCCAGAGCAGGAGAGATGAATGACAAACCACCCATGGACTGAAGATGAGGGAGGGCTGTTATAATGTTATTGATTATGGAAATTGGATTGTAAAACTGAGATGGGAAGTTAAAGTCGCGAAGGAAGAGAGGTATGGTATATGTAGATGTAAACTGAACTAACTGTTAAATAAAACTTTGGTTAAAAAAAGAAAAGAAATATATGTTAGAGGATCATTTTACATTGTTTGGAATTTTTATTTTTTTCAATTAAAAAGGATTACCAATTAACATATTTCATGTGCACTGAGAGAAAAGTAAGTCAAATCCATTACAATTAATACAATAATGGATTTCTACATTAAAGGGGCATTTAAAAACTTTCATTTGATTGCAAAAATGCAATAGTAATTTACTTTCAATGGAGATTGCAGGTGGGATAATGCAAGCTTAGTGTCTGTAACGGCATGTGCAAAAGGACAATTTTGAATTTTATTGCATTGAAAAAATACACAGGCTATCAAAAAAAGTGAAAAACACATGAATGGGCATAGCAGTGACAACCCAGTGTATCCGTCCCCAAGCCCCTCATGGCAATAACAGAGAGACATTAGAACAGGTGATGGGATAAAAAGGCTGAACGTTTTATTAACTTACTCAGAGTTAGTTTGCAGGTGATCAATACAAAATCAGCAATAATGATTTAGATTAAATGGATTGCTGATTATCAGCACTGACAATGTATTACTTCTGGGTGAAAGTTCACTTCCGGGCAAATTTGTTCGGGGAGAACAGCTCACTTCTTAATAGATTACTTGCAGGGTAAATATATTTTATCGCCTGATCTGCCCCCATTTTCAGTCAATGCTTTTGACTGCCCCCTTTTCTGGTGGATCGAGTGCGGTCGCATTCATCCTGAGGCCAGCTGGTATGGCTCTGCCTGGGTATGTGGGTGCAAGCTCTCTAATTTTGTTGAGTGGCTGCTCCTTATGTAGAGATCACCCTATGACTCTGCCAAGGCTCTCAGGAAGCCAATTGTTGAATGAGAGCACCCCTGGCCGTATACCCATACCTAATAACACTCAATGCTCATCAAAGGCCCATATATCTTGAGTAGAAAACACAGCATTGCCTGAAAGACGTACCCCTTTGGGCAGGTAATTACTGGACCCCTGTACATTTATAAAAACATGCCTGATGAACCCAAGATCCTGTTGTATTTGTCGTATGTCACATTTAGTCAGCACCTTGAGGCTTCCACCACTTGTGTATGCCCTGTATCCCTTGCAAGTGACCTTTGGTATGAATTCTGACCATATAATTTCTGTGTGACCCATCATGTGGGCCACTGCCATTAATGTTATATTCATCTTATGCAGTAGAAGCCCTGTGCCCAGTTCCGTGAGGTCATACCCCCCAGGTGGATTACCAATATAAGTGGTTGCCAGTCCCATGTCAGCCTTTTGTGGCCCATCCCCATCAATGAGCCCCACTTAATGCTCATTGCTCCTGCCCATGTGATGATATGATATGATATGATATGATGTGGCATTTATAACGCGCCTATACACAAGTGTTTCAAGGGGCGACAAGACAAGGTAGGTGGAACAGGGGGAAGACAGACACTGATCCTACTAGGACAGGTGTCATTCAGATCGTGCAAGTGCATGGAAAAAGCAAGGGCGTGAGTAAGGGGGATAAAAGGGGGGAGGGGACAGTGCAGTACATAGGATAAAAGAATAAATAACAATAGAAGAAGTTCGGCCAGCAGGTGGCAAGTGTAAGTGCAGACAACATGTGTCAAATGCTGGAAATGGGACTGAATGGATACAGAAACAGTCCCCAAATTGCCAGGAAGGCAGTGCAGGTGTGTGACTGGCTGGGGAGGGGACCTGGCCCGAGATCGGAGAGTGGCCAGGTAACCAGTGCAGGTTACGTTTCAACCAGGAAGTCAGCAGGGGAGAGCAGGAGAAAAAGCTGAAGCAAAGAGAAAGGTTTTGAGGTGCTTCCGGAAATGGTTCTCCTCAAGTTTCAGGGAGGTAGGGAGGCCATTGCATAGGGAGGCCCCAGCCGAAGAAAGAGATCTACCACCAAATCGTTGCTTGGAGAACCGACTGACCCTGAGGGATTTGGAAGTGGATGAGCGAAGAGCATGAAAAGGAAGATATTTAGGAAGAGAGAGTTGAAGGTGTTGTGGACCAAGGCCCTAGAAGGCCTTGTGGACAATGCAGAGGATTTTGAACTTAATCCTTGCAGCCACATGGAGCCAATGCAGAGATTTCAGTCCTGGAGAGATACGATCCCTGGGCTTGAGGCCAAGGACAAGTCTTGCAGTCCTTTCTGGATGAGTTGCAGAGGGCAGAGAGTAGAAGCAGGCAGATTTAGAAAGAGGCTGTTGCAATAGTCCAGTCTAGAGAGAACCAGAACTCTGGAGACAGTGAGCTTCTGGGGGAAGGAAAGGAAGGGAAGGATACCTTTGAGGAGGTGCAGTTGATAGTGTGACTTCTTAAAGACGTCAGAGATGTGAGGAGAGAAGGAGAGTGTGGAGTCGAAGATGACCCTGAGGTTTTTAGCCTCTCAGATGGGAGCAGGAAGAGGGCCAAGAGAGGCCAGCCAGAGGGTGACAGGAAAGGAGGGAGTGGGAGTGCCGATGAGGAGAATCTCTATCTTACTGGTATTAAGGCATAGATCATTGGCGGCACACCACTCCTGGATGGAGGACAGGCAGTCAGGGATGAGAGAGGGAGAAGAGGAGGCTGAGGGTAGCCGGAAAATTAACTGAGTGCCATCCGCATAGCACTGGAAGTTAAGGCAGAGCGCAGCAATACGGTGGGCAAGAAGTGCCAGGTATTGGTTGAAAAGCCAGGTAGAGAGGATAGACCCCTGGGGAACACCACAGGTAGAGATAGAGATAGAGGAGAGGAAGGACCCAAGTTGAACCTGAGAGGGTCGATCAGAGAGGAAAGAAGTCAGCCACGCCAGGGCCTGACCAGTGATACCCAGGTTATCACATAGACGGTTGAGCAGGATGGCATGGTTGTCCATGTCGAAGGCAGAAGAGAGATCAAGTAAGAAGAGGACACAGGGGGTGTTGGAATCAAGATTGGAGAGCAGGTCTTCACAGATGTTCAGGAGAGCAGTTTCTGTGCTTCTGGTAGCTCTAAAGCCAGACTGATGATCATGGAGACAGCCAACAGATTCAGTGTGGAGATTGAGCTGGGAGATGGCCAGCTTTTCCAAGAGTTTTCCCAGGAAAGGAGTGATGGAGATTGGGCGATAGTTAGCCGGGCAAGAAGGGTCGGCAGAGGGTTTCTTGAGAAGAGGGTGCACAAGGGAGTGCTTCATCGGTGAAGGGAAGACTCCAGTGGTAAGGAGTGGTTGCAGAAGTCGGCCAGTGCAGGAGCCAGGGAGTCAATGTGGTCCTTGAAGGTTTTGGAGGAGCAGGGATGAACCTGTTTTGACAAGACTTTCATAGATCAGACTTTTCTAGAAACCTTGTCTGGGGAGAACAGGGGAATGTAAGAGAAGGAGGGAGGAGAGGAGGCAGAAGAAGGGCCAGAGGAAAAGCAGGGAGTTGAGGGAGGAAGGAGAGAGGAGGAGAGAGAGGACAGGATTTCCTGAGTTTTAGAGATGAAATAAGAGCCGTGCAGAGGGCCTGGGAAGGGACAGGAGAGGTAGAGACTTAAGGAGGATTGCCCAGTTCCTTGCAGATTGTAAAGAGTTCAGACAAGTTGTTGAATGCTGCAGTGACGCAGGCTTGGACGTGAGCTCTCTTCTTGGTGAGGACAGAGAGCCGGTATTACCTTTGGAGCAGGCGGCAGGCCAGTTTGTCAGAGGATGCACAAGAAGCATGCCATTTCCTCTCTGCCACGCTGCACTTGCGTTTAAGGGTGACGAGGTCAGAGTCGTACCAGGAGTTGCACTTGGCTTTGGGCTTCAGGCAGATCCTCATGACAGGGGCAAGAGTATCTGATATAGCAGAGTGGAGCATGGAAAGGGCTGTGTCAGGGTGTGAGTCATCCAAAGGGGGATTGGGGGTTGAGAAAGTGGCGGCGAAAGCCTCAACTGACACGTGCTTCATAGGTCGGATGACCAAGAAGGTGGATGGCAGTGATGGAGTTGGCTTGGCCCGAGGGTTAGAGAGGGTGAGATGGAAGGAAAGGAGAAAGTGTTGGCTCCAGGAGAGAGGAGTGGTGAGAGGAATAGAAAGGGGAAGGTCTGAGGAGATCAGAACATCCAGAGTGTGCCCTGCAGTGTGAGTCAGGCCAGAGGGGAGAATAGAGAGTGTGAGAGAGTTGCAGAGGTCACGAAAGAGTCCAGAGGAAGGATGGGAAGCATCCAGGTGGATATACAATTCTCCAAGAAGGAGGAGTTCAGTGGTTGAGACCAGGAGGGAGGAGTAGAGGTCAGCCCCCTCAGAGAGGAAGAGGGAGATCTGACCAGGTGGTCGATAGATAGTAGCCACAGTAAGGGAATGGCTAGGAGAGAGAGAGAGCCTGCAGATGAGGCATTTGAAAGAGGAGTAGGCCTGCGTAGGAATGATGGAGGCAGGAATCCCCATGGGGAAGATCAGGTCTATGCCTCCCCCTGAGCGGTTCGACCTGGGCAAGTAGAGGTTCATGTAGCCATCAGGGAGGAGAGTGTCAAAGCTTGTGACAGAGCTGGCCGTGAACAATGTCTCAGTGTGACCAAGGACATCTAGCTCAAGCTCCTCCAGAAGGCAACAGATCGAAAGAGGAGTAGGCCATTGAGACCAGGCATCCTTCCCCTGCTTGACGCGCCGCTCTAACTATGTCTAACTACCCAGACGTGGGTGCTCGCTGAGGAAAAATGGAGATGGGGAAATTCAGTCAAAGCAAACCAATCATTTATTGATACAAAATATGCTGCATTTTCTACCATGACAGTGCAAACTTAGGATGCATGGCATAGTTTATATTCTTCACACATAATCTATACTTTTCACACCAAAATCTTCTCTAAGGAGCCTAAACTAATCTAATTGCCACTCCCCGGTACCGGGACACCCTAACCGCTGTTCATGGTGTAGTAGCTGTTCTTGCATGGCCGGGGCATATTCTGGGGTTTAATTATAGGTCCAAACAAACTTAAATGAAAGACCTACTGGAAAAATGGCCTGCTAGCCTTCAAAAATATACACACTGAAAATGGGCCTATTAATGCAGACTGTGGGACGGATCATGAGCTGGGCGGTAGCCATAAATGCGGCGGTAACGCTAATACTGCCGCATTTAAGGGCTGGCCTGATCATGAGTTGGCCGCTAAATGGGCTGTGTTACATCCAGCTTTTTGCTGGAGGTGAAAATCCCATTTAGCGCCCTGTTTTTGGCACAATTACAGCCAGCGAAATTAGCGCATAGTAATTGCACTGAAAATGCCCCATTGGGTCCAATGGACGCAATGGGGATTTCCTGTTATCACCCAACCCGTGATCCGGGCCTAACAGCGCTGTACCAGGTGGTGCTAACACAATTAACATTGGGCGGTATTCCGGCGGTATTGCCGGGATAACGCCCAATGATCAGGCCCTGTGTGTGCTTTTGCCAGTAACACAAGGAATACTTTTGATAAAAGGGAAGCGTTGACATGAATGGCCAAGCATTGGAAATCACAAGGCCTATCTTTCATTACAAAAGGAAAGGCTGAACTGAAAAGTAGCCTTTAATTCACATTTGCAGAAGAAAATCAAAGGCCCCCTTTACATGAAAAGCAGGGTTTTCTAACCTGGCTATACATGTGGGTTTGCAGTTTTTGTTACGCTCACCTGGTCTCTGTGGAGGCGTTGGGGCACGGTTGCAGCCCTCCCTGAACTTGAATCACCCCCTTCAGGCCTCTCCCTCAGTAGAAAAGCTGTGAGCGGTGGTACGTGGTGATACTGCTCCTGTGAATTATGGAAGATAAGCTCTCCATCCTGCTACTTAGGGCAGGAGCGCGTTGAATGGGATCTAGTTCCTTCACTGATCCCTGATAAGGATTAGGCCTGTCCAGCTGTGACTATGCTTCTCCTTATGATTGGTAAGTCTTTCTTGAGCTCTTGTGATGCTGTTTGTTCTGTTTAATGTCTTTACATGTTACTCTATTTATGCCCTGTGACGAAGTGAGTAACTACATCTATAAATTGGTCACATTGAAACGTGTAGAAAGCTGAATGCACTATTGAAGTACAGTCCCTTTTTAGTGTCTTTCTGCAGAGAGCACTGTAGTAGGTTCTCTTTTCTAATAAGCTTGGTTCTGCTTTGTTGTTGTTGCTAGGAGACGGGGAATGAGTTAGACGAAGGAGAAAACAACGGTTATAGTTGGGCTTAATGAAGTGTGGTTGATAAGCCTTGAACAGCTGGGAGCGGATGACCGAACTGCACCGTTGTGCTAACAAAAGAAGTTCAATTGAATATTTATAAGATGATCATTGTCACATGTTATGGTTATAGACTGGATGCGCCGTTGCGCTCGTTAATGAAATAGAAGTGAGGCCGTGAAGGCGATCGTTGTCGCCGGTCGAAGCTGAGAGAAAGAGCGCTGTTGCGGAGGAGAAAGAGAAGGATCGTCCTGTGAAAGACAATCGCCCGCCATTGCTTGACGGACGTCAGAGAGTGAAGAGCTGTTGCGCTTCGAAAGAGCCGAGCGCCCAAGGTACCAGCCGCTCAATGTCAACATCAACAGATACTGTAAGTGTGCACTCCGACGCTTCATATAATTAAGCTGGTTGAGTATCAGGGGTAAAAAAAGAAAGGCAAGCGCGAAGCTGTAGCTTCGAATATAATGTTACAGATGAGATAATTTTCATACGAACTGAAAGGGGAAGAGTCAAAGTGAAGCAGGGCTGAGTCAAACACCTCAGAGCGCGTGACAGTGTTGCCGAAGAGCTGGGAAGAGAAAGCTTTAAAGTTGCAAGTTTAAAGTTACTGTAGACGGAACTTCTTACATAGTGAATTAGCAGGTGTGTGTTCACCAAGGGGAGAATGGGAAAAGACAGAAGCCCAATTGAATGTAAGCATGCTTTAGCCTGAATCAAAAGTACAATCATCAACCACGAGGAAGTCGTTCAGCGAAATGAATACAAAATGTGCCACTCTTAGTTATACCTCTAGAAGACCCTCTTCGAAATAATAGAAAATTGTATTGAGGCACCGCTTGAAAGACGACAGGAGAGAACCAAGGTTAAAGATCCTAAAGCTTGCTAAGGGTGAAAAGAGAAATATAGATAGAAAACAAAGAGAAGAAGAGTCCTCAGGAGAAATAACGAACTGACAGACAAACAAACATTGAAAGCAACACAGAACTTACCTGAACATTTCCTGAAACTCTGCAGTTGCAGAGAACAGAATATTCCTTGAAGACATATCCTTTGCCTAAAACAAAAACAAAAGAAAAATAAAGAAAACTGGTTAATAAAAGAATTGGGTTCTCTTGCTAATCCAAACAAACTACCCATTGGCTCAGAGTCTCATTTATTCAACATCAGTGTAAACTGCTAAATGCCCGCAATAATGTCTCTCTTCTGTTTTCTTCCATTAGATGGTGCGACCTCAATGCAGCTGTGAGACATGAGACGCGGCTGGATGGAAGATGGATGCTACTGCAATCTTCGACAGCAGGTAGTGATGGTTTAAGGAAAGCGCATAGTATGGCAAAGCGCAACCTTAAACTGACTGTTTTTTCGATGTCTAACCTTGTTTTCTATTTTTCCTTACAGGCGCTGCTGTCGACGATGGAGCGTGTTGTGCTGCGGTGCCAAGATGAAGATTTCGGCGTTCCGGAAAGTGTAAAGATGAATACTTGGTTCGCTGAAGAGATGTACAGGTAAGAACAGCTTCCCCAGTTGGTAAGTATGGTGGCAAGAAGCAGGATGTCCAGGAAGCAGGATCTTCAAAGGTAAGTCTGACCTCAGGCAACGGTGAGCGTTACGCTGCTTGCAAGTGCAGAATAACACGAAGTGTCTGTCTTGAGGATCGGGGCAGCTTGTATAGCTGAGATCGTGGGCACGCCTATTAGGGCCTGCTTACCAGCTACTCCCTGCCACTCCTAGAGAGTGAGCATGTGCAAATGCAATCCATTAGCAGCCACACCCAAGAATACACTTGGGGCTGCTTAATGGATGGAATGTTCAAGGTTAATTCATCCTGCTTAATGGATGGAATGTTCAAGGTTAGTGCATCTGAAGTGCTATGTCCATAATAAAAGCTTTTTGGTGTTAAATGGATGTTCTTGTTTACATTTGTTCATGATCCTGGTGCCAAAGGCGCCAGGACACTGTCCACCCAGGTCTCCTGTGCATGCAACCCCTGCATGCCTGTGACCATGACAGTTGTAAAGCAAGACATGAGAAAACATTTCCTCTGATCAAATAAATATATCAGGGAAAACCCTGCATGTGTTTTGACAAGATGCAATGTATTAATATAGATAATATGCTTCATATGCAAAATGGCAACAACAATTGAAAAGAAAAGGCAATTTTTTCCACGGGTCACATGTAACTTTCATTTAAACTTGAGGCAGACCCTATTGCTTGGTGTTCTGCAGAATTCACAAATGACTTGCCCACTGCAGGCCTCAGGTCTCCTGATCTGAAAAGGGAAACCCTTTGAAGCAGGTGCATACCAGTTATTTACAATGCAATAAACTGAACATCAGCCGGGGGGGGGGGGGATACAAAAAATAGAATGTTTTGAAATCAACATTGTGGTCAACTTCAGATGACGGGACAAAGTGACAGGTGTCAGCATGGCCTTATGGCATCACAGGGCAGAGAAGAACTGCCTGCTGTATGATAAGGATCTCCTCAGCCCACCAACTTCAAACAACAAAGAGGCTAATGGCTTTTACCCCGGCATTAAAAAAAATATTCAGTCCAGAAGGCTCTCGTCACATGCTTGCCAAAAAATTAATCTGGCCTGAAGAAAGCAGAGCTAATATTTGCAAACATGTGAAGATTTCCCGTTAGTTTAAATGGACTATCATAACCTGTGAATTTATCAGAAACAATAAGTCACACTGCACCCATTCATCTGTCATTTGACCGCTAGTAACAAGCTGATGTTATTCTGATGTAAATTTGATCCACATTTAATCCCCTGATATTGTGCCCTGCAGAAGGATGTGCCCCAGATCATCGTGGGCCCAGTTTGCAGCATTTTACCATCCACGTCATGCTTTGTGACCTCTTAAGTAATGGCCACCACCTTTTGCAGCTAAACCAGTCTCCCGTGATGCTCGGAGAAGGAGAGGCATGTTGCTTTATGGAGATGCCTGATTGGGTGATTATTTCAGCAAATACCATGACCCGGCTGAGCCGTGAGGCGAAACCGGGCCCAGTATTAAAGGCCTGCGTGGTTAAGGCCTTGTCTCTCCCCTGTCTACTCCATGGCTACTTGGCACATTACTATTGACTATTTTGTTGCAAATATGCCACGTTCTAGGCATCTATTCAGCTATCCGCATCGATCCTGTGCATTCTTCAGGTAAGAGGTACACCCTACCACTCACGTACCTTGCAAATGTGCCTGTTGTTCCATGCACCTAAGCTTGACCTTTCCTCTTTCAACCGCCTGCTCTCTCATCTTCCCCCTCTTGTCTGTTCCTACCTTGTGTGTGATCCTGCTGTTGAATGGAATGTTCTTATCACAATCAGCTCGCCCGTCACTTTACCAGACTTCCATACAATTATATCTATACAAACACCCCGCAGTCATCACTGGAGCTCCCGCGCCACGCAAGACTCACCTAACATTGCCCCCAAAATACAAACTCATGTGCTGACCCACAGTGCATCCCAGACTGCCACTCTCTTCAACTGTCCACTGTTATCAGGTTTACAATCCCATCCGGTCACAATGCCTCTAAGTATTCTAAGTGTATTGTTCCACTAGTCACTGTGTTGTTACATTAACGCAGATACTAGTACATGTGATGCTGTTTATGTTTTTCTCATTGCCTCAGTAAGCCTGATTGCCTCAGCCTAGTACCTATATGAGTGTCTCATCTTCAATCCCATGTGCTTCCCCTTCACCCATTATTGCACTAACCTAAAGCTATTGCCGTATGAGCTTCACTGTGCTCTCTGGTGGTCCCGCTATCAGCTAGCCTGGCATTGTGCCTTCACTACGAGATGTGTCTCTTCCAATTAGCTCATGTTGTAGCCTTCCCTGCCTAGCCTGCTAGACCTGGACCCTTGCTTTAAGCACAAGGCCGTTTTCCAGTTCATACTCACATGGCACCTATCTTATGTCCAACTATGGTTTTGCTATAGCACCGATAACTATGCAGCTCTCCGCTACAAATAATGACCCTTTCCTAGACTGTATATGCCACTACCTATCATGTCCTATTGCCTGCAATTTAGATTTAGCTTCCTGCAACAAGAGGCGAGTATTCCTATGTTTTGTAGGCCACCACTCTGCTTGTCTTTTTATATACTTTACATGTGCTCCCTGCAACAAGAGGTGAGTGTTCCTATGTTGTATATGCCACCACTTAACTTGTCTTTGTATGTACTTTGGATGTGCTGCCCGCAACAAGAGGCAAGTGTTTCAATGTTCTATATGCCACCACTTAACATGTCTTGTGTATGTACTCTAGATGTAGGTCCCCGCAACAAGAGGTGAGTTTTCATTCCTAAATTGTTAATGTCATGACCTATCATGTCCTATATATGCAATTTAGTTTTAGATCCCCTCAACAAAAGGCGAGTGTTCCTATGTTGTATATGCCACCACTTAACATGTCTTATGTATGTACTCTAGATATAGCTCCCCGCAACAGGAGGCAAGCTTTTTCCTATATTGTATATGCCACTACCTATCCTATCTTAAGTATGTCATTTAGATGTAGCTTACAAAAGGTTAGCTTTTCCTAGACTGTATGCACTCTGATGTTTGCTAGACCTGTAACCCTGTAAATTGATATCTCAAACACTTATTCTGTAATCAAATTCTTAAGCTAAAGCGCCTCTGGGCTTTGTGTGCTATATAAAAATCAAAATAAATAAAATAAAATACATTTCTTGAAATCATGTTATCAGCTGAATTCTGTTTCAGGCCACCCTGAAAATATCCTGCATTTATGAATTGACGAGCTGATGGAGGGTAAAATTAGGTATCTGGAAAGTAAATGGCATTTCCATAACTATTATACTTTTTGTATCAATGGCAAAAAATTGCAATGCACCCATGCAACATGGTGCAAACAGGGCTGTCGTTTTATTAATTCCCCCTTGATTAGCTAAAGCAGAATATATATATAAATCATGACATTTATTAGTAAATTACAAAGTTTTGCCATGTAGGTACTTTTTGGCATAAAGTTGACCTGGAAAGAAAATGGGAATTTCAAATGGGTGTTGCACTATTTCTATTCTAGACTCCTGAACCAATCCTTAGAGAGAGGGTGCACTTGGGGGTGGAGAGAAATGTAAATATTGAATCTTGGTTGCAAGATCAAAAAATTAGCACCACCTAATGTTCACTGTCCATGGAAGCTGCTTAGAGAGTAAACAAGTCTTGCACTATGGAATAAGAGAGAGTGGCAAAACAGTTACCAATAGAGAGCTGACAAAAATCACCAAAGGAGATCTGCTGAAATTGCATCTGGGTGGATCTTGGAAGAGGGCTGGAGCTGTCTGTTTCTGGGAAGAATAGAAAACAGTGGCTGTGAGGCTTCCCTGTGTCGCGTTAAATTGCGCTGTCACACTCCATTCAGGGAGAGACTTTCCCCCAATGGATGTGGTGCACAACAAATCACTATGATTTTATTTGGTTTACTTTGTTAAGGCCTATGTAAAGACTTGATGGGTGTTATCTGTACTCCTGCCCTCTGTATGGCAGAGTAGAAACACAGAGCACCCCAGCCAAGATTCTCAATTGTTGGTACAATGGGCGAGCAATCAAGGCTTAGCGCTCAGGGGATGATGCAGGCTGGTTCTTAAGGACAGTGTAGTCCCCACAACCCCACAAAGGAATTACCACACACTATGTCATGTGATGACACAGTTCTTTATATCAATAAGGTTCTGAATATATACACCAACAATAACACACTTTGTGCATTGCAATACTAATATGATAAATATGTACAATATCTATGTGGCATCACAGTTAACTCAACATAGGAAGGAAGACAAGTTAGGTTAAACAATGGCAGAATAGTTTATCCCACTACCATGAAACTGTTCTGCGTGAGGATCCCCTCCCCCCGGGCAACCTGTACATAAAGTGTATTAACAAGCCCATTCCATGTATGTTTAAGATAGTCTTGTTTCCTGCTAAAAATGTTCTACTACCTCAATGTACCTGGTATAGCAGAGTTTCTTTGATGGTTTGTTGGCAGATTCCTTTAAAGCAGGACCCACAGGGCGTCAAGATTCCTCGAAGAAATGGGAACACCGTCGTTGAGATAGCAGCTTTGATCTTCACTGTGCTCGTCGAAGATCGGTCGGGGACATCCTGGGAAGATGAGGCATGCGGTACACCTCGATGACAAGAGTGTGTTGCCGCAAAGAGTATTTGAAGAAGAACATAGGCCCGGCAGTGGGCAGCAACGTCAACGTTGGCGTCGATGATTGGGACTCGACCATGGCTGGCTTTCGAATGTTCATCAGCATCTTTGTGGACTTCAGGTGGTGGGAAACCCATTGGCGAATTCTCCTCTGTTTTGTCAATGACCTTGACTTTCCTCCGGCGGGACAAAGCAGTCGACAGTGATGGCAAGGGAGTCCTTGATTTCAAACTGTCTTAGTCAAAGGTGGAGTGTTGCTGCTCCGGTCATCGGCAGCACAGCAACAAGCTGTCCTCGCTTCTGGGCAACACGACTTGACAGGCTACCAGCAGTTACGGTGGTCCTCCAAACACTGGTTGATGACGATGGACTTCGATATCCGGATGCTTCCTTCAGTATTCCTCGGCAGCCCCGTCTCCAGTCGACAGTCTTTCGGGACTGACGTCCAGGGTGCCTCAGTGAAGATAAGCTGAAGCATGAGGTTCCCTCGTAGCTTGGGAAGAGGTCTCCTAGCCAGGTCCTCTCTTGGATCAGTCCTTGAAGGCACCACAGCTTTCAGATTGCATTGAGGGAAAGCAGCAGCAATTCTTCTTCTTCCTGCTCGGCTTCAAGGAAAAGTAGCTTCTGGTAGGTGTGAGGTCCCCAGATATACTGTTCTGTCTCTCATTCACACTGCTGAGCCGAGTTCAGGTAGCCAATCATTCAGAAGGGCATTCTGGCAGGCAGGCAGGCAGCCAATCAGGCTCACAGTGCATTCAGGTCATTCTCTCCCACCCAGACTCTCACAACAAGCAACGTGGATTGGTGCAAGCACCCAGCCTTTCAGCACACCACATTGCATTCATACCAGTTTCGGGCAGGGCTGTCTCAGCCCCCCCCCTTAGTCCCCCCAGCCCGGTAGGGCTCAATGGGAATGGGGAGGTCGGATGCACCGGCACAGTTTATAACGGTGCCGGTGCATCTGACATGCTGTGCTTGCGGGTGCCTTTCTGTCCACCAGGTCAGACCTTGCGGGCAGAAAGGCACTTGCGAGCACAACTCGTAGTTTGCTGGTCCTGGAACTACGGTTCTGGCAAGCATATCGGTACCATAGTTCCCAGACTGGCAAACGTTTAATGGGGCCCATTGTGTCACACACCAGAAACCAGACACCCATAACATGAAATGTATATTGTTCACCCATTCCATTCACCCAGGTCCCACCCCAAGGGTATACCCACAACATACAGTTCTTATATGTATGGTTCTTCCACCCAACAGCCAGTCAGGGAAGGGACAGAGTCAGGGCTTCCCAGGACTTTGGGAAAATGAGGTAACAGGCAATAGAAAGCAAGAGGCCACAGTAGCCATCTTGTCTCCTATCAGGAATTAACTAATTCCAATGGCAGAGCCTGGGTATCTCAAAATGTAGGATACTCAGAGCACCTGTCAAATTCTGCATGGAGCTACCACCAGACCATACCATGCTCTGTGGGCCACACACAGGTGCCCAAAAGCATACACTAGGAGTACATGGTTGTACCCCCACTCAACAGTGCCCTAAGGGTATCCCAAGGGTCTGTTCACCACAACCAAAAAGAGGAAGAGCTGCACTGCCAGGAGTCCCACATGGACTCCTGTGCAGAAAATAACACAGAACCCACATGATTAAAGGAGTACAGGACAAGGACATGGAAGCCCTGTCCCTTCAATGCATTTCCAGCATCACAGCCTCCAACCCATCTCGCACACAACCCCAACAAATACCTGATACCACAATGGACTAGGAGCCAGGCCGGTGTGTATTAAGAATAAATAAATAAATAAATAAATAAAATAATTAATTAACTTCGAATTTTGACAAACATATTACATCCACCACCAACACGGTGGCACCACAAGAACAAAATGACTTCCGTATTGCACCAACACAGAAATATGCAGTTACAATTGTTTCCTTTTAAATTACCCACCAATACAGAAAAGAACAGTTCAAGACACAGTGAGGTTTGATTTAAAACACAATGGCCCTCATTACGACCCTGGCGGCACCCATGGCGCAAAGCTGCCAACTCCGCCCTCATTACGACCCTGGCGGCACCCATGGCGCAAAGCTGCCAACTCCGCCATGGGGGTTGGCGGACTTACCGCCCCATTCCGACCTTGGCGGGGCGGTAAGTCCCCAATCCCCATTTACCCTTCCCCATTCCCATTTTTGCCCCATAGGGTATAATGGGAGTGGGGAAGGCGTTAATTACGCCACCGTAAAAAGCAGGCGTAAAAATCACCATGGCGCTACGGGAACTCGTAGTCGGGCGGAAAGGTACGCCATGGTTTACGCTGGCGTAAACCCCTTTCCGCCAGGGTCGTAATGAGGCCCAATGTCATGATAGATTTCCTCCGAGCAATCCTCACCCTCCAAACATCAATTATGCTTGACTCCTTTGAACGGAAGGCCATGACAGGGGGTGGGAACATAATGGGAAAATCGGAATTGAGTATTAAGCACAGAAACAATATCGGAGATAGAAAAGCAATGGGAAAATGTATTTTGCTACACCTAACAAGAACACACAGGGCTTTGGGGTTTTGGTCAGAACAGAATGGGGAAAAATGTTTTTGTTGGATTCACATATGCAATGTAAGAAAGAAAATGCCAATGGGGACATTCGTTTTGCCACACCTACAAAGAACAGGTGGGGCTTATGGGGTTTTGGTCAGAGCACAATGGATACAAAGGGGGAAATTCATTTTGCACCTTGCATATGCAAAGGCACTACCAGGCTTCACACCTCTGATTTAAAATTAATGGGATCAATGGGGAATTTCGTTTTGCACCTTTCACACACATGTAGAAGCAGGGCTTTGGGATTATTTCTTTGGGCAACTCTTTATGTCTATAACGGTTCAAAACTTACTGGGAAAAAGGTTGTTGGTTTCGAATGACAACAGTCAGATCCCGTGATTTCTATAGGGAAATTAATTGACTTACTTTGATTAAATATGCAAGGGATCAATGCAGACAAACAGAACGTTTTCTATAGGGAAATAACTAAAGACAATGCTGAGAAAATGTAGGGCCCAAACAATCTATTGCTTTGGGGTTTTTCTACTTACAGGCGAGGCCTGGAACTGGCCATCGTGGAGCATCAGGGCCCCACCGGGACAGCAAGGGGGTCAGTCAAGGGTCTCCCATCTTTCCTCCAAGGGGTCCCTGTCAGCTACTATGTCTCCTCGCTCGTTTCTCCAATGCAAGCTTTAGTCCTCCCTGCTGGGATGTTGTGTGCCAGATTTTAGCAGCAGGTCACCTCTCAGAATTATTGAAAGACGTCTAGTTCTGATGCAAACTGGCTTATTTATGGGGCAAATTACATCACTAAACTTGTCATAATTCTTGCAAAAGGGATTGGCTGAAGGTCACTTCTCACCTCTCACCTGTATTCTGATAGAAGAAGGGGGTGAGGGAGTGATTTGGGATGGCTGTGGGAGAAGAGAGCTTCATCATCTCACTTTGACAGGTGGGCTTGGCATGCTTTAGGACACAGAAATCTCTCAAATTGACAAATTCCCTAAATTTCCAAATCTTTACATGTGTGACTATATTTTTAAGAACTATATTTTAAGGCAGATCAAATACGACTAGTCTGAAATCTGCACACCCTTCCTATGCAGAGATACTGTTTTTTTTCATTTACTCAGGCGCCATATCTGTGAAAAACATGCCACTCTACAGTCTTCATATTACTTATGACCTGCACGCTCATACCAACTTTTACATCTCTCGTAATCACGGGAAGGCCCAAATCACATTTAAATTAATAACTTTAGTTGTGGTTATCCCACCAAAGATGTTTGAGCATGGTTAGAAGGGGGTGACTATCACCTTTAATAAAAGCCTGGAATGACCATTGTGAGACATACACTACCCATGTTATGCGATAAAGGGTATTTCTCCCATTTATTTTATCAAACTGCAGTTTCATAGGTCTCCTCTACTCCTGCCCCCACCTTTTTTTAAGTTTCTATTCTCTTCAGACATGTGACTTGGCAGAGCATCTTATGTTTAGGTGTCACGATTCGTATCCCTGGTGACCCTTCACATATTTGTCCCCAGGCCACAGTGGTAATACAGCGGCTAAGAATGGCCCCAAGGGCCCCAAAGACCCTAAGTAGGGACTCCTGGTCCCAGTCCTAGCGCCTCTGGTGCCAGGCTCATTGCAGTGAATAGGACAAATGTCAGGTACTGATCTAAATCCAACATGGAGGTCTGCATCACAGTTCCTTTCCCAAACTAGCACATGCAGACTAGTGTTTTGGGTGTGGCTGGGCCCTCGGGAGTGGCTGGCTATATAAACCACGCCCGGCTGCAAATCATGCTTTGCGTTACTCTTCACTTTGCAGCATAACGCTCACCGTGTCCAGCTCCAGCTTGCCTGATCTCCGGTCCTGAAATCTTCGGTCCTGAAAATCACTGTCGATCTACTAAGGAGAAAGAACTGACCAACATTATTCTCAGCGCTTACCAGAAAGCAGTGGACATTGAACTCCATCCAGACTGTTTGCTCGCTTACCGCTCCGGGAGACTATTTCAGCCTGCAACATAGGAAAGGAGAAGAAACAAAGACAGCAGGTTAGCAACCTTCACAATTGCCCCAAACCCAACGCCAGCGCTTCGCGCACTAAACCTTACCTGTTATCCTTGTTGGCCTCCACTCTACGGTCTCCGCTCTTCATCTGGTTGCAAGCATAGACTACACGCGGTCCCACACCACGAACGCCGGCAGAGCGACACCTGCAGAGACAAAAGGGACATCATATTAGACGGGCACATATCGAACAGTCGGAAAAACACAGAAAAGAAGGACAAACACGAAAAGAGAGGAAAAGAGAAAGGAGAGAGCCTGAATGGCAATTGAGAAAGAATACAAGAGACTCTCACAACGTACAGGGAAAGGACACTCTTCACTCACCTGAAAAACAGCAAAGCAAGAGTCGGTCTGTGCTCGAAACGCAGGCACGCGGACCAGTGAAGTAACTCGGTCCATTAGGATGCCTGCATCCACAACGACGCCCCGGCATAGAGAAGCAAGATGGAGAACTCACTGCTTACAAACCCAAGGTGAGAGATAACCCTGAGGGAAGGGATCTGTGACCAGAAGGAGGTGGGGGCCGCACCAATCACGAACTCTTTATAATTTTTCCCTTCACCTGTCATAGGAGAAAACCTCCCCAAAGTGAATTGTTGACCAGAGTGACCACAGGAGTAGCATTCGCCACCCAGCATCATTTGGTGCCCCCGCAGAGACCAGGTGAGTGTAACATAGGTTATCTCACCCCTTGAAGGCATATGAGGTCCTGATAACAGCTCCTAATGGACAATTTATGGGACTTGTGACCCAGAGGTCAGAACTGCTGCCAGAACAGAGACGGCTTATCTGGTCTACACTGTATTTCTGATCTAAAGCATTGTATTTCTTTCTACATAGTGAAGTACTGATGACACCCAGGCCCTCTGTTCAGGGCAGCAAGGGAAAAGGTACAGTAAGTTAAGTTTCAGTTCTGAAGAAATGGCCTTTCATGCACCCAGTCGCAAATTGTCTTTTAAACTCACACACAGTTTCAGTTTTAAATAACATCTTATAAGGCACACAGTTTTAAGGTACAGGCAGATTACTTCTGAATTGTACATGTATATGAGAACACCATGCCCGAGCTTGAAAGTCTAGTGGGCTTAGCATACTGTCACGTTGGAAGGAAAAATCAAAAATGACATTCTTTTATTTAATTTACATGCAATGCTCTGTTTCACTTCAGCTGCTTGGAACGCAATTCTGGTATCCCATTGAAGATACTGTGCACTGCCGTTTCTTGAGGTGTAAGTGCAGCTCTCCATGGATTGAGTCAAAACATCACTGCCACGTGTCTTTCTTCTCCATCCCGAAAGGCATTGCGCACATATTTGCATTTTTTAGAGTCAGGCCCACTTTCTTTCTTTAGATTATAGGCCTGTTTTTGTTTCCATAGACCTCAGTTATGACATCATTTCTGTGCTGCCCATATATGTTGGTGAGCATGCATAAATGACCCTCTTTATTTCTGGCCTTCATGGAATATATTTCACCCTACACCTAGAACCATAGAGGGAGAATTGCTGTGGAATTCCATTGACTGACGTGCTGGCCAGAATCATGTTTCCCCTAACAGCGAAGTCCTGCTCAGTTTCCATTCCCTCCATAGTGGGTTCTCTTCTTTAGTGGCTAAAGGGTCAAATTGTGTAGACCCTTAGCATATTTGACTTTATATTTATTTAACTCCCAAATAGATGGCAACAGGGGGGAGCTTGAAAGAATTCAAAACTTTCACCCTCCCTCCTAAACGGAAGATCCAAGATAGTAATTTAAAGTAATTGGGGTGCCTTGATTTTCCTGTTCACTCCTCACTTCTTTAATGAGAAGGGGTGTCCCTTCTTACAACGAAAATTCCAAACTGAACCCCTTATCAACACTTGTGTATAAACAAAATATATACTTACCACCAAAACCAAATTAATAATTGTCCCTCTCCCTAAACCTTGCTTTTGAAACCAAAAGTTGTTGGTCCTTAAAATAAAAATAACCAAATGAAACACATTCCCAAAAACTTGCTTTTAAATAAAAGGTATTCTTAACTTAAAATCAAAATTCCTAACTTTCACTACTTTTTCAACATTGTATTTAACCAAGGGGTGCCCTTGGCCCCACAAAGAAAATTCTAAACTGCCAACATCCCCAACACAAACCTTTAAGTGAAGGGAGATCTGAGAAACCAACATTCATAATCATCCCTATTTTACTGTCCAACATCCCCAACACAGGCCTTTGCATGAGGGGATCCTGAAAAACGAAATTCCTAAACTTTCCCCACTCCCTTGACCTGGCCTTTGATAAGAAGGATGCTGCGTGTCATTGACGCTTGTGTTTTTGGGTCTGGGGGGGAGAAACATTTTGCAAAAGTGAGACCTCATGTATCCAACACTGAACACTTGATGTATGACTTGTTGTTAAATTAGCCCATTATCTATTCCTAAGCTATATTTTTGTGTAATATCTGCCACAGGCATTTTTGCAAATCTGTAATTTCAACTACTAGCATTTTGATTGTGCAGGGAACTCCATATATCAAGCCTGAAGGTGAACTATATTCCCCAAAACAAAAATGGTGCTTATGTTTTGATACTGAACCTCTCTGCCAGTAGTGTTGAAGATTATGTTCTAGCATTATACCTTATTATTATTATTGAAATTCGACTTACAACAGGATTCATGGGAAAAATAGTTTTAACAGTTTATGTAGCCAGTGTTTCATGTTTGGGAGACAAAAGTAAATGAAGACAAAGTGTGTTTTGTAATTGGAGCTGTATTTTCCACCACAAAGAAGGTAGCATTGGTTGTTGAACAATATTATTATTCATTGAGCTTATAATTAAAATAAATATATATTCTTTCTATACCCGGCCTGGTTGTTGGCTCACTCTAGGCACAGCTGGAAGATTTGTGCGGCTCGAAATGAGTCTTCAATAAGGCCAGCGCTAAAAGAATGTAAGCAAATATTGTCAGGCTCCTTGATTGGTGGGGGACTCCCAGGTTAAAGGTGGTCTCTCAGTATAATGTTACAAACTGGGGGTTCATCCGGGATCTGGTCTATTATTGTTGATTCATGACAAGTGCATTGGTGACAGGATATTCAATTTGGTGTAACTGCTTTGAGGTAGATATAAGGTTGCCGTGCATTCTTGAAAAGCAACTCTAACACCTGACCTCTGGGTCCTAGGAAGGTGTATAGGTGTAAAAAATAAGACTGTACAGAGAGGCACAAACTGAGATTGAGTAAGAATTGATTTCTGATGTGGCATTTTGTGTGGAATCAAGCAGGAACAGGGTGAATTGTGCCCCTACGCAAAGAAAGTTTTACAAAAGTTGCAAAAATCTATTTTAAAAGTCTACCATAGAAGTGTGTGAGACCAGAAACCATTTACTGGCTAAGCTTTTCATTCAAGGACAATGGAGTGAGGGCGAGGCCGGGAGATGGCAAACCATAATGGTGCAACAGGTCACCTCAGTGAGCACTGACATTTGGTTTGAAGGTGGTATATTGCACAGAGCATTAGGCATTTAATATGGCCCAAAATGCTCATGAAGAACTGATCCAAATGGCTCAACTCACATCTCACTTATATTTTCACATGCAATTCCTTGAGGAAAGATTGCAGAATAAAGAGACTGATGTGATGAGCAGACTGATGCCTGGAAACAGGCTCAGAAAGAACTCACACAGCTTGTAGATAATGCACGGCATAACAAACGTTTTGAGTTACAACAAGAAAGGCTCAACAGCAAGCAAGTGCAGAGAGATAGAGTTCGCTGGACTGCATAATGCATGCACTGAGGGTGCAGACACTGTAAGACGCCTGCATTCCCAATTGAATGACCACACTAGTCGTAATAGAGGGTTGTTAGATAACATTGTGGCTCTTAAACAACAAATTAAGGCATTGGAAAGGGAAAATAATCAGTTCATCATTAAAGAGATAGACTCACAAAAGGAGTTTGATGAAATGCGGCAGAATGTAAATATTCTAAAACAACAGAGTTTACAACTGGTCAAAGACCAAGATGCATTTAGGTTGAAAGTGGATGCAGAAAAGGAACAGCCAGGTCCTCGGGAACTGACTAGAATTAGCGAAGAACGGAATGAGCTAGTAGAAGCTGAACTATCAGAGGCAGCAAATTGTAGGGATGTACAAGAGGAGATTAGTCTCCTGAAGGAAACCCACCTTGAATATGCACGCAGCATATAAGGTTCACAGAGGGAGAATGAATCACTTCAGCAGGAGGTGCAGCAAACAAAATATTGGTTGGTAGCTCAGAGCAGGGTGCTTGAGACTAATCAGGCCTTAGTGTCAGAATAAAAAAGCCAGCTTTCTGAAACCAACAGGAAATACTGAAAGAGAGACACAAGTGTGACAGTTTCACAAAGGAAATTGATCATTTTAAACAGACTCTGAGGCACACTGACCAAGATGAGATGTCCCTCCCATCAGGGGCCTTAGGCCAATCATTTGGAACCTCCCAGGTACAAATGGGAACTGACCTCATGCATGCCACCAATAAAGAACGGGGGAACATGAGGCAGTTGGACTTACCCAGGTTCAGCCAAACAGATCCAGAAGGCCAGTTCTTGTCTGATCTTGATGAGTATTCATCTCTACCAGACAGAGTGAAGGTGGCCTGACCAGTGTGTCCCGGGAGACTAAAAGGAATACTCTAAGTACTTCTGGCCATGAAAATGTCTATGATGATAAAGTCAGGGAGTTAGATTGACTGAAGATGAGACTACAAAAGACCACCTGGCCTGCGTCATTGAAGGAGAAAAACCAGACCCTCAGCGGAGGAAGGGCATTCTAAAAACCTTGCACATTCTGGGGAAGGGGGGGGAATTCCCAGACTCTCTGGAAGGAGGGATGATGAAACTGTGTTCTATCCTGGGCCTAAAAGTAAATATAAGGAGAGGGACCTTGAGAGTTTACTGCGGTCCAGGCGAGAGAAGTCCAGATCCTATGACTTTGGGAGATATTTACGATCTGACGCAGATAGTAACCTCTGAGAGGACAGAGAATGGAGTACAAATAGTAGCTCTGAGTCAAAAAATGATGGACTTGGGTGCAGAGGAAGAACATGACAGGGAAACATAGCAAGGGTTTTGTGAAAGACTCAATGAATAAAGCAAGGCCTTAAAGAGCTTCCTGACCCCATACCACAAGAATGGCAAGTATTCAGTATGGGAGAATCTGGAACTTTATTGGCAGATGATGCCATCATTACAGAACAGAAATGATGTGAATTTTCATAGCATTTGCTAAATGGACTTTCTCACCAGAGTACTGCAGTTTCTTTACAGGACTGAAGGATCAGGATGATATAAATGGTCCACTTATAAGGCTGCCATTTAAAAAAAATTCTCCTTACACAGAAACCCACAAGAAACCCCTAAGGCTTCATATACTCTGCAATGTGGGGAGGATCAAGCGCCTAGGGAGTTTGTGGAGTAATTAAAGCATGCACTTGCACAGACTTCCCGGCGGGTGAACACACATAAAAGGGAGTTTGTGAACCCCCATTTCCATGCACTCCCCAAATACATAATAGCTCAGCTGGTGCACGATTGTCATGTGCACAAGACCCTGGATTGGGTAATTGAACAAGCCACGGGATCTATGAGGTCCAGAATCCCACTGAGAATAAGAACACCCCCAAAGCCCCTAAGCCATCCAACACACCTGCTGCTGTGAAGACGGCAGGTGGGAGAACTACCCTTCCCTTGGACCTGGAGATGGGGGCTCTAAAAGTAACCCCTCGGCCAACCCGAAAAATGGAAGGCAGAAGGGACCCCCCACCTGGCCCAATCAAATGGTTGTCAGGCAGGGGCCCAGATCAATGATTCCCATGACCCTGCCATCTACCTAAGCCCTAGATACAAGTGTACCGAGCCAATACTGCAGTACATATACACTCCCCCGGCCCAACGGGGGAACCAATCATGTTTGCATTGCCCGGGAAACTTTCTCTAAAACTTCCCTCAGGAGAGAAGTATCACACTACCTCCCAAGCTGAACTTTTTCCCTAGATACCTCCTCTCTCTCTCTCTCCCCGACTACAGGACTATAGATCCCTGAACCCGAGAGAACTGACATTCAGGATGGGAAATTATGGGGGAAATGTCCAGCAGCTGAGCTACTCTGGGAGGAGGGACAGTTGCCCTTTTGGGATTTTGGGAGCAGCAGAGGTATGACTCGTGACCTCCCTACAATCCAGAAAAAGTCTTGCATCTGGAGCGACATGTCCAGCAATTGACAGACGACCTGGGGCACATGCTGAGTGCTCAGTCCCAACCTCAACCTAACCCTGCTTCCCAGAATTCTCCAACACCCAGGTCTGATGCCCAAGAGGGGAAATGACAGAGGACCAGTTCTTAATTCTTTTTACGCTTAAACTTCCATCTTCTTGGGTAAAGATCCCTTTTGTCACTATTTGGCGGTGGAAATGGTGTTTGCATAGATCGGACTGTATTGATGGCTATTTTTAATTCTCAGTTTAATGCTACCACTTCGGACAACTTCTCCTCGCTTACAGAATCTCTTAGAGCAGCGGATGATGCTGTGGCTCCTCTTAAACTCATCCAACTGCATAGGTGCCCTTCAAAACCTTGGTTCTCTGATGATCTGATATCTGCCCGTCTGAAGTTAAGACAGGCAGAGCGTGATTGCCGCCATTCCAATGGATCATTTGAAAAGGTGGCATTTCACCAATGCATTAAAAGCTATCATACAGCCATTGATGAAGCCAAGAGGGCCCACTGTACTCTTGAGAATGCCCTCAACCAGCACAAGGAACTTTTTTCAGTGGTTAGGTCGCTATCTCCCGAAAATCTCATGCCTACAGTGCCACCCTCACAGTCGTCTGTGATTCATTGGCCTTATACTTTGTCACTATCATTGTCAATTTACGTGCCAGCATTAAATTGGTCCAGTACCCTGCTGTGTGCAGCTACTCAGTGTTTGTATCACCGGGTATTTCTCCATACTTGGCCCAACTTCTTAATATTCTCTGAGGAATTGGTGGGACAGACTTTGTTGAACTTGAAATCTGCCACTCATTCTGATCCGATTCCTCTGCTTGTGCTTAAAAATATCATGCCGGGTATAGCCAGTTGGGTATCACAAGCAGTAAACTTGTTCTGTCAATCTGGATTTATCCCTTGGGAGCTTAAACAAGCTGTGGCCGTAGCTCTTTTGAAAAAAAACATCACTGGATCCTTTAGTTCATGCTAACATTTGTCCTATCTCGCTGTTACCTTTTTTCATGAAGTCGCTTGTGGCTTTGGTCTCTCCCCTTCTTTCTTCTTTTCTTGAGTCCTCTGGGCTTTTGAACCCCTTCCAGTCAGTTTCCATCCAGGCGGGGCACGGAGAGTGTTCTGGTTTCCATGGTTGATGATATGGCCAGGCTGGTTGATAGAGGGGGAGTGGGTGCCCTGATTTTGTTGGATCTTTCAGCGGTTTTTGACACCGTCGACCACTACATTCTGCTGTCCCCCCTAGCCTTGGCAGGCCTCTCCGTTCTTGTCCTTGAGTGGTCTACCTCCATCCTGACTGATAGAGGCCAATAACTCTTTCTTCCTTCTTTTTACTCCCCTTCTTAGTCAATATCCTGTGGGGTTCATCAGGACTCTTCTATATTTAGCCTCGTGCCTGTCTCAACCACTTTTTTGGCCTCCGGTGCTACTCTTATGTGGACGACAAAGAAATTCTGGTTTGTGTTAATCTTAACCAGGTTGAGGTGTTGTTGTGCTTGTGTCAGTGCCTGATGGCAGTGGGGAAGTGGATGAACAGCAATTGGCTGAAACTGAATGGAGACAATACAGAGGTCTTGGTGGTGGGTTCTCCCCCTATTCCTTTGCTTTGGACTCCTTCATTTCGGTCCGCTAAACTGGGTAATTTTCCTCTCCCGTGATGGTGGTGAAAAAACCTGGGGGTTGCCTTTTCCTCCACTCTTTCTGTGGCTTCTCAGGTAGGTGCAGTTTGTAAAGCTGGCCACTTTCATCTGAAGACTCTTCGGAGGGTTCTTCCTTTTCTACCCAGTCATCTTCATCCTCCTGTTGTGGCTGCTCTTGTGCTTAGCCGACAGGACTATTGTAATTCCCTGTTCTTGGCTCAACCTGTGGGACTGGCCCATCGTCTCCAGGTATTGCAAAATCTAGCAGCTAATATTGCTACAAACTCTCCCTATTGTACTCACACTTCTCCAGTTCTTCAGCAGGGAACAGTGTATCTGTGGGATAAATGTGTTCCTTATTTTCCGGGCCAAGATCTTTGTCCCACCAATGTCTGCTGGTGGTGATCCCTAGGTTTCGTCTTTCTTGGGTGTTTTCTATCGCTGCTGGTAAATTGTGGAATGATTTGCCCTTTGTGCTTAGAATCACCTGGAATTCAGGCGCTCCTCAAAACATTACTCTTTTAAGGGAAGTCTTTTAGTTGTCCCCCACACCAAGATGCCTTCAGGTGAATGCGTGCTTTAAAATTGTATAACATAACATAACATAAGAAAGTGACTTTTCTACCTTTGGAAAGTCAGAACCCAAAGAGCAAAAGGTAAGTAGGAGAGGCCAAAGAAGAACCCACTTTGTGGAGCAACTCAGGATCATTCCCTTTGAGAGAGAAGAGTCCGCAGAGGATTCAGGTGAGCAGTCCTTCTCTTTCAGAAACAGGGGGGTCCCTCCCAAAGAAAAATGGGTTCGAAAAGACCATTAGTGGGACTGGGTAAGTATGGAGACCGACCCAGATCAAGACATTCTTGAAACCCAAAAATGAGAGCTAGACAGAACAGAGTTGAAGAGATGAGGTCCTGAGTCAAACAATGGGGGACAAACAGGGGCACTCTTGTGTGAAATTCAATTGCAGGTCGTCCGTGTTTTGACATTCTATAATTCAAAGTATTCACTTCATGTTTAAATGTAAATATATATACAATTTTAATTTTCACAAGGAAACGTATATTTTTCTATGTAGTTTCAGTTGACATCATAAAATAAAAGTCACATATAGTACTCATATAGTACTCGTACATTTCACAATATCAATATTGCATTATATCTTTTGCCGACTTTCTTCAGGTTTGAATATCAAGACATTAGATGCTTTTTCTAGGGAAAAAAAAATAAAGAAAAATGTCTTTCATTATTTGTGAGACAAAGGGAATATATCCAGATATCTTGATGCTCAGCACTGTTTTCGGAGTTGTCTCCTATCCTTAAACTAGGCGTTTTGTGCTTTAGCCATCCTTCTTCAAGTTTGGATATCGGGACATTAGATGCTTTTTCTAGGAAAAAATAATAGAGAAGAATTTCTATCCTTATTTAGCAAATTTATGCTGAAGCAATAATTAAAGCTGTTGCAGTTGTCTATGTTATAATTTGCAATCCGAAAAGCTCAGCGCACTAACCATTGGATTAGTATGGCACAGCACCAATAGGGAGCCCCTACAATTGATTTATTCAAACTTAATTAACTAAGACCTTAAAACATTAATTGAAAGTGAATGCACCTCCATCACCCAATGATCAGCTAGACAGAATAGAAACTGAGGTGTCCTTTCCCCAAACAGTTTCTGAGAACTGCCTCCAGGTAAAGGAGGAGAGCAAATAATCTGGGAAGGAAGAGGATTCTCCAAATCCGCCCATTATTAGTTGTAATATTTTCCTTACAGATTCCCGAACTGCGACATGAAACATTGCCCATGATCACACAGTGTTCGATTTCAATATTAAGAAAATGATCACATGGCTGGTAAATAACTCAAACTTTCTTTTTACCCTGGAGGAGAACAAAGGTCTATTATATGCACCAGTCAGGGTGCATAGTCAGTGTCAATTATCAGCTGTGCTGGACACTGGATCCCAAGCCACCCTCCTGTCCAAAAAGGCCTTTGGCCAAATAAACTCAGGATGGGGGAGGGTCACCAAATTCCCCTTACACCACTTTCGGGACAACTCCAAAAATTCGACGGGAACAACATTGATTAATACATCGAGTGATAGTTGTGACTCCAGAGGCACACCTTGTTTACTGGGGAAAAATCTCCTGAGGCGGTTATCACCTCTGATCGACTGTGTAAACAAGGTCCTCTGGGCTCAGACTAACCGGCCTATAAAATTTAAAATGAGTAATAATTATGTAAGCATGAATGGTACCTGCTAGTGAATTGATCAACAGTCTGAGAAAGTAGAATTCCATATCAAAAATAACCAGGTCCCAAACATCACTGTTATCTCTGTAGGAGAACACACTGGTGATGGGAACCCTTCTCCATTCTTGAAAATCAACCTTCCTCACAGTTTTAAGTGGCAATCCACACTGGAACGGAACACGCTAAAATGTTAAACCTGTCCCAAATGAGAAAAAACCTTGAGTCCCTTGAAACCAGACAATGACGAACCCGTTCACAGTCTGATGGACATAAGAAAAAGGTGAATAGTTGTTTTTCCCCCTCCAGATAAATGAGGGGGAGGAGCCTCTGCTTACTAGAGTATACCTGAATAATGGAAGGAGAATCATCAGTGAAGGATTATTCGGGAAACTCCCAAAAGATCAGACCATTCCCACACTTAAATTGATTGACAAATGGGAAGTAGGTCTGTAAACTCCAAACTCCAAACATCTCCTGCCTGGTAGGGGTATGGTAAATATTTCCATTCGAAACATAATCATAGAGCATAATTGTTGGGTCATGAGAGATTTCCCTTCGGCCTTTTATTTAGGGATTGACATTGTCAACCGATTCGCAATCAATTTGGACTTAATTAATAATAATGCCTTTTAACGGCTGGTGGGTAACACCGTGGGCTTTGACAACACTGAAAAAGCATTCCATTCAGCTAAATTGCAGACTTATGTGTTTGAAGTTCAAATGTGAGAAGAGGTTACTATCCCAGGACAGGTGTGACAATTCACTATTCCCCTAAAATTAAGCAAGGACAGAACCTCAAACATCAGGTTGCCTATATACATTTAAATTCCCACCGCCAACAACAAGGCTTGTCTTTAAACCTGACATCTCTAGTAGACCTAGAACACAACACCATTCAAATATTGGTGGATATCAGCAACCCTCAAAGTATCACTTTGGATGCAGATCCCTTTATTAGAATGGCGGTTGATGCCAACATTATTCTATTGATTTAGGTAATTAAATCATGGGACCAATACCAAATGACAGTTTAAACATCAGCTACAGTATTCCTCCAGAAGATAATTTTACTAGGCATGGAGGGGGTGTTTCTTGGTGTACTCTTCATGCCCCTATGGGGTGGAATAGGTGACCTGTGACATTAAGAGGTAGGAGGTAATGTTCAGGGACAAGGACCACTACCTCGAATCACTGGAACCTCATGTCCAGGTCAACACCATCAAAAGTGATCTCCCCACCCAACTGGAGGATACTGCTGAAATTGCAAAGCCTGAGGTCTTTCCAGGTTTCAAGCAGATGGTCAAGTAAAGGATCAATCTTGCTGATACCTGTGAGACTGAGGAACAAAGGCAAAAGCTGAAACAGTTCTTCCTTGAATTCCAAGATATCTTTTCAGTGGACTCATGCGACTGTGGATGCACCTCTGTTCATTCAACCACCATACCCACGGACCCCGAGATTGCTCCAGTATTTGTGAAAAAATATTGGATACTTCTCACGTCCGTGTATTCACTCATGTAGATTATTAAGAGCTTAGAATCCTGTGGGATAATTCGTCTGACCCACAGTAACTTCAAAAACCCAGTACTGGGGATACTCATACCAAAATCTCCAATGGAAACTATGTGCAGACCTAAGGGAGTTCAATAAACGGGCCAACATGTCAAGATGGGCACTTCACCAAATCGATCACGGGCTGGCACTGATCCAAGAGTCAAAGGTTTACACCGCCATTGACCTGACCAGCGGTTACTGGACAGTACCGGTGAGTAGGAAAGACCAGTACAAGTTTGCCTTTACCTTCAGGGGGCAGCAATACGTGGGCCCAAACCTCCTTAGGATAATAAACTCTGTCAATGAGTTCAATATCGTGCTGCATAAGGCCATGCTCGACTTGGGCAAAAGAGGAAACATGGCCTATGTAGCTAATGTTCTGGTCAAGAACTCAACTATGGAGGAACATATAGCAGAAATCTGCTATGTTCTAACACTGTTGCAGAAAGCCGGAGCAAAACTGTCCTTTCAGAAGGCACAGTGGTGTAAGACCCGAGTGAACTTCTTAGGGCACAAGATCACCCCTGAGCGCTTTAATACCCAGCGGAAGAAGGGGGAAGCCTTTGTGAAATTAAAAGCCTATACTACTCTGGAGAATTAAGAAGCCTGCTTGGACTGACAAATTATAGTTAAAAATTAATTGAAGACTACGCAGAGCTACTCAACCTTTGGTTCATCTTCTATTAAAGGCCAAGTAGGAGTGGGGTGTGGAACAAGTCAAGGCAGTTAAAAAACTGAAAAGAAGCCTTTCCCAGGCTCCTTGTTCGGATTACCCCATTTCAATCGGAGGAGGCAGGAGGAGAAACCTCGACCTGGCATCACCTCCATGGTGCACTGTGTCATGGCCACTTGTCCAGGATCACAGGAGCTGCACCATCAGTTTGTGGGAGCAAGGGGTAGCATGGTTCACGCATGTCCCTTTGGGACAGCTCATGGAGAAACATAAGCAAGACTCTTTATTATGGGCAGGAGTGCTTTTCAGGAACTTTCCACGTGTGTGCAGTTAGTCCGGGTGTGGCTTTCCATCTTAAGCTGCACGTGCAACTTCAAGGAGTGGCAGGGTGTGACAAGCAGAACAGAACTAGCGGGCGTGGCCTTAAGAGCTCAGCTATAAAAGCCAACCCAACCCTAAGGTGCACGCTTCGTGTTAATCTGCATTCGCATGCAGCGTAACGCTCACGGCCGCCTGGGATAAAGCAGCACTTACCTTTGGGAATCCAGTCTCCTGCCCATACGCTTACCTCCTGGAGTCAGCATTCACTTGCATTCTTCACCGCTGAGTCTGGTGTCCATTCTTCATCCTCTGGAACGCAGGACTTCAGCTCTGGGTACCGCAGCAAGACATCTTCTTCATCCTCCGGCACGCAGGACTTCAGCTCTGGGCACCGCAGCACGACATTTTCTTCATCCACGAAGGCAGACCCTGTAAAAGGACAAAAGGCAAGGTTAGACATTACGAACCTTCAGTTTGAGGTCGCACTTGCAAAGTTCTTTGTGCTTATCCTTAAAAGCTCACTTACCTGCTGCCAGACCGCCGCGGGATCCTGCGCTCCTCATCGGAGCCATCTGGTGCTCTGTAGCTCTGCTAGGGCCGCAATCACACCTATTTGGGAGAAAGATAGACATTATTACAGAGCTGACAATTGTTATGCACTACAGAACACGCCCCTTTTGGACTTCCTGGTCCTTGCCTCAACGGGGCTTACACTCCCTTGTACTTCGAACATGGCCGTCCACTGTGAAACACCTTCCTCGCTCTACAACTTGGACGTAACGTGTTCTATTTATAGACCACGCCTCCCGTGGCTCTGCGCGTCTCAATGCTATTGCGAAGTAGCGACCAGACGTGTGCTCTGTAGCTCGCGGTATTGTTTCCCTTGCTTCTTCCAGCCTACCCCATTCCTAGTCCCTTTGAATCCTTTCTTGATTCCTGGACTCGTGTGCTAGTTGCGCACTCTGTTAATTTCCCGGATTCCTGGATCCTTGCATCCCGGAACTTTGAATGCATGCGGGAGTCGGAAGAGACTCGTGCAGCCTTATTCAAGACTCGATCAGTCCGCAAGAAGACATTGATCAAGAAATCCAGCAAAGATCGAACTCAGGTGAGAAGGGGGGAACTCCTTGACAGTTTGAGACGCCAACCGACCGAACTCGATATGGACATGGAAGCGGCCGTCCAGGACCTGATGCGTGGCATGCAAGAGCTATCAACCGAGGTGCAGAATCTAAAGGCGGAAAACGCTGCTCTCAAACAATTAGTTCTATCCCGTGATTCTGCCGCAAAAGAAAGTGTGTTGCTGGGCGGCATAGTGGACAAATACGATGGCTCGGCAAAAACCCTTTGTGTATTCCTGGGTTCATGTTTGGTCCACTTTACTTTTAAGCCCTACTACTTTTCAACTCCCAGGGCTAAGGTGGGGTTCATAATTTCCCACCTTTCAGGAAACGCCTTAACCTGGGCTACACCCCTCGTTAATTCCAGTGATGCTCTTCTAGATGACTTTAATGGCTTCATACAAGCCCTTATGACCATGTTTGACCGTCCAGAGCAGGTCTATAGTGCCCAGGAACGCCTGTTAGACTTTCAGCAAGGATCCCAGGATATGCTCACCTATGTTACCCGATTCAAGCAATTAGTCAAGGAAGCTGATTGGTCCCCTGAGGCGAGTTTTACCCTTTTCAGGAGAGGACTGAACGAGGAGATTAAGGATGAGCTGGCCAGAGTGGCTCGCCCAAACTCATTCCAGGCACTAATGGACCTTGCCATGCAAATAGATTTCCGTATCCAGGAAAGGAAGGCAGAGAAGAAGAAATCCAGGGGTAATCCTCCGAAGCTGTCCTTTGAGAGTACTACCAAGACAGACACAAACCCAGGCCCAGTCTCTGAACCAGAACAAATGCAGATAGGAGCCTTCAGTGGACCTATATCTCCACAAGAAAGAATGAAAAGGATTCATACGGGGTTGTGCATGTATTGTGCCTCAGACAAACACTTGGTTAGGGAGTGTCCTCTAGCCCCTCCTCGGTGTTCGGGAAACGCCAGCTCCCAATCCTAGATGGAGCAGAGCTTCGGGAGAGAGATGTTTGCTCCACATCAATTCCATCCTTGAACTCTCCTGGACAAAACAATTTGGTGATACTACAGGCCTTCCTGTTGCCCTCCAAGAATAAGACCTATCCCATTCTGGCCTTGGTAGACTGCGGAGCTATGGGAATTTTCATTGATCAAGACTGGGTTGTTAGTCATCATATTCCGTACGAGACACGAAGCATCATGCAGCCGGTGGAAGCAATCGATGGAAGACCCCTCACTTCAGGACCCATAAACCTGCAGACAAAAGAGATCCAACTTTCCATAAACCATCACCAAGAGTCAATTACATTCGACATCATTAAGTCAGCTCATTACCCCATGGTATTGGGTATGCCCTGGTTACAGAAGCAAAATCTGTATATCAATTGGACAGCAGGATCACTTTTCCTAGGCTCAGAGTTTTGTATGTCACACTGTCTATTCCTGGATCCCTCCTCAACCCCCCCCTAAAGAACCACTAAGAGACCAGAAAACACCACTCATGGTTTCCAATATCATACAAGTCCCAGATGCCTACCAGGGATATGCTGATGTATTTTCCACTGCCATAGTCCAGGCCTTACCCCCTCACAGACCTGAAGACTGTGCCATAGCTACAGATCCCTCAGCAGTGATTCCCTTTCGGCAGAATGTTCATTCTTTCCCAACCAGTGAAAAAGGCCCTCCGAGAATACCTGGATACCAACCTTGAAAACGGCACCATGAGACCCTCAAAATCTCCAGCGGGTGCTTTGTTGTTCTTTGTTCCCAAGAAGGACACCAAAGAACTCAGACCTTACCTCGACTATAGTGGCTTAAATCAATGCACCCTCAAAGATGTACCCACTGCCCCTGATCTCGGATATCCTGGAAACTATGAGAGGCGCCGTAATATTCACGAAGTTGGATCTCCGGGGTGGCTATCATTGGATCCGTGTCCGGGAAGGAGACAAATGGAAAACAGCCTTTAGAACACCCTTTGGTCACTATGAATATCTAGTCATGCCCTTTGGACTAGCTAATGCCCCTGCAGTTTGTCAACGTTTTATGGATAGGGTGTCTTCTGATATGTTATTCCTCTTCGTCATTGTCTATTTGGATGACATATTGATCTTTTCCAAGGATCCTCTAAAGCATGAAGCACATGTAAAGGCAGTATTACAGCGACTCCGTGAACACAAACTTTTAGCCAAACCCGAAAAATGCTTGTTTCATGTTACTTCTGTTCACTACCTAGGATTCATCCTCAGCCCAGAAGGAATTGGTATGGACCCTTCAAAGGTAAAGGCCATACTGGCATGGCCCTCTCCCACATCCGTGAAACAAGTTTAATCCTTCCTGGGGCTTGCCAACTTCTACCGGAAGTTCATTTCTACCTTTTCCGAGATCGTTCAGCCGAGCGTTGCCCTCTTGAAGAAAGACACCCACTTTATCTGGTCTACACCGCAAGATAAGGCATTCCAACGTTTAAAGACAGAGTTCACGCAGGCCCCCATCTTGGTCCAACCCCACATAAATCGGCCATTCCTAGTGGAAACGGATGCATCTAACTACGCCATAGGAGCAGTCTTGAAGCAGGAACTTGAGGATAAACTGGAACACCCCATTGCTTACCTCTCACAAAACCTGACTCCCAGTGAGACACACTATTCCGTCCTGGAAAAGGAACTGTTAGCCATCCGCCAAGCCTTCACTGAATGGCGACATCTACTTCTGGGTGCTAGATATCCAGTTCAGGTCCGCACGGACCATCGGAATCTTCAAATTCTACAGTCGTTGGAGTGCAGGAACAGTCGTCAGGCGCGTTGGGCCTACTTCTTTGCCCAGTACCAATTCCAAATCATTCATGTTGCCGGATCACAAAACATGATTGCTGACGCCTTATCTCGACGTCCTGACTATGTAACCACTGAAGACAAGGCCTATCCTAAGATGTTTCCCCACACAATCTTTGTAGCTCAAGCAGTCAACCTCCTGGAAGAAATTTGAGTGCAAACCCAATCTTCTGACCTCTGGAAGGATATTTCAAGAAAGAATCCATGGAACCTAAGACTTAAGGAAGGATATTTATTCAAGGACAATGCACTGGTCATTCCTTCACAGAAATTACAACAAAGAATAATAAACCTCTGTCATGATACCCTTCACTCCGGACATCGTGGCATAACCAACACCCTCCGTCTTATACAAAGACAGTTTTGGTGGCCTGGAATGAAGACCAACATACAGCAGTACATCAAAGCTTGTACTGTCTGCAGTCAAAATAAACATGATAACAAGAGACCGGCGGGTCTTCTACTGCAACCTACACTGCCAACAAGGCCATGGGAATTCATTGCTACAGACTTCATTGTAGAATTACCACCTTCCCGAGGGTACACGACCATCATGGTTACCATTGACTTGTTCACTCATATGGCTCATTTTACACCCCTGTGTAAGCTGCCATCCTCGCCCGAGCTTGCTGGAATCTTCCTGGAACACATATTCCGTTTACATGGACTTCCTTCCAAGATCATATCTGATTGAGGACCTCAATACGTCTCTCAATTCTGGAAACATCTCTGTCGCATTTTGGGAATCCAACGCGCCCTCTCTTCTGGTTATCATCCCCAAACCAACGGGGCCACAGAACGTGCTAATCTGACCGTGGAGCAGTATCTTCGATGTTTCGCCACCAAGGTTCAGGATGACTGGTCGCTCCTGATACCCGTGGCTGAATTCGCCTACAACAATTCTGATCATTCAGCACTTAAGACCAGTCCCTTTTATTGTAGCCAAGGTTTCCATCCATTGGTTCTACCCTCTGTTCTCCCTCATCCTACACCAGTACCTACTGTCGACTCCTGGATAGAAACCCTCATCAACGTACACCAGGAGGCCAAAGAAAACCTAGAGAGGGCCAGAACACAGACTAAGAGGTATGCAGATTTCAAAAGAAGACCAGGTCCTTCTTATGCAATCGGTGATCAAGTCTGGTTGTCCTCGAAATTACTACCCCGACATCTACGGCCAAACAAGTTGGCCCCTCGGTACTATGGTCCATTTCCCATCAAGGAAATTACCAATCCAGTTTCATACCGGATCAGACTTCCAGACTCCTGGAAGAAAATTCACCCAGTATTTCACACATCCTTATTAAAACCCTACACCCAATCCTCCCGGAAATCCTGCCGACCTCCTCCTCTACGGGTCGACAACCGTTTGGCATATGAAGTATCCCGAATATGTGACTCCAGGTATAAACGGGGTCAGCTTCAATACCTGGTTGAATGGAAAGGATATACTCCTAGTGAAAGAACCTGGGAACCACTTTCTAATCTCAAGGCCCCTCGACTACTCATAAGATTTCACCTTATACACCCGGGCAAACCCGGAGGAACGGGCCCCGGAGGAACAGGCCTTCGGAGGAGGCATGCTGTCATGAACTACAGAACACGCCCCTTTTGGACTTCCTGGTCCTTGTCTCAACGGGGCTTACACTCCCTTGTACTTCCAATATGGCCGTCCACTGTGAAACACCTTCCTCGCTCTACACCTTGGATGTAGCATGTTCTGTTTATAGACCACGCCTCCCGCAGCTCCGCGCGTCTCAATGCTATTGCGAAGTAGCGACCAGATGTGTGCTCCCTAGCTCGCGGTATTGTTTCCCTTGCTTCTTCCAGCCTACCCCATTCCTAGTCCCTTTCCTTCCTTTCTTGATTCCTGGACTTAATTTCCCGGATTCCTGGTTCCTTGAATCCCAGAACTTTGAACGCACGCTGGAGTCGGAAGAGACTCGTGCAGCCTTATTCAAGACTCGATCAGTCCGCAAGAAGACATCGATCAAGAAATCCAGCAAAGATCGAACTCAGGTCAGAAGGGGGGAACTCCTTGACAACAACAGGCTGTGAGAAAGAATTACAAATACTTCAAGACAAAGAGAAAACTGAAAGACACTTACCAGAAAGGCGTGGAATAGTCGCAGCTGGACTGGACACCACGTACGAAGGACCAGTGAAGGAACTCGGTCCTCATCCTAAATGCACCCCTGCCAGAAGTAGCACGATGGAGAGCTCACCATTAATAATCAACAGGTGAGCCTTAATGGGTCGATGCATGCTCACGGAAACCACGCTATGGGAAGAAGGGTTTGAGAAGGAATTCACTCACAGTTCAGCAAACTTACATCCTCTCATATTTACGCAGGAGCAGTGTTCCAATTCATCGCAGCAGCTCACAGCCTATTTGCAGCGGTAGAAAGCAGACAGGGGGGTTCTACTTCCTGGGAGGGCTGCAACCGTGCCCCAACATCCCTGCAGAGACCAGGTGAGCGTAACACACTGTGAGCAGCAGGAGCAGCGCTCTGCTGCATATTTATCTGAAGGTAGGCCCTGTGGGTCTTAGTTGCTGGCTCTGAGGCTCAAAAAAGAAAAAAAAAACCTTCTTTAATATTTGTTCTTGCCGAGGGTGCATCACGCTCAGAAATGCACCGGAAGTTGCGCTATTGTCTAAAAACATAGTGCTAAAATTGTGTGGCATTTTATGAAGGGCTGTTCCCTTTTTTGTGGCATTTTGTAAACCACCACCTTGTTCATCCTGATGACATTTCTAAGATGGCCGCACCTACTCATGGCCCCTGCGGCTTTGTCTGCCTGTTTGCTGCCCCCACCATGATTGCTTGCCTATCCCCCTACATCTGCCAATGAGAGATGCCAGCAGGTGAAAGCCAGCCCCTCCAGCAAAGGCCCACAGCTAAGGCCCTGTCTGAGCGTGTCCTGGCCTGGAAGGTCAGGGAGGGCCCCCACGCACTCTCCCCCAGCTCACACTATGCTGCAGCCTGCTGGGTATATCCTGCTCTCACATGAACTCGGGCCGCAGCACCTCTACAAACTATTGGCGTCCAGTGAATGATGGTTGAACTATTCTTTTGCCTCCTCCACTAGCAGCCTGACTCATATTTTGCACATCCCACTCTGCTTCACTTCACCTTTCGCTGCTCTCTCTGGTGTTTCCTCTGCACAAAATCGAATTTAGCTGTCTGTATTTCCATCCTGCACCCTAATTTCACTGCATCTGTGGCCTTGTCTTTGTAAATCGAATTTAGCTGTGTGTATCTTCTTCCGGCACCCTAATTTCACTGCATTTGTCGCCTTTCATTGAAAATCAAACTTAGCTGTGTGTATTTTCATCCTGCCCCCTATTTTCACTGCATCTGTGACATTTTCATTGAAAATCGAATTTAGCTGTGTACATTTGCATCCTGCCCTCAAATTTGCATTGCAGTGTGTTCTCCCATGCTACTGCTAGGCCACCTGTGAGATTAGGTCACAAATGTGCAGTGCAGCCACACCTCTCCTTTCAATTTCCCTCCGTCACCCTAATGGCACTCAACATCTCTCCTATCTTCTCTAATTCCTACTCTATCTCCTATCCTCCTCTCTCACTAAGTCCATAATGAAAAAGCACAAAGAAGACATCTTGCATGCAAACCCAGGCCTTCCCATCGCAGACAGCTACGTCAGCACAACATCTAGAGAGGTCTTCATAGATATCCTTTTCTCTGTCCCTTCTCCAGATCTTTGGAGTCCTCATCTCATCTTCACTCTCTTCCCTTTCAATTCCTCGTCCATTAATGGTGGCAGCAAGTTGGAAGACCTCTTGGCTGGCTTCTCATCCTCACGTTGCATCATTAATGTCTACCCCACTGGCACTATCCTGGTTCAGGGTCCTCAATCCAACCTCCTTCTCTTTGAACTGACCCTGCCTTCCCTCATTAATGTCTTTCTTTCTGCTGCCTCTCCCCTCACCACTCTCAATGTCCCTCCTCCCCTGACCGGAATACCACGTCCGTCTACTCCTCCTCAGAAAATCTTCAAAGGTGGAAAATGCCTCCACCTGGCAACTCTTAACACCTGCTCTGCCAACAAACACTCTGCTGACATCTGCCTCCTTCTCGAAGACACTGACCTCAACTTTCTCGCTCTCACAGAGACTTGGTTCAATGCCAGCTCAGTCACTGCTTTTGACTCTCTCCTCCCTGTCGGCTTCAAGATCATTTCTGAGCCTCGACCTCACTGTGCTGGCGTGGGGTCGCCTTAAACTATCCTGAGTGGGTTCCATTTTCCATCGCACCCACCCAACTCTATACTTCCTTCGAGAGCCTGGTCTGCGAGTTGGTCATCTCCCCCTCCTCCACTCTGACCATTGCTACCATCTACCGGCCTCCAGGTGCTACCACCCTGTTCCTCTCTGAAAGGGATGATTTCTGCTCCTCCTTACTTTAATCCACCTCCAACCTCCTCCTCTTGGGTAACTTCAACATCCAATTGGATGCCTCTGCTTTAGCAACCACTATTTACATTGACCTCTGAGCCTCTCTCTCCCTCTCCATCTTCCCCTCCAGTCTAACCCACATGGCTGGACACACCCTGGATGTCATCATCCATTCGGACGTCTTGCTCGCTCCCCCTCTGTTCACCCCTCTCTCCTGGTCAGACCATGCTCTCCTCTCCTCCCACCTGGGTCCCTTCGGCCCTCCTACTGCACCCACAAAAGCCCTGCCAACCTTGTTCTCGAACATTCGCCCCATGAATCGAGTGTCAGCCGCTACCTTTGCTTCTACCTTCAATCCCCCTTCCCTCCTACCTCAGACTCCACCACAGACTCTGCAGTCAGCAATCTTTACACAACAATTACCAATACTCTTCACATCATTGCCCCAGTCATGAGGATTCGCCTGAAACCTGCCTCTAAACGTAACACCTGGTATGACTCCAAACTTGCAGCTCTGAAACGAAAGTGAAGAGCAACGGAACGGAAGTGGCAATCCTAAGATTCAGCCTCTGACAACCTGGCCTGCCACCTGCTCCAAAGGCAATACATACTCGCCATCCATGCCAATAAAAGGACTCACATTCAGGCACGGGTATCAATTGCATCCAATAACACGAATGAACCATTCAAAATCTTCAGGGTACTATTCAACCTTTCTGCAGTATTGTCCGCCCCTCTTCCTTCCCAGATCCTCTGCAATGCACTGGCCACACACTTTCCCACCAAAACTCAGGACATCCTGAACACCCTTGTTTTTCACCCACCAAACCCAACTGTCCGGAAAGTCTGCGATTACGTCAGATGTTCGCTAACGTCTACAAACACAAAAACAGTGGAAAAAGTGTATAGAAGTTTTGAAAATGATGTTAGAAAGTGGGAAATGGCAGTGTTTTAAGGTGAACCTTTTTAAATTGGACACAAATGCTGCTATATTGGGGGTAAGTATGATATTAGGAAGTTTTAGCAAATTAGGGGCACTGGTAAAAACCCATGAAACCCATTTGTACTTCCATATTGTGACTGTCAGTGAACAAAAACACCAGGCCTAGATATGTCAGGGAACAAAAACAAGTGGCCTTAATATGTGATGTCATCAGTGATATCATCTTTGATGTCCTGGGTGTTAGTCTTAGCTGTGCACGGCGGTGGTGTGAGTTATGGTTGCTTAGTTTACCATAACTGGCGAATTTCTGGGGGGTTTCGGTTTTACTTGTAACCATAACGTCCGTTTAACAAGTTTTTTTAATTGAATTTAATAGGTCTTTATTAGTGTAACAGTCCCTTTAACAAAGTTGTTTTAGTGAATATATATATATATATATACATATATATATATATATATATATATATATATATATATATATATATATATATATATATATATATATATATATATATATATTCAGTAAAAAAACTTTGTTAAATGGATGTTATGGTTAAATTGCGCTACTACAAACCTATGAAATTCAGTGAAAAAACTTTGTTAAAGGGACGTTATGGTTCAAAGTAAAACCGAAAAACCCCTGAAATTCGGCAGTTATGGTAACATAAACAACCATAACTCGCGCCACCGTGCACTGCTAACACTAACATCCAGGACATCAAAGATGACATCACAAATGTCATTGATGACATCACTGATGACATCACATGTGCATTTACTTTTCATAAAAACTCTGTACAAGTGATTCTTATAATGCTGACCAAAAACTCTCAAGGATCATTGGGATAAATATCATGAGCTAATTAGTGCATTAAGCAATGCATTGATATAAATAGCATTCTATTATGAAGTTCTATCCAGTATACTAAGCAACTCATGCAGAAACATAGGCAGTGTGTGCAGCATACATGATGAAGGTGCCATATTCATAATCTTGCCATGTTGAATACTGAAATGATAACTGCTTTCTTATTAGAGTTTTGCGTACTGTGAAACATGTAATAAGTAGATAATAAAACCCACTTAATACATAATTATTACAGACAAAACACAGAGACAACAACACATACAAATATGAGTATATACAGGGACAGTGAAGTAAACAAAAAAGCAGAAATAGTAGCAGAAAGAGTTCATAACCTAACTGATTGTCTTTATGCAGAGAAACTATTGCTCTGTTTCAAAGCTGCTACTTACCATATGTATGTGTATCACATGATGTGACTGCACCCAAAGGAAAGGAGAGTGAGTATAATGTATACAAATATGAGCATATACAGGGAAGGTAGAGTAATAAAAATAAAACTATGAGAAAGTGCTGATAACCCTAATGATTATCTTCATGCACAGAAAGGATTGCTCTCTTTCAAGCCTGTGTCTTCCGCTATGTATATGTTTCATATGATGTGACTTGACCCTAAGTCTACAAATATAGTACCTTTTCAATTTTTACTTCCTGACTGTTACTGAAGAAAACTATGTGGCTTCGATATGTCAGTAAAGGATAAAAAGGGAGAGCCAGCCATGTGATGTCATCAGTGATGTCATCAATGACATTTGTGATGTCATCTTTGATGTCCTGGGTGTTAGTGTTAGCAGTGCACGGTGGCGCGAGTTATGGTTGCTTATGTTACCATAACTGCCGAATTTCAGGGGGTTTTCGGTTTTACTTTGAACCATAACGTCCCTTTAACAAAGTTTTTTCACTGAAATTCATAGGTTTTTAGCAGCACAACTTAACCATAATATCCCTGACTTCATATACATGTAACATAGAACATACTAACCCCCTCGTAGTGATTTTTATGTCCGCGGACTACCTCCATATCCGCGGACATATCGAGAATCTGAGCGTGGTGAATGTAAATTTAAATAGTGTGCCCCATTTCCCCTTTGAAGTTGGCTCTGAAAAGAGCCATTTTTTTTTTTTTTTACAGATGCTTGACAGACACCTGTTATTTTGTATTTTTTTTCTTGTTTTTTTTTCTTACTTTACTCCTAAAATCTTCACATAACCTTCTCCAAAGCAACCCTTACATTCCAAAATAGAAAGGCAGTTCCCGTAAAAGATAAAGAAATGCCATCTTCTTTAAAATTAACAGCATTACTGGCATCAATATTCTCATTATTACAGAAGAACATACCAGCTCTAAGCATGAAGGCACACATGCCTCGGTTGATGACGCACCTAGCAATGTTTTGCTGAGGACAAAAAACTGAACTATTGTCCCATATTGCCCTAGGTAGTAATCCAGAAAAAATTACTTTCGCATTTGGAAGGATCTTCATTACGGCTTGAACCAAGCGTTCCAAATCAGCCAACAAAGTAGGGGCACAGACGTTGCCTAAATGGAAAGCACCATAGTGCAAAACTACCACATGCGGACTGTTCATCGTGGCCATATCCTCACAAACTTGACCAAATTCCCTGTACATTGCAATCAGGCACAGTGCTCCACACCACCTCCATTCCTTTCACATCAAAGTTCTTTGCAACATGCCTGCATTGAGCGTACTGTTGTAAACCATAGACAATGGAAATTGCAATTGTACTGTAAGTAACCCTTTAGATTATTTTATACCAAATATAATTACAATAGCGTAGCATTAAAGACCACTCAAGTTGAACTTGTTCGTTGAAAGTGGCATAATGTTTTCTACCGCGCACTATCACCACCGAATTGATCCCCTGTCGTTTAGAGGGCTCTGAAAAAGGCAGACAACACAGGGTGGGTTAATAGAAATAATTTAACCGGTCTATAGGCGGTCAAGTGCTCTACTCGCTGTGCCACTTCACTGTAGCCTGTCAAGTGGCACAGAGAGTACAACGCTCGCTTTGACATCCGTGCACACCTTGCTAACGCAAGTTCGAATCCCGGCAAGGCCAAACTCAGCCTTTCATCCTTCCGTGGTCGATAAATGAGCACTACACACCGTGGTTAATAACAAGCACCGCTTAGATACCTCACGGTTCTTAGCGCTATATGAATGGGAAAATATTATTATTTTATTATTAACATACTCCGTTGCACTATCTTCGATAGCAAATAGTTTCATGCCCTAATAAATAAAATGATGATTTTTAATGACGATCGGCTGGTGAGACTAATGTATGTTTTTTAAAACAGGTATGTGGCCCCATTTTGCCTATGTCACGATTTACAGACTCCAGCGGATGGGGTCTTCAACTGCCAGGTGCAGGTCCAAATATGCAACTTCATGACCCTCACCATTTTATGGGACAATCGCCAAGGACCAATATGCCCTTACGCAGTACTAGCGGCTACAAACAACATACCAACCAATAGGGTGGTCTAATGGCTCGTTGTTGGAGCAACCTTCCGATTATAAGAGCAACCATTTACTGCTTTTATCATAAACCAACAGCCTATCTACCGCAAAGGAACAACGCGTGGCTCAAAATAAACTTTTGCTGATCGACAGCAGAGACAATAGCAAATCACTGAATATTCACTAAACATTTCATGTGAAATAAATGTACTTTACCAAATGTACAATCCTGCTGTTTACTTTTAAACCACAGTTTCATATTCCAAATTGTGGCGCACTGAGTTGTAAGCTGATCTAACACCCTCTGTACTGTAAAGGAACATCGTGTGCCTCAACATGAACTTTTGCGGATCGACAACAAAGACAAATGCAAATTGCTGAATATTCTCTAAACATTTGACGTCAAATAAATATACTTTACAAAATTTACAATCTTGCTGTTTGCTTTTAAATCACTGTTTCATATTCCGAATTGTGGCGCACTGTGTTGTGACATAATATGTGTTGTCTTCCGGGTTCTCTGTAAAGGCACTTAGGACTGCTGAGGTCTGGGCGCGTTTGATGACGCACCCTGTAACGTCATGGAGAGAGGCGGGGAATATGAATGCTTTGATAATATCAGGCTTAGGGGCGGGAGATATGATTTAGTGTCGCAAAAGCAAGTCAGCCAGGTCAATAGCGCCAGTCATAGGATTATCACATAATGTCAGCGCACACCAGCCGGATTTATCGTTTCTTTAGTGGACAAAAAGTCGGTTGACGCCCATAGGAAATTGTACTATTAGCGGACAAAAGGAGTGGTCTTAAAACACTTTCACCCTGATAACGAACAATACAAACAACGTTCTCAGAACACCCCATTTTGTGTAATTGCAACCATTTCGGGACACCGCGAGTGTTCTTAGAACACATTCAACTAGACAGATTACAATACAACCAGCGTCCTGAGGACACCCCCACTTTGTGTATTTACGAACAATTAAGTACACCGCGAGTGTTCATAGCTCATTTTTACCTTACTTGCGAACAAAAATGACACATAGTCCGTCCTCTAAACACCCCACCATTTAGTTTATTTACAAAATGTCAGAACAGCCGTGTCTCTCCGCGGACAAATCGAACGCAACAAAAACGTCTAGCACTTAAAAAACAAAACATTGAACCTATCTCATACTCCCCCATGCTCCCCAAACACTCTTACACACCAACACACGGCACTAAATACAATTTTTTATCCACGTTTCACCACGCTGTACGCGGTCGACGGCAAATAAAGATGGCGGGCGCCACAGAAAACCTGACGCGCTCCACGCCCCTCGCCGTCCAATCAGCGAACACGTCGCAAGTCCGCTGACATGACGCAAGGCCATGGGCCAATCGGGGTGCTGTCCGCGGAGCGAACAGGGAAGTCCGTCCGTGAAGCGAACACAGATATCACTAATTTTTTTACCTTACGTTTTGGTCATTTTTATAAAAAACTACTGGACAGATTTACACCAAATTTGCAAAAGCACGCTTTCGGGACCAAGCTCCCGCTCCTGCTGCAAATTTGGTGTAAATCCGTCCAGCGGTTTGGCCTGTGGCCGTGCGCAAAGTTTTTCCCATTCAGTCTATGGGGAAAAAAAGTTTTGGGCCCCCCCACTATAACTTTGCCCCCCCTGGACGAATCCTCACCAAACTTTGCAAAAAAATTCAGAGTGACCCATATACTTGCAAAGTTTGGTGAGGATCCGTCCAGGGAGAGCGAAGTTATAAGCCGCCCAAAAAGTGCTCTTCCTATGGAAACAGCAACTTAACCATAACTACATGGCCACTGCCGTGGCCTTGTAATATATATAAGCTGCCCTAACAAAACCTGTACACTTCACTAAAAAAAAACGTTCCTCCTCCCCTTTATGCTTCAAATTAAAACCGAAAACCCCCTGAAATTCACCAGTTATGGTAAACTAAGCCCCCACCCCTGCCACCACCCCTGTGCACTGCTAACACCAACACAGAGACCATGAAAGATGTCATCTCAAATGTCAGCAATGGTATTTGTATGTCATCTTTGATGTCCTGGGTGTTAGTCTTAGCAATGCACGTAGATGGTGCGAGTTATGGTTACTTAGCTTACTATAATGGGGGAATGTGCAGTGGTGTTTGGTTGCACTGTGAAATATAACATTCCGTTAGTGAATTTTTTTTTACTGAATGCACATATATATGTATGGCTGGGAAGGAAAAGAAAGGGGCTAAGCAAGTGATGTCACTGATGTCAGCATTGACATTTGAGATGACATCTTTCATGGTCTCGGTGTTGGTGTTAGCAGTGCACAGGGGTGGTGGCAGGGGTGGGGGCTTAGTTTACCATAACTGGCGAATTTCAGGGGTTTTTCGGTTTTAATTTGAAGCATAAAGGGGAGGAGGAAAGTTCTTTTTTAGTGAAGTGTACAGGTTTTTGTTAGGGCAACTTAACCATAACCTCCCCTCAACAGAGTTTTTTTTGTAGTGAATTTCACTGGTTTTTGGCAGGGCAACTTAACCATAACGTCCCCTTAACAAAGTTTTTTTTGTAGGGAATTGTATAGGTTTTTGGAAGGTGGAACTTAAGCATGAAATTGTGGCAATGAAGTAATTGAGCAGAATGTACACTGTAATCATGTGATTTTGAGAGATATGTAGTATAATCTACGTACTTGACAAACATTTAACATAGAACATACAGAACCCCCTCCCTATTGATATTGGAAAGGGATGGACTGAGCGCCTGTTTGCGGACGGGGTTGGACAGGATCAACATTACCCAAAGAGGCTGGGGGGTAGGTGAAAATGTACTGTTGTCTTACACAAAAAGTGTGCAACGTAGAAGAAGGACATAACGATATTATAAGTAGTAATAAGTAAATATGGAAACCTGAAGCTGGGAAAAGAAAATGACACATTTAATAACCATGTAGAATGAAGTGGATGGTACCATAAAAAAGAAAGGATGCCTCCAGCGTAATCACTTCACAGAAACTCGGCAGCCTGGAACGACAGTGGACGGACGCAGTAGGATGAAGGGAGATTACAGCAAAAGAGTGAGTGCAGGTCATTGTTTTATATGGGTGAGGTTTTTTTGTGGTATGTGATGGAGAAATAATCATTTCTTTCTGTTGAAGACGGTCACAAGGCACACCCCTGAAGCCCTTCAGAAGGCCACACCCCCGAGTGAACCATCCCCAAACCTGCCAGAGGAAAATAGACGTTTCGATGAAGTATCCATTCCTTCTTCCCCTCACAAATCTTCCCCTCATAACCAGCCTGCTTTAAATCCAAATTCCCCCATATTTGTTTCAGTGTCCGCTTCCCCCGCTGTTTCTTTAGATTGATGTGCGTGTATGTGTGTAGTAAATGGTTTTGTACAGTAGTTGTAGAGAAAGAGTTTGTGTTAAAAGTTGTTTTTAAAAAGACATAAAATGTTTGCGAACAGCACGCCTGTTTGACCTATCCGCAAGCAATGGAATGTGGATGCTGTCTAATGCCAAGTAAGACGGATGAGATGTGTGACCGCACCATCTTTGCAAAAAGTGCGTACATAAACAGAAAGGGGTGTCCAAAGGATATACTACCTCAGCGTACCGCTTGCAAACGAGATAATACATGGTCGTAGAACACACAAGTTGTCCGGAATGGGTGTAAATAAGTAAAAAGGGAGTGTGTGAAGGACAGTATAGCGGTCCATATTGGGCGCAGTCAAAATGGTGCCGTCCTTCGAACAGGCACGGTGGCCGGCAAGTTCATAGGCATACAAAATGGAGTTGTCGTAAGGACACTGGAACTGTCCGTGCAGTGAACATTGCATGTGTGCACATGCGCAGTGCAAACTAAAGGATTGCCAACATTGCGCCAGTTCCTAACTGTCCGTCTCACTTGTGTCGCACTTTGAATTTGAGAACCAGAACACTGGCCATAGGACATTTGTGTGCATACGTATGTTTGATTCTTTGCATTTGCCATCCAGGGGAATTTCATTATGGGGCGGATGTGTTGAGGACGTCATCTTGTGACCGCACCTATGCTGCGCGTGGGGACTAGTTTCTGTGGTTTGTGTGCTTCCGCAACACTAAAAATAAATTTGTAGACACAAGCCAAACTATTGAGGAGTGTAAACATGTAAATTGACACATCCCAAACAATAGACCACCTCAGGAGTTGCTGTGTAAAATGTGTGTACCGCTTTGTAGGGATGAAGACGGTCACGAGGCACACCCCTGAAGCCCTTCAGAAGGCCACACCCCCGAGCGCATCTTCATTGTCCTTCTAGCTATAGTAGATTGAGGTGCGTTGCCTTTACTGCTGTAGTGACGAAAAGGAAACTAATCGGTATGGCCTCCATGGCTGCTGTTGGGTTATTAGCCTCGCACCACCCTCAAACCCGCCACCATCACCACCTCACCAAGGGCCTGCAGAGAGATATATGGGTGAAGATGTAGAGATTGAGGAAGAAGAGGAGGAAGAGAATGAAGTGGAGGAACTCTGCATTAGGAGCACTCTGCGGGAGTCGTGGGTGTGGCGGTTGGTTTCCGTTTATGGAAACGTACCAAAAGTACGTGCGAACCTGGTGAAGTGTAACCAGTGCGATGTGGTGTTGAGTCGCGGGAGATTTGGAGCATACAGTTTTGGTACGACAACCATGAAGCGACACCTCACTTCGTTCCATACTGCGGACATTCGCGAGGTGGTGCCATGTGAGGAGCGTAGTCGTTTGACTTCCTCCACAGCATCCTCGGAATCTGCTCCTCCCACCACAAGAGACACTCCTGTGGGGGAGCGCCTCCCTCCAACTGCTTCACAAGCCATTCACAATGCTGTGGACCCTTACCTTTCAAAGGTGACAGTAGTGTGCAAGTATTGTGACGCAGTACTCTGCAGGGGGGAGAATTTTCGCAGTGCTTTTGAGGCTACAGTTACCGAGCACCAGAAGATTTGCTCCTTACCTAAATAGAGATCACCCGTAATATTTGTCTGTTGAGTTGCCCTTTCTTATCCCCGTGGCTGGTGGCCCTTCCTTACCCTCCTTTCGCCTCTTCTCCTAGTGTGGCTAGTGCGGGTAATTAATGAACGTAAAAACAACATAAATGACACAAAAGGCTCTTTTTAGAGCTGCCTTCCTCAGTGTAACAATAGAACTATGAAGTGAAGGCTGTAGACCCCTGCGGAATTCAGCAAATGTTCGCAGACAGTCATAGAGGGGAAAAAGGGAGGGTGCAAGTGGCGCAAACGCAATAAAGTGTACGTTGGGAGTAAGTGGCGGCTCTGAAAAGAGCCTTTTGGTGGTGTGTTATGTGGGTCAAAAACAGTGGAATGAGGAAAACGGATTGTCAGATAGGTTAGTATGATTGCAAAAGAGGGCACAATGCATTTTGTACATTGCAAAGAAAAATCTGATTACCAGCATATGTGAGGTGAACTCCATCTCTGCGGAAAATGAAACTGCTACTAAACAAAATGTTTTCATTGTGGAAAGAGCACATGCCAACATCTCTTAAAAAGGCACACACAGCCTTATTCACATTGCGTCTCGCTTTCTCCATTTGTGGACCAAATGCTGAAGAACGCAATCCAATTTGTCTCTGGGCAATACGGGAAAAAAGTATTTGACAATTTGGAAACATGTCCATGAGCTTCGCGAGTCCTTCCTTCGTGGCAAATTGTAAAGAAATGCCAGATACATGGCCTAAACTGTTTCCTCCACAATGAATGATGAGTATATCTGGAGGACGCTCTGTCTGTAAAGTAACAGAAAGCGGTACTAAATCCACCCATCTCATGCCACGCATGCCATGCCCGTGCACTTCCGCATGTGGAAATCCGAGGTTTGTAGATAAACTGCAGCTTTCTGCATGCACCTTCAACCAATGTATCCATGAGTCTCCCACAATCCAGATAATCTGTTTTCGAGCACGGAAAGCCATGGCTGTATGGTGTCCTGTGAGGGAGAAGACGGTTTTACTAAAGTACGTCGGTCAGAACACACCTACTGAACTTTATGGACCAATCCCTAGCTCTGCTCATTCTCATTTACATGTGGCTCCACCCTTCAATTCCCGGTGGTGATATGTGCTGGCTGCTAAGTAACGCCATGTTCGCGGACATGTACAGGATCAGAGTGTGACGATGGTACATTAAAGTACTATTCCCCTTTTTCCCCTTTAAGGTAGGCTCTGAAAAGAGCCGTTTTTTTTTGTTGTTTTTGGCCACATATCGTACAGACGTGGTATTTTATGTATTTTTTTGTATTTTTTGTCCTTGCTTTACTCGTGCAAACATTACAGAACGTTCTCTAAAGCAAGTCGTATATTCCCAAAAAACATTGCATTTCCCAAAGTGGATAGCGCAACACCATCTGCTCCAAAGTAGTGTGCATTGCTTGCAGAAATGTTATTGTGGCTACAAAAAAACATACCAACTCGTAGCATGAATGCACGCATGCCCCGATTGATGATGCACCTCCCGATGCTTTGATCTGAACAGAAAACAGAAGTGTTGTTCCATTGCACTCTCGGGAGTAAAGCAGAAAAAATAAATTTCGATGTTGGGAAGATGGTCATGAGTGCTTCAACCAACTGTGCCAAATCTGCCAACAAAGTACGTGAAGTCAGGTATCCCAAGTGGCAAGCACTGTAGTGCAAAATTACCACATGAGGCGTGGTCATTCGACGCATGTCTCTGCAAACTTTCAGAATTGCCACAGCATTGGCATCAGTATTAGCTCTCCACACCACCTCCACTCCTTGCACATCGAAATGGTGTGCCACATGCCTACTCCCTGCATAGTGTTGTAAGCCTTGCACAAAAATGTCTCCAAGCAGCAAAACCCTGACCCTCTGCTCCTCTGCCATTTTCAGTGTGCGCACCGTCTTTCGACACAATAGACTAATGTGAACATTTGATTGGCTGATGCCTACTGTCATTTTGCCATGCTGGATTTGCTGTAGAAACCTGTATGTGACACGCCCTACCAGCAGACAAGCGTTGCCTATGTGCGGCACGTAACTCTTACCCAGTCCTACCACCCTTTCTACAGCGGTAGCAAAGCGATTCCCTCTTTGGACACAACTTAGCGGCGCACAATCATCCACCAATCACATAGAACATCGCTAATTTTAACTCCGTCATCAACATTGCGCACTTCAAAATTACTGTCGATGATTCTTAATGAAAATCGCATACCATTGCAAAGCACCTACTTCAGAAGCGACTGTGCAAGGATTGCGAATTTCTACGTACAGCTCCATGCATGTGCACATGCATCATTATAGAGTACAGGTATGTGTATTTTAATCAGAGTAAATGTGGAACCCTTATGATGTAAAATAGACAAAATAATGGCGGTAAATTTCCATAGCGAACACGTAACAATGCTCCCCCTTTTAAAGTGCAACAATGCTGATTTGTCATTAACAAATCGCATGACCGCTTACTGTCCTCTGCATAACCTGTACATACGTTGCAAGCATGCCTATTTAGGCATAGCTCTCAACCATTTTTTTCTTAAAGGCGGGTGAAATCAGCCAATTTTGTTTTTGGTGGGTCAGACGTCCATTGGATTGAATGGCTGTGCAGGAGTCTTGGCGGGTGAGTATGCCCTTTACAAGGCAGGTAACACCCGCTAAAAGCGTGTGAGTTGAGAAGTAGAATTTATGGCAGACCTCAATTTTGTAAGTGAAAATGTCGGAGCTCTGTACTCTATACTGCCTACAGTAATGCTACTTGCAATGTTATTGCATGAGAGTAGTAATCGCTCCCGATTGTGGTGTTCACATGTCCTTCGGAGGGTCTCCCGATTTTTGGACATCGTGCTTTTCATTAACAAGTACAAAATGTTTGCCCATCTAGTACTTTGCCCTATCGCTTAAAAACCTCTCTCCTATGCATACTACATTTTGTAAAGAACAAGGCATTTCCAAACCCTTAAAAAATGTAGTTATTTTGAAGGACTTACAAGTACCATATTGAAAGTAGTATGGAAAGACTGCATAGAGAGAAGTGATGTGTGCACGTGGACTGGGTTCAAATATGAAAGTTAAATCCTCTGACGAGAGAAGTAGAAGTAAATTCTGCAGTATCGTGACCGCTGCAAACACACAAAGTAATTGATATTATTTTTTTAATTCACAGTGAAGACTACTTTCCCGAGAATCAACAGCATCTACACTGCAGACGACATATCCGAAGAAACCTGGTCATCTTGTACAAAGAAGTAAGTACAGTACAACCTTGATATTGTAACTACTCCTTAACGAGGCTGCGCGGTTTATTTCTTTGCTTTGGGCACCAAAGCAAACATTCATTTGTAAACCATTCTACCTAAAAATATCCATTTATTGAACAAAGAATAACAGATGGAATGGCTGACAAATCCCTGTGTGTTTGGTACTGAAATAACATAGGGAATCCTTAGAAGGTTAGATTGTGAAAGTAAGTTGTGGTAGCAAGTTTTGGCATTTCGGTTATTAATAATGGGTCTCGCCACAAGCAGGGCACTTTCCACTCTCATGTAAAGCACATTGTACTAGTATACAAACAGTAAAGTAGCCTTAGCAAATGATAGTTAGAGGTCACTGTGTGTTAACACCATGCCAAAGAGCTGCCCCATCACACTTATACACACATGCATACAGCACACATACATTGGACAACAGACCAAAGTATATATTTTTTTCTCAACAGCCACCAAAGAATGCCTACCAAAAAGCAGCTCCATAGAAAATAACGCAGTATTAGAGCAAATAAAAATAAAGGTGCCCAATGTAAGCATCCACCTGTTGTAGAGTTAGTGGAGAATCTTGGTACAAACCACCTAATGCAGTTGGGTAACATAGTAAAAGAAGTCTCAACTACCGAAACTGTACCTCCTCCATCAAAAAGTGTCACAAAACACAGAAATGTTGTCAAAAAAACGGCTGCCAGTACAGCTAACAATGTTCCTAATAATCCTGATAGTGTAAGAATAACCCATAGTAAAAAAAGTATTTTAGCCAAAATGTTTCATCACAGAGTCCTTCAGAATGTACTAAGAAGAGGACCAAAATCATCCTCGCCCCTTAAAACGCACCCTAGAAAGTTAATTCTTCAAGCACTCGTGGACAGTGCCATCCTTCTGAAAAGGAAGTTGTTCATATTAGTGTTGAAAAGGATGAAAGCATTAACAAAACTAAGTACCAAAATACAAATGAAACTCAGCAATAAACGAAATGTGAACAAAAATAATTTTTTTCATGTTTGTGGTGGTGAATGGAGTCACACAACAAGCACAGAGCCATACTTTAATGAAGAAGCATACAAACAAAATCCAACAAACACAAAACTTTCTTCTCAAAACTCAGAATTACCTCTTGATTCAGCAGAACCACACTGTCCAGTATACAAATGGCCATGCACATCAATGTGTGCCATTCCAAACAAAGCTTTCAAATCTTTACTTCAGTTCCTTAATCAATATGTAAAAGGTAAAGACAAAAAGACACAAGTAAAATGAAAGTGCTGCAAAATATGGATATTTGTGTAGTGCGGAAAGTCACAGGACTAAAAGGACATTCATTAGCCTGCATTTCTTGCCCTATTTGCAAAAGTACCTTCCATGATATCAAACGAATAGCAGTACATCATTCCAAAGTAAGAGATTTAGTGTAGAAAATATACTGTGCAAAAAGTCCGGCTTCAGAATTAGGCTATTTAAATAACACTCTTCTTCATGGTACACCCAAATACTTACAAGAAGAAATGGACCGTATTCAGAAAAGGTATCTTGGAAGTGAAAGCCACGTAGAAAATGCAACAGTTTTAGAGCATAGTAGCGACAATTCTGCACATAGTAACCTTCTATTACAAACATACAGAAAGGAAATACTAAAATTTAAAAGGTCATCGGCTGAAGTACCAAACCATGTGTGTGTATGTTGCCGCAGAATGTTTTACAAAAGGAACAAAAAGAATGTGGACATAGCATACAAAATAGAAAACAATGAGGACTCTAAATGGTTTGAATTAGCTTTGTATCTTTTAGCTGAAAGCAAATATGAAATAACTGAATCCCTAATATGTTGCAGTTACTGTACTGCAAAATTAGACAACAACCACACTCCTTCACGTGCAACTACAAATAATTTGGAATTGTTTCCATTACCAAAAATCCTGCAACAGCTCAATTTGTATGAGAGCATAATAATTCAAACAGTTCACCCATTTTAAGCAAGTATACGCCTTCATCCAAAAACAGCAACTGTACCTTCCTCTGAATTGTTGAAAGGAATTTGTGGCAAAGTAGTTTACTTGCCATTAGATCTAATGGAAAATGTGCACACTCTAGGAGTGGAACGTTCAAAAGACCATTCTTTAATAGTCTTGGTAAATGGAGTACCAACAAAGGATAAACAAATTTGGCAACAATTAGTAGACTTACACAAAGTAACACAAGCATTGCAATATCTAAAAGATAACAATGAGTACTATAGGAAATAAATATTGATGAAAGCTTAAGGCAAACAACTGAAATAATTCAAGAGCCATGAGAAACTGGGCAAATCGAATGTCTGGATCCAGCTACAGTATCCACTCTTTTGGACCATTACAGCTTTCATCCATTGCATTCCAATGAAAGCATAGATGATGCACTAGAAACTTACCAAATGCGACAAACCAAAGGGTCACCAATGGGTATTTGGGAAAAAAGTATAGAAGCACGTGCTTTTCCACTGGTATTTTCTACTGGCAAAGGTGGGAGATACGATTATAGACCCACTCAGATTGGGGCATCAGAATACCGCTCATTACGAATGTATTCGCAAGATCCCAGATTTAGGCAAAATGTGGAATACATATTCCACCTACTCTATGAAAGTGAATTAGCAACACTATGTTATGGAGTTGCACACATTCTTAAATCTGGAGCGCACTTTCAAAATATGTCAGCTATGCAGTTAATACAAAAAGTACAAGAAATAGATGAGGTTTTACAATCAAGTATAACAAACTTGTCTGCAAACATGCGTGGTACAAAGGAATAATGGTTCAGACGTCACGGAGACGTGTGTTGCATGATCAGAAACCTTGGACCACCAAGTTGGTTTGTTACGCTAAGTTGTGCAGAATATGCATGGGAAGATTAACATGAGTTCCTACACATAGCAAACAGCAACAAAAACAACATAGATATATTAACACCTGGAGAACTTTGCTCTCCAGATCCAGTTAATGTTTCAAGTTATTTCCATCATCGTTTCATTGCAATTCTACACTTTATTTGCAATAAAACTGTTCCTCCCCTTCACTTCTGCAACACTTCTTTTGGAGAAAAAAATATCAAGTGAGAGGAGCACCACATATTCACCTGCTGTTATGGCTCAAAGGTGCTCCGAAAATTTGGGCACGACAGTGATAGCCTGTTTTGCAGTTTATCCAAAAAATATGTCACAAGTGAAATCCCTTCACAACAGACACATAGTGAGCTGCATGGGAATATTTTACAATTTTACAATTTCAAAGACACAAATGTGGCAAATATTGTCGCCGTAAATACAAAAACAAAGATAAATACTACACAAAATGCTGCTTTGGTTTCCCTAGACCAGTTACAGAAACAGGTGAAGTAAACAACTTCCTGTCTTCAGTTAGACATAGTGTTAAATGTAAATCACCTAAAAACATGTATTACATAAAAAGAAGGGAAGAATCAAAATATATCATTGATTACAATGCAATCATTGCCCTATTGTGGAATGCAAACATAGATGTGCAGTACATTGCAGACAATTCAACTGATGTTGCACGATATGTTACAGCCTACTTAACAAAAGCAGAAAAAACAGAGCTTCAAGACCTGTGGGATGACCTAGCATCAGACAAAACATTATCACCGAAATTGTACAGCCTAGGCATACACATGCTGTCTCATGGAGAATGTGGGGTCTATGAAGCAGCAGATTGTTTAACCGGCACTGCTTTGTATAGAAAATCAGACAACATAGTATGGCTCAGTCTTGGTCCTGCAAAATCTAGAAAAAGAGTGCTAAAATCATATGAGGACATAGAAACAATTGCCAGAAATGATCCCAACACCCATGACATTCTAAAAAACAATTTACTGGACACATACTATCCGAACAGGAGTACCACTCTGGAAAGCATGTGTCTATACCACATAGCTCAAAGCTTTGCCTACACAAATAATGTAAAACCTGATGAAAGTAAACATCGATATAGAGTGACAGATTGTGAAGGGAGCTTAGTGAAACTTAACAAATGAAGCTTAATTAATCATGTGAAATTGTCATTAAAAACTCCTCAACAGAAAGAACTATATTACATGTCTCTGTTGCAACTTTTCAAACCATGGAGAAAAGAGGAAGACATACTGGATAATTATGAGTGCTATGAAGATGCTTTCAAAGCAAATGAAAGCACTATCACCGATGTTAACTTCACGCAGTACAAAACAATGTTACACAATGAGGAGCAACAGGAAGAAAAAAATTCAGTCCCAACTAGATAAAGACTCTTCAGACAGTAGTCAACCTTCTGTAACAGGAAGTCAAGAACCATAAGGACAACCACTAAAAACAAATGAGGCTGAAGTTGCTATGGCAGAAGTATAAAACACTGTATCAGTATCAAGAAGATACAGAGGACTTAACTGTACAACAAGGAAAACTTAACAACGATCAGTGCACCATTTTTGACGAGGTAACAAAACAAATTGTGCATGGCGTACAACACGAAAATAAAGAATGCACCTGCCACAATTACAAACCTATACTGCTGTACGTCAGTGGTGAAGCTGGATGAGGGAAAACATTGTTAATCAAAATTATCAGCAAGTTCCTTCAACAATTGACAAACAACAAACTGTCAGCTGTTGTAACAGCCCCCACAGGTTTAGCTGCCTACAACATAGGCGGTGTGACTTTACATTGATTACTACTGCTTCCAGTAGAGCATCAAAATAAATTAGACTGCTACAAACTTTCTGCAGAAGCTGCAATGGAATTACATAGAGTATTGAAACAAATGAAAATGCTGCTAATAGATGAAGTGAGCATGGTCTCAAATCTAATGTTGGCTTTAATTCATCTCAGATTGCAAGAAGTACTTAAAAGTAATAACGAAGAACTCTTTGCAGGGAAACACATTATCGTTTTCAGAGATCTTCTACAATTGACACCAGTAAAAGGTGAACCGATTTTTAAAAACTTAGGCCACAAACTCTGCCGGCAAAATGTTGGTAGCATAGGTAATGTTAACCTTTGGCAACATTTGCAGAGAATTAACTGAGAACATGCGGCAATCTGCAGATCTCACTTATGCCAACATCTTGAAAAGTATTAGAGTTGGTGTATTATCGCAAGAAGCACAAGCTGTATTGAAAAAGTGCCATATACATGCACTTTATGGCGATAATGCATGTGCAACTGATGTTATGGAACAAATAGCGCACAACAATGTCAATTGTATGGCCTTAATGCCACCTCTTGCAAGCTATTTCAAATTTAATGAAACAATGTTAAAGAAAGAAATGCAATCAATAATAGAAATTAGCGCCACAGACAAACTAGACGTACATGGTTTGACAGTATCCATGTGTGAGCAAGCCACAACAAGACTAAATAGTTTAGAAAATTCAATCTCCAACACAGCTGGATTGGAAAAAGTATTGAAATTATCATTAAATTGTAGAGTAATGCTTAAACGTAACCTTGACGTAGAGCAAGGGCTAGTTAATGGAGCACTGGGCACAGTTGTAGGCTTTCAATCATACCCACGTGATAGCAGCATTCAGTTTGTCAATATTCGCTTTGATAAACTTTCAGAATTAAAAAGGATAGGGTGCTCAATGGCTCGATTCCTTCTCTTCAAAGACATGTATGTACGTAGAGAGCAATTTTCTCTAACTCTTGCATATGCAGTTACCATTCATAAATCTCAAGGTCTTACCCTAGAGAAAGCAATGATAGATATAGGAAAGACAGTGTTTAAGGAAGGCATGAGCTACGTAGCATTATCACGCTTACGTACACTTGACGGTCTAATGCTAATAAACTTTGATTCAAGTAAAGTCAAAGCTGATATTCCTTGCATTGTAGAGTACAATAGATTGTGTTCACTGTACACCCCTCATCTGAAACAATACCCTGTTCCAGATAAAGTGAAACGTAGTAAATGAAACAGAAATGCAACAAAATGCAACAGGAAATTCTGCAAAAAAACGAAAAGAAGCTAAATTTTCATCAATTGCCGCAAACATACAGGAACCTATTAGGGAATGTAAACCAGGCACATCGGCAAAGAAGCAACAGAAAAAACGAAAAATGCACTCAGATACATAACTTGCTGGCCCATTCAAATTTACAAATGAAAGTGGGGTAAGTTGCTATGCAAATGTAGCAATGAATATTCTATTACAATTGCCACCAATTGTTAACAATATTTACCTGCACAGCATAGACCAATTGTGTTTGCAAATGTTAGTGCTGCATAGAAACGCAACAAGCAATCCTGACAACACATACAGTGTTTATGGAGTAAGGCAACAATTGGACGACTGTGCTGGAATAGTGAGATTCACTATGAACTCACAAGAAGATCCACAAGAATTTCTAAAGTACATACTATTAGTATTGGAAAACAAAAGCATACCTGTAAATGAAATGTTCCAAATTTCGTACATATTGAAACATACATGCACTCTCTGTAACAAAGTGATACGGGAAGACATTCCAAATGAGCGATTTGTGTATATTACCATACCAAATTGTGAGAGCATTCCATTTCAGCAACTGGTACAAAATGCAAACCATGGCAGATTATGTCGTATTTGCAATTCAGACAATTGCTCTACCTTACTGATACAATCACATAGTGCCTACATAATAGTTATGCTTCTACGTTATAATGCAGATGGCACCAAAAACAACTGCAAACTAACTGGATTTGCACACCGTCAAGTGTCACTTGGAAAGACAACCTTTACAACAGTAGGAATAATCTGCCATGCAGGAGCTACAACCAATGCAGGTGACTACACTGCATACATTAAAAAGAGTTCTGGATGGTATGAATGTAATGATAGCACCATTACTCTAAAGCAGAGGTTGCCAGCTAACATAACAAATGCTTATTTAATGTTCTTGAAGCCAAAATGTACAAAATAAGGTGTACCTCAAAATTGTCAACAAAGAATGTGAAAGACTACAAACAGTTAGAATACGCCCACAGGTATCTAACTACCCAACAGGATGGAAGAATGACACAAATAAATGATTATCACAGATCGTTGGAAACAAATGCACAGGCAGAATACACCTAAACGTATCTACCTGTTGGTAAAAATGGGCAGAAAGGCAACAAAGAAAACATTAATGGGAAAGATGAAGGAAACGGGTTATGTCAACGACACAAATTAATGAGTATCTCAAATCTGTTGGAACAAATGCACAGTTAGAATACGCCTACAGGTATCTAACTACCCAACAGGATGGAAGAATGACACAAATAAAGGATAAGCACAGATTGTTGGAAACAAATGCACAGGTAGAATATGCCTATAGGTATGTAAGTGTTAGTAAAAATCGGCAAGAAAGCAACAAAGAATACATTAATGGGAAAGATGAAGGAAACAGGATGTAACAACGAACAAATGAATGAGTATCAAAAATCTGTAAGAACACATGCTCAGTTAGAATATGCCTACATGTATCTAACTGTTGTTAAAAATGGGCAGGAAGGCAACAAACATAACATTGATTAGAAAAATGAAGAAAACAATGAAAGGAAAAAATGAAGTACTTAATTGCATAAGAAATTGATGTTTTTTTTTAATCCGACATGGATTTTTTTCCCCAGACCCAAGGATTAGAAAAGCAAACACAGAAACTGAGGGCAATGCACAATACACTGGTTTGTAAACTAAATATGATGGTCTAAAAAAAAAAGTTAACTGTCTATTATGCAGTGTGTCAAATGTGGAAAAACTGCAAACATTAACACCTTTTTCTTTCATCACAGAAATGGAAAAAGTGAATCTTCTGCCAAGTGCGATAACCAATTGTAAAAAAAATGTATGGAGTCTGAACAAAGTAAGGAGTAAGTATATTGGCAGGCATTTTCTACACATGGGAATCAGCTTGTCTAATGTATGGTAGTAATATACTGAAGTGCCTGTAGGCTGGCCTTTCGTCTGCGGTAAGTAACCTACCACCTATGCCTTACAACCAAGTTTCAAGGATACAGTTCCTATCCACAACCATCGCTGCATATGTAAAACATGGTCCTTGTAAATTAGCTGCTTATAAATGTACTTTGCTGACCATCGTCTGCAGCCATGAAGTGAAGGAACTAGGGCATGAACACAACAACCACAATCCACCACACCCATATTAACTTGTAACTCCACTGCTTATGAATTCAGTCTTGCGTGCATGGGCTTTAGCCATGCACCCAAGACTGCAGGGTCTCTCCACAACTACGTCGGCGATGTGTGGTAGTGGGGGTTATTCTATATGTGTGTTATCGTTAAGTACCTCTACCCAGAGCATTGCCTCCTAGGTGTGTGTATGTAGATCTTACATGGGATGGGTGTGCAGTGTCTTCCAACTCTAGTACTTACCACTTTGTTCTTCGTTGCATGGCCTTTGGCCATGCACCCAAAACCGCACGCACTCCCCACAACTTGCCAATCAAAACGCAACACTACGGGTGTGAGCATGGGTGGCACATGTGGCGGTGGTTGTGGCCAGGGCCTACAGTCTTGTAAGTAAGGGCTTCGGCCTTTGGCCGACGGCCATGAATCCCAGACTCTAGGCCCTGGCCACAACCACCGTAGCATGTGCCACCCATGGCGGCGTAGTAATGATTATAATGATAACATTACAAAAAATTATGCATTCAGGGCATGTTGTCAATTTCAATGTTCCCTAACACCACACGTGTCCTTACAAATCCAACAACTCCCCCGTGCACTGCAGGGGCTGAAATACTGGCCTTATTGGACCCCTCATTTTCTGTTCGTACAAGGAGGCCACAGAACATACTTCAAAAAGTAGGTATAAGTGTATTATTGGGTGCATGGCCTTCGGCCCTGCACCCAAGAGTGCAGGATCTCCCCACAACTACCTCTTTCTTCTTGGGTGCATGGCCTTTGGCCATGCACCCAACACTGCACGCACTCCCCTCAGCTTGCCAATGAAAATGCAACACAAGGGTGTATGCATGGGTGCCACATGCGGCAGTGGTTGTGGCCAGGGCCTAGAGTCTTGAAAGTAAGGCCTTCGGCCGACAGCCATGCATCCAAGACTCTAGGCCCTGGCCACAACCACTATAGCATGTGCCAACCATGGGAGTGTACTAATGAATACAATAATAGCCATTGGAAACAGTAATGTACTTGGCTTTACAAATGTAACAACTCCCCCGTGCACTGCACGGGCTGAAATACTGCCCTTATTGGACCCCTCGTTTTCTGTGCGTACAAGGAGGCCACAGAACATATGTCATAAAGTTGGTATAAGTGTATTATTGGGTGCATGGCCTTTGGCCCTGCACCCAAGAGTGCAGGATCTCCCCACAACTACCTCTTTGTTCTTGGGTGCATGGCCTGCGGCCATGCACCCAACACTGCGTGCACTCCCCACAACTTGCCAATGAAAATGCAACACAATGGGTGTATGCATCGGTGCCACATGCGGCGGTGGTTGTGGCCTGGGCCTAGAGTCTTGGAAGTAAGGCCTTCGGCCTTCGGCTGACAGCCATGCATCCAAGACTCTAGGCCCTGGCCACAACCACCGTAGCATGTGCCAACCATGTGAGCGTATTAATGAATATAATAATAGCTATTTGAAACAGTAATGTATTCACAGCATGTAGGCAATTTCAATGTTCCCTAACACCACACGGGCCCTTACAAATGTACAAATACTGCCCTTATTGGACCCCTCCTTTTCTGTTCGTACAAGGAGACCATAGAATGTACGTAGGTATAAGAGTAATGTGCGTACAAGATGTCCATACACATTACATCATGACGACCGACCCCCAGAACAAGTGCATTATTTACCCATATGTTAAGACTGTAGCCCATGGCCACTACCACCGTAGCATGTGCCACCCATGGCGGCGTGCTAATGAATATAAAAATAGCCATTGTGAGAAAGAATACTTTGACTGCATGTTGTCAATTTCAATGTTGCCTACCTATACCCGTGTGCTTTCACAAGTTACAAATTCCCTGTCCGCTACATGGACTGAAGTGTTACAAATTTCCTACCCACTACATGGACTGAAGTGCTACATTTACTGTACGTACAAGGTGTCCATAGAAATTACAGCATGACGGCCGAAGAACAAATACATAGATCACCCATTTCTTCTGTCTGAACCTTTCCCAATGCTCTGTGACACAGCAAAATAGGTTAATGAGAAAAGCATGGGCACGCTGGTTTTTGCCTTCTTTCCGCGGATCAAAGAAGTGCATCCAAACCATCTAACGCAGAACAAGTCTTGCAGCAGCCAATGGGCAGAGACGTTGCGTGTACGCGGTCATGACGGCAGCCCCTTAGCCAATCGGTTTCTTGTTCGTCGACCGAACAGGGAAGTTTGACCGCGGAGTGAACATAGATTTCACTAATTATTTCAGACCTGCTTTTTCATAATTATAAATGAACGTACTGCACGTATGGTGACAAATTTGACAAAAGCACACTTTCTGGACCAAGCTCCAGTACCTGCCACAAATTTCGTCAAAATCCATCCAGCGGTTTCACCTGTAGCCGTGCGCAAAGTTTTTCCCCCATTTAGTCTATGGGAAAAAAGACGTTTTGGGACCCCCCCCTATAACTCCGCTCCCCCTGGATGAATTCTCACCAAACTTTTTAAAAAAACTTCAGAGTGGCCCATATACTTTTTTTGCAAAGTTTGATGAGGATTCGTCCAGGGAGAGCGAAGATATAAGACACCCAAAAAGTGTTCTTCCTATGGAAACAGCAACTTAACCATAACTACATGGCCACTACCGTGGCCATGTAATATATATATATATATATTACATGGACATTTGTGATGTCATCTTTGATGTCTTCTTTGATGTCCTGGGTGCTAGTGTTAGCAGTGCACGGTGGCGGGAGTTATGGTTGCTTATTTTACCATAACTGCCGAATTTCATGGGTTTTTCGGTTTTACTTTGAACCATAACGTCCCTTTCAACAAAGTTTTTTTACTGAATTTGAAAGGTTTTTAGTAGCGCAACTAAACCATAACGTCCCTTTTAACAAAGTTTTTTCACTGAATATATATATATATATATATATATATATATATATACTGCATTTCATCATAATGACATGTATATTAATTAAAATAATTAAACACACTAGAAACACAGCCTCTGAAGATATGAAGGTACAGCATCCTCTCACAACAGGGTAGACCTTACAATTATTTGCCAAAATAGCCTTATAATCAAAAGAGCAATTCCTTGAGCTCTGAACCCCAAGACAATGCCCACGGGTGGGCTTCACCGAAAGGTAGACTGACATATAAATATTTGTTAAGAGTGAGGATTAACATACTGATAGGTTTAAAAAAATTATTTACTTGAAAGGAATTTGGGTGATGAGGAGAGATGGAAGGAAGGGTTGGGTGCATGAGATAGAGGGTAAGAGGAACAGAACATCTGAGTACTCATACAAAAACAGGCCCCTGGTGCAGAGGCCTGCTGATAAATATCCAAAGTTCCCTCTAGAGCCTTCCACCCATTGTGTTAATCCTTGTGTCTCTATGGCTCACATTTCTTGCACACCCACTCTACAAGTTGTGGCTTGTCTCCCGTCAACACTAACAGGCTAGCATTGACATGCACATTACGACATTGATGAGCAGGCTTGTTGATAGGACTAGAAGCAGTCAGCATTGAACGCCTCTGAGGTCCTGTAGACATAGCTTGCTGGAGCAGGTGCACAGGAGCATAGGCTGAGTAGTGTGGGCTCGCTTTGCTCTTATTACCAGATCACTACCTAAATAATAAATCACAGACCAATTATGTTTTTTGGAAAAGTTGTAGGCCGTAGGCATTTTATTTTCTTACAGAAAATACATAACAATAAAAATCAATGCCATCCATGCCCCTTTTCCTGCCTTCCTGACTAGTTCTACCGCCTCCTCGAAATCTGAGTATGATACTGTTGCATCGCTCTGTGCAATGCCATCATTCACCGAGGCCCCTGGGGGGTATTATAGGTGGTGGATTAGCCTGTATTCCCCTTCTTCCTTTTTTGGCACCAACCCCAGTAGAGAGCATATATATTTTTCAAATGGTAAGGCTGTAAAAGGTCCCTCAACCCTACCCATTTCTACCTCTTTCCGGATTTTTTTGGTCACTATCTCCCTGTTCTCAGTAGCAGACTTCAGGTTTTTGGGAATGTCCTGCGCTCCTCGTCCGGTAAACGGGATGTTAAAACCTTCTCTAAAACCTTACCTCATCACATTTGCTGCTTTTTGGTCCGGGTATTTCTGGAGCCACCCTTCCATCCTCTCAATTTTTACTGGTGTGGCTCCATTTTCGTCCCAGCTCCTAGTTTCGCTTCTCATCGTTCCTGCCGCTTGGAGCTGCGGCCTTGTGCATTTGGAGCTGCTGTGGTCACCTTTACATCTCTCACACTTGTGGCTGAACTTGCACTTCCATCCCAGCTACATGGTACTCCCTTCTCAAAATTCCGACATTGCCCTGGTTCTGCCAGCGTTGCCTCCGTGCTCCCACTGCCCCCCCCCGCGTGGTTGTGGGCAGGCTGCTCTGCCACCCTCTCTGTGACCCATAGTTCCTGCTCCGAAAATGTTGGTCTTGATTTCTGTCATAGCTGTGTCCGTATCGCCTGTTATTGTATCTATAATCAGCTTTGTACTCAGTCTGCCAATACTGCCTCCTCTGCTGCCCTCCTGCGCTTCGCTCCTTGGAATCCCATTTCTCCTTCAGTACATTAAATATGTAGAGATAAAAATTCTCCTCATCCCATCCCATATCCGGAAAGCAGACCATCTCCTTTCTGAACTTGTGATCATACTCCAGCCATGCGTCTCCCCGATATGCCGCGTGTACTTTCAGCACCCTCTGCTGATACGCAACTAATGCTACCCCGTCTTCTGGGAATTTCTGTAATATAATTGTAGACATTATATTAAAGGCTGCATCCAGTTGTCAAAATTCCTTACTGCTGGCCCCCTTTTTAGTAGGCTTTTCGCATCCTCCTTAATGTCCTCCAGTGCCACATTCATCCCCCTCTTTTGACAATCTAGCAATGTGTAAATATCAATTAATTCCTTTCTCCATATTTTTTCCTTTACTTTGTCATTTATGTACCAAGCCATTGCCTTCATTGACCTGCCCTGTGCATCTTTACCCATGGTTGGTCTGCCATATTTCGTCATGATTGGTCCCCCTACCTCCGTCGCTGCTACTGGTGGTACCGCCCCCAGCGCCGGGTCCCCCGCCACTGGTGCCGCTGGTGTCCCTGTTGGCACCACCGGTTGTGGGTTGAGCCCTTGCGGTGCCCCTCCTGTGTTTGGCTCTACTGGCGCCCCTTGTGGTGCCGGGACCGGGGTTTCCCTGGGTCCTGCCCCTACCCCTCCTGCCCCTCTCTGTTTCTCCCTGCTCACCACCCCTCTCCATTTTACCCAAGCCCTTAAGTGATCCCTTTCTTCGTCATCACTGCTTTCCCTCTTAGTTGAAGAATTCCCCTGCTGCTCCTGCCTGGATCCCTTATTACTTATGCTCTTCTTGCCATTGATTCTGGGCGACTTAACCGAAACCGTGACGCAATTTTTTAACATTATTACGATTTTATTCCCCACATCATTATTCACAGTACCTTTGTTTTTCTCTTTTCTTTTCCTCTTCTTGGTAGGTGCCTCAGTCTGTTCCTCCGATCTCCTTGGCTCCTCTCTCCCCCTCTTCTGTCCTTGTGGCACCTCGTCTTCTCCTTCGCTGCTGCTAGGCTCTATGAACAGCAAGGGTGACATCGCCTTTGCCCTTTCTTCCTTTTGCATTATCTCCAGCACCCATTGTGCCCCATATTCCTTCTCCGCCTTCTTTGCCCATTCTGCGAATTCTTGTGCCCTTTTTGCTCTTCCTTCCGCCATCCTCCTCGTCTGAATTCCTTCTTTCTGCAGGGTTGAACCTGGCTGCTCCTCCAATCGTTTCCTCGTTCTCCACAGGCGAGCTGTCACCCCAGCCTTCCAGCTCCTGCCTGCCGTGTGTCCTTTGCTTCTCCTGATCTTCTATTATCAATCTTTTTTCCGCATGTCTCGCCTGCCCCCGACGAATGTGCTCTGTTCACTTGTGTCCTCGCGGTCCGGCGTACTGCCCCGTCCTCTGGCTGGTACTTCCACGCCGCTCCCGTGCTCCTCTGGCCCTCTTTACGCTGCTCCGGCACAGGTAGGCGACTCGTAGCCGCTGCACTTAACCAAAGTAAGAGAATGTGGAAAAGGCGTGAGCCCGCAAGAGCAAACGTTTTTCCTTCCCCTTGTCCAGGCACTAAGAGCCTACCCGAGAGAGGTGAGCTCTTTACCTGCTTTGTGCCGCCTCTCCTTTCCTGGCTTACTTATACCCCCCAGACCCTTTGTTCCTTCTTGTTATATTTCGCACCTTCCCCAGGTGCTGTTTCCTGTCCTTTCCTGGGCTTTTGTTTCTTGTGGCACCATTCGGACGCCCCTCCCTACTGCTTTTGCGCTGTTTCCTCCCACCCGGCGCCTAAACTCCCAGGCCCTCCATCGGCCCGCATTTCATGCGGCCCGGGGCCTGGGGCACAGGGGTGTCACACACTGACCCGTCTTGCCAATGCACACACGGCGGAATCCTGAGCCATTCTTTGTCTGTAGCAAACATTATTATCTGTAGCAAACACAGTAAGACAGAGGTCAAAGTGAGAGGGTTCAAAAGGATATGACGTTCCCTTTCTTCTCAAGGAGATCTGTCATTGTTCCCTTACTTTGTGTGACCTGGAGAACTGTATCAATACAATACAATACAATTCTTTAATGTGATGTAGTATGAAATAAATTCAAACTTTACACATATCATTTTTACATATTACAAATCACATATACATAACCTTATGCTCAATTAAGCTATATACATATTTATGTTAAATGAAAATAGAAAAGTCATATAAAAACTCATATAAAAACTAAACATCCTAACTAAGGAGTAAGCATTGACATTCTATCACCCGGGTCTGATTAAGGCCTTTGTATATGGACTATCAAACTTACTCATTTCAGTCTCTAAGTGGATTCATCATACACCCCCTTACATTTCCTCCATCTTAGGATGGTACTAATCCACACTTCAACTCCCGCTCAGCTTGTTGCCAGATGTTATATAGGGCGATAAATAAATGCATGTTGCTGGTATTAGTGCAATATAGCCAAAAGGATATTTCAGGTATAGTAGCATGATCATGTGCAAAATCACCCAAATGTCGAATGATTGTCGCTCTCAATTTCAAACATTCCGTAAGTAGGTGTCGAGCTGTCTCTAGGTGATCAGGGGACTTACACAAGCGACATATACGTTTGTCGGACGGGATTTTTTCCCAAACCCCTCTGTTGTACAGAGTGGGCAATTGCTCAAATCTAAGTAAGAGAATAAAACGTCTAAGTTTACCAGAGGGACAGAGGGATAAATAGGTTTGCGGCTTCATAAAGCTAAACAAACGATATTTAATAAACTGATACGACTTGAGGTTGCACATGTGATTGTAATTCTCAAGCCAATCCCATAAATCCACTTTTTTACCTAGGGCATATAGGATTTCCTTGGAGGTGTTAACCCTTCTATGTGTCCATCCAATGTCAGTTAGGAATGTCACCATATCTTTATAAAGGGGTGACGTAGTATATTTATTGGTCACCTCCTGATGGATCACCGATAGGAGGGGATTGATCGGATCATCAGTCATCTTGAGATGTAAACCAGCTCTTTTCTTCAAGACCATGGCTTTAAGGGAGGGTAGTCCCAGTTCTAATCTGATCAAGGCCATCGGTATCCCCGGGTGTAACCCGAGGATCCGTCTCCAAAACTTACCCTCCAATACTTGTAACCATCCTAGGTCCATTGTATGTAGTGAATCAAGCCCATATATAATCATTGGTGCCATTACTTGGATATAGAGCTGACGCGTTCCCCAAAGGGTAAAGCCACCCTGTTTTTTTGTAAATGAGGCAATGAGCGAAGTGACTTGCATGGCTCTCATGGAGCGCCCCTGTCTGCACAATGAGTAATCACCTAGGGGCTCAATATCCACTCCGAGATAGCGGTAGGATGGAGCATAAGGGATGACACTTCCATGTACCATAAGATTCACCCTGGATGCTTTTTTACTCGTGAATCTTAGTACCTTCGTTTTATCTAGATTGATCTTCAATCCATTTATTCTGGCATAATCCCACAAAGCGGTAGCAGAACGCCTCAAACCGCTTATGGTATTATCAAAGATCACAAGATCATCCGCATACGCTAGTACCATACAATGCACCTCACCCACTTTCGGGGGACAGTTATTCGCTTCAGCCAGGGCTGCAGGGATGTCGTAGACATAAAGATTGTATACTAAAGGTGCTGTAACACATCCCTGCTTAACCCCACTATCTTGTATCACATTACGTGTTGAATTACCTTCCTGGTCCAATCTAAGGCATGCCGTTGTGTTATAATGGAGTAATTTTAGATAGTATAATAGGTTAGGTGGACATCCCAATTTCTCAAGTTTGGCCCATAACCTTATTCGCGGAATAGAATCAAATGCAGCCTGAAAGTCTATAAACAAAGCATACAACGGGGGCTGCCCCTTACTGAGTGCCCGTGTTCGAAGTAGTTCCATGACAAGTAGATTATGGGAGGTGGAAAACTCTCGTCTAAAACCGCATTGGAATCTACTAAGTATTTTAGCCTTATCAACCCATTGTTGCAATTCACTGAGTAACAGTGCCGCAAACAATTTACCAGAAATATCTAGCATAGATAATAATCTATAGTTATTAGGCTCCATACGGTTACCTTTTTTGAACACAGGGATAAGGATAGCTGTTTGCCAGGTGCGGGGGATTATTCCTTGCTCTAGAATTTTATTAAAGAGCAAAGAGAATAAATCAGCCCAAAACAAGGGATGGCTCTTAATCACTACATTCGCCAGACCGTTGGGTCCAGGGGCTCTAGATGATTTGAGGCTAATTATTTTTTCCAATATTGCCTCAGGGGAAACATCAATGGGCGGAGGAAAGGGCACCTCTATCCCCTCTTTATTTGGGGTTTCGATATCACCTCTGTTTCGGTCCAATAGAAATTTTTCCCACGTCTTCTTACTTATTGGGTTGATAAGGGGGCCCTTAACCTTCTCTCTATTTTCATTAAGGAGGGCCCAGATACCACGAGGATTTCTAGTGCAAATAGTTTGCACTAATTTTTGATACCTAGTATTTTTCTCGCGGGCCTTGATATTTTTAACCACTGCTCTATATCGATTTTTAATTTTTCTTAACTTCTCGCGGTACCCGGTTCCATATGCATTCCCCCATTTAACGCTCCGAATGGCCGCTCTTAAATCTCTCTTGGCATCCCTGATTTCTTTGTTAAAATAGGGCGTTGCTCCCCCTGTTTTTAACATATATCCCTTCTTCGCTAAAGCATGTTTACGAGTGAATCTGGATATCCAATCCTCAATTTCATTTATAGTCATATGATCAAAATCGTGGTAGCCCAGAGTTGCAATGGTTTTAAGTGACTCCGTAGCCAAATTGATATTTTTCTCTGACCACACAATTCTGGAGCCTGCCACGTTTGTTTGGATGGTACCCGTGTTCAGAATCGACAGAGGGCATAAAGGGATATTAAATGAGCACTGCAGTGATGCAAGATCGCTCCATTCATTTTGCCTCACAATCATGTCGACTACTCTTGTCTGGAGCTCGGGGCACATAAATATATAATCTAATGTGCTAACAGCAGTTCCATTAGACCAGGTGTGTTTCCCCGGTCGATCTCCCAAAGTTCTGCCATTAATCATAGCCATATCCCAAGCTCCAAACAATTTGAGCCAACCCAGACCCCCAGCATCCCTCTTTCCATGAATCATTTCGCATCTTGTGTTGAGGTCTGGATTTAGAGATATGCTTGATTCATCAGACATATGGCAATTGAAGTCCCCCATGATCATCACAGCAACATTTCCTGCTTTTAGCCACCAATCGGATAACAAATCCTGTATCGCCTCCTGCAGAGAGTCACATACCAAGTCTCCTGGTGGATTATATAGATTAATTAATAAGTACCTTTCCAGGCCTTTCACACCATGTAGTTCAAACTCAACTGCCAATAGCTGTTCCTCAGCTTTACACTGTAATTTGCGAGACACAATTGAATTCACAATCCCGATTAGGAGCCCTCCAAAGGGGCGCGCCTTACTACCCCGTTTAGCGGGCGCTTGATGTATCACAAAGCCGTCAAATAATAACGGGTCAAGAGACCACGTCTCTTGTAGGCAAATACAGCTATATTGGGCTATCATATGTGCAGAGCCTTCCGACCTCAACAAGTGAGAGAAACCTCTGCAATTCCAGGAGAGTAATGATAGGCATCAATGGTTCTTAATCAATTGCGGAATTGCTTCTAGTAGGGACTTCAGAACCTGCTGTATTTCCCTCAGCGCCGGGTTTTCCCCTCCCCTTATTTTAGGCACAGTGTCTACCACAGTTACTGGTGTAGAATCCTCGGATTCCTGTGCAGGATCCTTCTCCAGGGGGTCCACGTCAATCTCAATGTCCACTACTATCAACTCTTTTTTATATTTCCTGATCAATTGTGCCGTGGTTGGAAAAACACAGTGTATGGCAGATACATTGGGATTCGGACATCCCAGTGGTTCAATAAACAAAAAATCCTCCGATTTTAACACGCGCAATTGAGGTATATGATATAATCTTGCTAGCAACTCCGAGCGTGCTAACCAGGGGTTTTTGCCACTTGGGTATAAGTTCTTAATGAAGCATATACGCTGGGTAGATTTCTTGTTCCCAATTTTTTTCTGGTCCATTAAGCTAAATTCATCGGGATCTTTCGCCTGTATCTCAGGGACGTCTTCCCCATGTGTTTGTATACTGGATTCAAGCTCAGGATCTTCATATGTCACAGAAGCTTCATTGTCGTCCACTACAATTGGCTTTTCCTCAGATATCAGCCAATCTGTCAAGGGGCCCTTAGTCCTAGCGGCCCTTTGGGCGGCTCTTACCATTCTTTTTCTAGCTTTTTTTGATCGTGGCTCAATCGCTGGTTTAGGGCTAGATGGAGGATGCTGGACTTCCAATGCAGCTACTTTGTTCTTCTGTGCCTTTTTAGCCAATCTGCGTTGTTTACGAGTGAGGGGAGACCGGGGACTGTACTCCCGCTCCTGTTCGTCCCCTTCTTCTTGGAGTAACTCAGGTATCATATTATTATCAAATACCTCCGGATCTTCATTTCCCTCCATCGCCACTTCTTGATCATTAATCTCGTTACCTATACATAATGCCGCCGATAGGTTAATCTCTGCCTCTTCTCGTGGTAGATCTTTATGATCTAGCGCTAAGGTAATGGCATTCGTATTAGCCAAGATGTGTCCAGACATCTGTAAGAGTATCTTGATGGCGAATTGTAGCGCCGCCACCGAAGATTGCAGCTCAATTATCTTAGAAGAGCTAGGGTGCTCATCAATGCTGTCTTCTATCTCGTTGTCAGGTTCATCCTCCATCGACGCCATTGCTAAATTAGGCGAGACAGACAGACGTTCACTCCTTCCCACAGTGTCTAACTCCCCTATGACCTCGGTCATGCTGGTGTCTTTGGGGGTCATTTTATTACTTGAAGGTCTTGATGGAGTTGGAGCCCGCATTCCTCTCTGTATAGATAAGCATAATTCCAAAAGGGAATTGTTGTCAATGTCATCGAAGTTAGAGGTGTTTAAAGAGTTATTACCCCTAGGATTTGATGTTACCATTTCCTCGATTGCTGTTGAATTGATGGGAGGGGAAGGATTCTTCGGAAAATACTCAGTGATGGCCCCTTGCGTCACTGGTAAAGTGAGTTTGACATTCTTCTTGATCTTATCCCCTTTTTTCTGGCATTCTTTAATTTCCTTAGTAGGGGGGCACTTAGATTTACGTAGATTGTAAATCGAATAGGGGGCTCTTTTGCCCCGCTGCATAGCTATGTAGCGGATCACTAGAGTCCCAAGGATGTCAATTAGTCTCCACTAGTGTTTATACAAGGGGACTGCAGATTAATAAAAGGAATAATTCCCCCGAAATTACACTGACAAGTAGAGACAGATTACCTCCTTAATCTGTACTTTCCACTTATCCAGCAGTCTAGGGGGCTGCCAAATCCGGCTCAAGAGCTAAAAGCCCACAGTCACCGGGTAAGTATGTTGAGTTCCCCTGTTATAGGAGCCACGTATTCACTCAATATATCTGCATATTGTGCATAGAGTGCAGGAGCGACCGTGGTGGAATCAATAGGTAGCTAGCGGTAAACACCCCCGGCTGATATATGGGTCACCGCACGGGTTGGATTCAAAGTCCCCCCCACAGAGGTCCAGTGGTACGCTCACCCTCCAGCCCCTCGTTGTAGCTCCCCACTCACCTCTCTGGGCTCCTATTTGCCGCCTTTTTGCCGCCCTCCGTGACCTGCTCGTAGTCTGCGACTTCCTCCCCAGTCGCAATGTATGTATATATGCAGGGAGCACCGGGGCAGGCAGGCGGCAGGCAGGCGGCAAACGGCACCGAGGTAGGCACCTCAGGTACCTGACAGTAGGGACCGCACGATATGGAATGGGCCTCCGCACCTCAGAGGTCCACCCCAACCGCCCAGTGCCAAGCTCACGGGTCTGTACTTCTTCACGGCACCCCCACTCGTCACACGGCACTTTCAGCGCTCCTCCTGAAGCGTTCGGCAAATGCAGCTCCTTCCGCGGCCGCGCTGCACAGGTTAGGTTAGAGTAAGGGACCCTACGTCCCCGTGACCGTCAAGCCGACGCTGCTCTTTCGGACAAACACGTCCCGTACACACGTCCCGCAGCCGCTTCCGACAGCAACCTGTCGAACTGTATCAGAACGGTAGGAAAGGCCAACTTTGTTTTTTTTTCGAACCTAGGACCTGCCAGTAACAATCCAGTGTCACATCTCATTGCACTATCTCATAAGTGCTGGATTGCTTTTGTTTATTTCAATAGACTGCTTGCGGCATAAAGCCCATTCACAAGCACGAAAATAGCACATTCCAACAGCGATCTGTGAATTGCTGTAGGTGCAGCAGAGCTTGGCATGCCCCTTAAGCGGTGCCAAAGGTGGGTGATTGGAAGAGGAGGCTGCATAAAGCTGCATGCGGAGGCGGACAATGTCACACTAATGGCGGCCATTTAAATGCATATTCTTTTTCCGTGTTTTCTTGCATCTTGGGAAACAGCTTTGTGGACAAAAAGGAAGGACCCAGGTAGGGGTTTGAATTGGGTGTTGTGGGGTGACGTGAGTATGGGGGAGTGTAGGGAGCAGAAAAAAGGGCAGGCAGAAAAGGGGGTGGGTAGAGGGAACACTTTTTTATAAAAAAAAGAAAAACAGGGCAGCTTTTCGATCCACACAGTGAGCGTTAACATCTGCTCCTGGCTCACCACTGTTTGTCTCTTTTCAGGGACGGATAAGTCGGCCAAGAAACAAATCTAGCCATGGCATTTAAAGACGCCGGCAAAGCACCTGTGGAACAGGAAGTAGCAATCCACCGTATCAGAATCACACTGACAAGTCCAAATGTAAAGTCACTCGAGAAAGTGTGTGCTGACCTGATTAGAGGTGCCAAGGAGAAGAACCGGAAAGTTAAGGGACCCTTTTGAATGCCCACTAAGACTCTGTGAATCACTACCAGAAAAACACCCTGTGGTGAAGGTCCCCAGATATGGGATCACTTCCCGATGCAAATTCACAAGTGCCTGATTGACCTTCATAGTCCTTCTGAGATTGTGAAGCAGATCACATAAATCAGTATTGAGTCTGATGTAGAAGTGGAAGGTGTTATTGCTGATGCATAGATGGCCTACTAAATGTATATAAAATCTATTCACTTAAAAAAAAGAACAGGAGGGTCTTCATTAGGCTCGTATCCAGTGCTTTAAGGGGGCCACGGCCAGCCAGAGGCGAGCCCCGCCAGCCTCCAAAAAGTGTGGCTGAGCCGGGGCTCTGGCAGCGTCCCCCGGTCCCACCACGCCACTGCAAGACATTATCCCACCACGGCCGCAACAGGAATTTTGCCCACCGCCATCATGAAGATAGGCAGCTGTAACTGATAGAAGTGGCAGCCACAGCTCATGCAAACTGCAACTTCCTCTTGCTGTGGCTGGCAATTCTATCAGTCACAGCTGCAGGAAACATGTCAGCCACACAGCGTGCCCAAACAAACTGTAACTTCCTCTTGTGACCCCTCCCAAGGCTTACAAATCTCACGAGAGGAAGTTACAGTCCCAGGCAACCCTCAGCGCGCAACCTGGTTTATTTATGCATCATTTGACATATACACTGTGGATCCAACAAACATTGCAAAAATAAAACAATAAACTCTGTTGTGCATGCAGGTGAGGCCTTTTGACCCAAGAAGTGTTCCTGCTCAGCGCATTAACCAGTTTATTTATTTATTCATGCAATGTTTGTCAGATACCTGACAATGCATATATAAATAAATAAACTGGGCCGTGCGTTGTTCCCGCTCATTGTAGATGCACCGAGTGTAGATGCACCGTGCATCATATAAAAGTTCAGAAAGGCAGCCCTGTGAGCCTGGGCTGTGGGATCTCTTTTCCGGGATCTGAGGGGCCCATTTACATCAGCTATTTTTCTATCTAGAGACACGTACCGTTTTCCAATGACGTTAAACAAGTTCCTTCCCAGCGGCCAGCACTTCTTAACTGGAAGAGGGACACCTTCTCGTATACAGTTCAATAAGACTGCATTTACATCTACTTTGAAATCATTTTCTAATGCCAGATTTATTCTATCGCAACAGAGGGCAAACTCCATTTTCAGGTGGACGAGTAACATTGCTGGTTGCCATGACACTCCTACACGATAATCATTCAAGTGAGGACTGCCGCGGAATGTGCACTGGGCGCTTTGTGTTGCAGAGTGCCATTCTGGCGGTGGCCTTCTCTATCAATGTAGATGCTGCTTTCAGACCACATGTGCCAACTTAAAATTAGGCCTTACTATTGTAGCTCTGCCTTGAACATTGTACTTATGCGTCAATTAAGACTGACATATCTTCGGTTGCCAATCTGTCCTCTATTCCGAAAGGTACCTTAGCGCTATCCGCCAGTATTTTACCACATTTTTGGATGAGGTACTGTTGTCCAGTCCTTGGTTCCCGTAAGTTAAACTTTATTCTCAAAGGTATATTTATTTATTGATGCAATGTTTTCCGGATACATCCGTCAAGCAATGCCTAAATAAATAAATAAAGTAACCGGGTCCTGTACGCAGGTGAGCGAATGCGAACAGTTCTTGGTTCACAAGGCCCCACCTGCATAGCCGACCAGGTTTATTTGTTTATCCACTGTTTGTTGCATTGTGTGTCGGGCGCACAGGCCGATTGATATTTTTAGCTTGTACGAAGAAAACTTTGTTGCGATATGCACTTAGTTATACAGGCCAGACCATTGTTACATGCTCGTCTTTAGGCCACGACCATCAGGTCTTAGGCCGCGCCCATAGTGCATGCCACGCCCCTAAATGAGCCCCCTCGATTTCTTAACCCTCTTAAAGCACTGTTCATATCATTCATTCCTCTGCAACAGAAACACAAAAGGAACATTGCTTTCAAGCCCTTGCATTTCTTCCCTCCCCTTTACAAAAGCTCTAGAAAAGCAAGTTGAACTATTTTCTAGATAGACCATAAGCACAAGATAGTTGCAGAATGCGCATGGCAGTGAAAGACCTTAAGCACACGCCAGTTGCAGAATGGGCATGACAGTGAAAGACATTAAGCACATGCCAATGGGCATGGCAGTGAAAGACATTAAGCACACACCAGTTGCAGAATGGGCATGGCAGTGAAAGACATTAAGCACACACCAATGGGCATGGCAGTGAAAGACATTGAGCACATGACAGTTGCAGAATGGGCATGGCAGTGAAAGACATTAAGCACACACCGGTTGCAGAATGGGCATCAGTGAAAGACATTAAGCACATGCCAGGTGCAGAATGGGCATGGCAGTGAAAGACCTTAAGCACACACTAGTTGCGAAATGGGCATGGCAGTGAAAGACTGTAAGCACACGTCAGTTGCAGAATGAGCATGGCAGTGTGTTAGGCAAAGTGTGAATGCAGTACCCTGTGGGAACACTACAAGCAACTATGACTACAGGTATAGGCAACCCAACCTTTGGTATAAGCTTGTACTACACAGTTTTGGTAGCGTGTTGAGCAGCCAGGCTTATCTGAAGAGGTGAAATGTGAGCAGCAGTGGAGTTACACAATGATTCACAGTTATATGTATTCAAATAAACTCTTGCACTCAAAGTTTCTTGCATAAACAATGAATCATTTATTTATCAGTCAGTTATAAGGCCTTCTTTAGAAGGGAGCAATATACTAGCAGCACACAGATACACTTAAATACTGTATACTCTGAGTTTCTGGATCAATGAAGGCCTTTTTGGGATTGCCCACAGACACAACCTACACCCACAGGTGACTTCAATGACAAGGCTGCTTGGGACATTAATACCTTACTGTTGGCATACAGAATACTCTTTAAAGGTAAGTAAAAGACAAAGATTATTATAACACAATAATTTACAAATATTCATAAGCAGGGCAAATACTTTCAGATAGCAAGAGAAGAGTCATTCAATTCAAGAGGCTAAGCCAAAGTTAATTGGCCAAAGTCTTTGTATAGTATGCAACACTGCAGGTAGGTAAATGGAAAAGTATTTGCACAAGTTCTTAGGAGTCTTGAGAAAAAGAAGAATCAAATGTAGGGCCACAAGCTGATTAGACTTGTGAGTTGCAGAAGTTACAAACACTTTGACAGCAAGAGGTAAGTTCTCTTAGACTAGTTTACAGTACCTTAGTAAAGAAGAAAAAGATGCAGCTGAAGACTTCTGTTCCTGTGCAGCTCTGCAGATCTCACTGTTCCTGGGGACAAGAGGGAGGACGTTGGGGGACTCCTGCACTGCACTGGCACCGTCAAAGCTGGCAACCGGCAAACTTTACTTGCAGTGGCTGTTTCGCATTTCAGCTCCTTGCGGTACAGAAAATAGCAGTAAGCGTGGTTCCTGGCTGTCAAGGTGGACTTTCCTCATATCTAAGATCCTGCACTCAAGTGAGGGGGGTCAGGCTTGGTCAGTCCTGCTTCGTGGGAGTCCGGAGGATCTTCCAAAAGCTTTAGGCCACACACAATGCACACAATCTGGTGTCACTCTCTCTGGCTCTATGGTTTCCTGCATCAACTCTGTGGAAATTCAACCAGCTCCGAGATGGGTGTTCAGGTGGCTTACTTGGGATTTGATTGCTCCTACCAACTCAAAGGGAGAAGTCATCCTTTGCAGGGCTTCTCTGTTGATGCAAATTTGGCGATTCAGACCTGCAGCAAGGCTTCACTGGGCACCAAGGGTGCAGGAGTTGCAGCAGCCGTCCTCTTCAAGCTCTTCTTTGGTTTCTTCGCCCAGTGGTCGACTCCGCCTTCCAAGCAAAAGGGCTCGCCTTTTATTCAGTTCTCTCCCGTTCATTCCAGCCTAGCTGGCCCTCAACCAGCATAGTGGCTGTCCTTGCCGGACAGTCAGCCAGCCAGTCACCACAGAGTGCATTTGGGTCTCCTAGGAGACTAAGCACAGGGAGTTTCGGGCACCTCCCTCATTTCCTGCCCACTCCAGACACTCGGGCGCCAGAGGCAGGTTTCACTCCTGAAGCCTGCCAAAGGCGAATGAACAAAGAGACCAAACCTGATTTGGCGCACAGAGAAAGACTCGAGAAGGACCTTTCCACAAAGATATGGTGAAAAAAGAAGACTGGGAATGGTTTTAAAATGGCTCCCACGATTTAAACAGTACCGGAGCTGTGAACAGTTCGCGGTCGGGGTAAATCATGGTATTTCGTTGTAAAACCACTGCCACCCATCATTCTGAGAGGAAAGGGTAACATTTGACTGTTGCATGAGTAACTAGACATAGGGGATACTAGGTAACCCCTCCAGCACTCTATTGTAAGATAGGGTGCGCTGGGTCTAGAATTGTACAGGACTAAGTGAAGTCAATTTCACTCCACTGCCCTGGGAAACAGTAGTTGATCCCAGAGAAGGTATTTAAACCTTGGGAAGTCTGGAAGACTTCCCTGTGCCACTGCACTGAAGGTGCTGTGTGACACAGATGAAAAAGATGATGCCTATGGAGTTGGTTAGACTCCATAACCAAAAGAAACACAGAGGTAAAGAATCTCAATCTCTCCAGGTTAAAAAACCAAGTCATCAATATCCAGCAAAGTTGCTCAGGGGTCTCTAAGGTGGAGGGAATTAGCAAATTTTTGAGAATTCTCCCTAACACTCATCCTAGCTCCCAAACTAAGGGACAGGGGGATTTAAGCCACCCCTGGATGAATCTCCTTACTCCAGTCGGTCATACTTCCTGGAGAGACCATCAGCCTTTTGGTGATTACACCCTGACCTTTGTTCAGTGGTAAAATGAAACCCTATAGGCTGATTGACCATCTTAACAATTTAGGGTTCTCCCCCTTCATCTGCATTAACCATCTCAAGGGTGGGTGGTCCGTTTGAATCAATCACAAAAGTAGATCCATACCAGTATGGTCTAAACTTTTTCAAAGACCACGCAATGGCAAAACATTCTCTTTCAATGGTTGCCCACCTTGTCTCATGTTCCTTCAGCTATCTGCTGATTAAGCAGATTGGGGTTTCCCTGCCTTTCTCATCCAGCTGACTCAGAACTGCACCTATACCTGTAATGGAAGCATCTGTCTGTACAATAAAGGATTGGCTGTACTCAGGAGCTCTTATGACTGGAGCTTGACAAAGGACTTTCTGAAGTCCTTCAAATGCCTTAGTGCACTCCTCATTCCACCTGACCTTCTTGGGGTATTTGGGTGAGGAGATCACATTTAAGGGGGAAGCTATGGACCCATAGTTCTTAATGAAGTTCCTATAGTAACCAGTGAGGCCTAGGAAGGCTCTTGCTTGGGTTTGAGGTGTAGGGGTGGCCAAGTCTTGTACAGCCTGTACTTTGCTAGGCAATGGCCTTATGTCAAATCCTCCTACCTCATGTCCAAGGTAGACCACTTTACTCTGACCAATTTGACATTTACTTGACTTTATGGTCAGATTGGCCTTCTCAAGAGCTGACAATACATATCCTAAGTGATCAATATGCTCTTTCCAAGCAGGGCTGAACACTGCAATGTCATCCAAGTATGCCATGCAGAAGTCCTCCATCCCATTCAGAACATGATTGAGCATCCTTTGGAATGTAGCAGGTGCATTCTTTAATCCAAAAGGCATAACCTTAAACTGGTAGAAGCCTGCTGGGGTTGAAAATGAAGTTTTATCCTTGGCATGGTCTGTCAGAGCTATTTGCTAATAGCCTGAGGTTAGGTCAAATGTACTGAGGTACTTGGCTGAACCAAGCTTGTCCACCAGTTCATCTGTCCTAGGTAAAGGATGGGCATCAGTCTTCGTGACTGCATTAAGGGCTCTATAGTCCACACAGAATATCAACTCCTTGGATCTTGCCTTTGGGACTAGCAAAACCAGACTAGACCATGGACTTGTAGATGGCTCTATTACCCCGGGATCAAGCATCTTGTTAACCTCTTTATTTATGTGGGTTCTTACATGGTCTGACATTCTGTAACCTCTGCTTTTAACAGGTAAATAGTCACCAGTGAGAACCTCATGCTGGCCCCAAGGGGTCAAACCTGGTGATAAAAAAAAACAAAGGGTCAAACTGATTTAACAGAGCTTTGCACTCCTCCTGTTGTTCCAGTGTCATATCAGAAGAGAGATTAACTCCTATCTTCCCATCTAAACGTTGTCCCCTGAAGAGATCAGGTATAGGTTCCTTCTCCTGATCAGAGGTTAGAAGCAAAGCACCCAGGTCTGCTCTAGAGGCATAGGCCTTTAGTCGGTTGGTGTGAAAGGCCCTGGGGCCTCCTTAGGCTTGCCTAAGTCAACCAAATAATTGACCTCTCCAAGTTTTCCCACAACCTTGAAGGGTCCAATCCATTTGTCCTGCAAGGCCCTCTGCCTTGTAGGCCCCATATTTAGAACTAGCTGGTCTTGAGTAAACTCAAATAAGTTGGCATTCTGGTCATGCCAATGCTTCACCAGAGCCTGACCTGCTTTCAAGTTTTCTGATGCTTCTGTCATCATTTGTGTCATTCTCTTTAAGAGACCTAACACATAGTCAGTGACTCTCACTGGCTTGTAGGAAGGATCACTCCCCAACCCTTCTTTGATTAGGGCCAATGGACCTCTAACTGGATGACCATAGAGAAGCTCAAAGGGACTGAATCCAACCCCTTCCTGGGGGACTTCTCTATAAGCAAAGAGAAGGCATGGCAGTAGAAGGTCCAACTTTCTTCTAAGGGGTTCTTCTAAAGCACCTATCATGCTCGTCATAGTTTTATTAAACCTCTCTACCAACCCATTCATCTGGGGATGGTAGGCAGTTGAGAACTTGTAGGTCACTCCACAATTTTTCCACATGGCCTGCATGTAGTGAGACATGAAATTAGATCCCCTGTCAGAGATAACCTCCTCAGGAAAACCTACTCTGGTAAAAATACCAAGTAGGGCCTTAGCAACTGCCTGAGCAGTAACAGTCCTCATAGGTATAGCTTCAGGATACCTGGTAGCATGGTCTACCACAACCAATATAAATAGGTTGCCTAAAGATGTGGGAAGGTCTAAGGGACAAACAATGTCGATTCATACCCTCTCAAAAGGAACTCCCACCACTGGGAAGGGCACCAGGGGTGCCACATTCTTGGGTCCACTCTTGTCAGATGTCTGACAAGTGTGACAGCTCCTACAGAATGTATCTACATCAGACCCCAACTTTAGAAGTTTAGAGAAAACCTTTCCTTGGTCTTCTTAAAACTTAAGTGACCAGCTAAAGGAATCTCATCGGCTAACTGTAGGAACTGAGGTCTAACCTCCTGGGACACTACAAGTCTTCTGTAGTCTCCTGGGGTAGTCTCAGTAGGTTCACTGTAGAGAAGGCCATCCTACAAGTATAACCTGTGCTTCCCTGGCTCTTGCCCGTTCAGCTTGGAAGCTGCCTGTTGGCGAAGTGCTTCAAGAGTACAGCACTCTCTTTGACCTCTGATGAAATCTGCCCTACACAGGTGTGACCTTGGACTGTCCTCTCAGGTATGTCCTTGTTAGATGCACAGGAGTGCTATCTTTCTTGTTTCCTGAGACCTTGGGTTTCCCCTTTGTATCTTTCTTCTTAGAAATAGAAGTTGGCTTCTCCTCTGGACTGGGTGTTATAGGTTCTTCTGTAACAACCCATTGAGAGTCATTTAAAGTGAACTCTCTGGCCTTCCTTGTCTGCTCCTGCTTCCTTTTACTGGGAGGCCTGGGCGTGCTTGATACAACTCCAAAAGCAGGACTCTCCCAGGCACCTCACTTTGTACACTAACAGGTATTCTGATAGTCATGTTGTTGCACTGGATGAGAGCTGGTAGTATTGGAACCATCTGGATAGGGCCTCCAGCAAGCTTAGTGGAACTTTGGGTGCCTTAGCAACATCCTCAGGTTTGAAGAAGTGTTCATCTACCACTGTGATGCTGGCTCCAGTGTCTCGGATGGCAGGTATCTCCTGACCATTTACAAGTACACTGCCCTTGTAGTATTCTTTTGTGTTATTTGGAATAGAGTTGTACTTATCTATATGCTGCTGTTCCCACATACCCAGGGACACTAAAGAAACATTGGCAGAGACTCCAATGGGGTCTTCAGCCAATACTTGAAGGATTCTGCTTGCCATATTTACTTCTCCCTCAGGGATGAAGGCTAAGGAGGCAGGGTGGACCCCTGAAGGTTTACCCTTGCATCTGGGATCCCCTTTCACATGGTCAGTTGATCCACAAGAATAACATTTTCCAAATGTTTTGACAAATGGTGGTTTCTGCTGACCTCCCTCTGGTTTAGAACCAGAGGTTTCACTAGACTGCCCTGGTTTCCCACATGGCTTACCCTTCTTTTGTTTGTGGCCCTCTTTTGGATTGGAAGATTTAGAATTCTCTTCATCATCTTTCTTGTGCTGCTTCCCCTTATCCTTTTTATGAGTGGCCCCAGAATCCTCAAGAGTAGCCCTGTTGGCAACCCACAAGTCAGCAGCTTTTGCTAGCTTCTTGGGATCAATCTCTTCAGCATCAGCCAAATGCTGTCTCAGCTCAGGAGAGCAGGTATCAAAAATAGATTCTAACAAAAACAGATTGCTCATTCCTTCAAAAGAGTTCACTCTGTAACCCTTAACGCAACCATCTAAGTTTTTCAAATATTCACACACCCAGGTAGCCCAAAGGGTACCATCAGTCTTTTTGAGGGTCCTAAACCTCTTAAGGTACTGGGAAGGAGTTTTCCCAAATTTAGCTATCAATGCTAGCTTCCCGTTTTCATACTCCAATCTTTCAAGATCCCCCACCTCCATTACAGCATCAGTTGCAACCTGGGGGATCCTAGACAAAAGCCAAGGAATCAACTGATTCCCTGTGAAACCCTGAATCCCATAGTTATATTCAAAATCACTCAACCAATCCAAAATATCAAGTTTCACCTCATACATACTCACGGCTTCCTTAGGCATGCACCATCTCTTAGGAATGGAAGACCTAGAAGACTCTGGGATATAAACATTTTCAAGAGACAATTTCTTCAGTTCAAGAGCATGTTGTAATTCCGTTTCCCTTAGTTTGAGATCATGATGGTTGTTTTCAGCTTGGATTTATTGTCTTTTGAACTCAAGTCTCATTTTTTGAAGAGAGACACATTCTGGACGCAGTACTGGACCTGGTAGGGTCCCTGTGGCTAAAGTTTGAGGCCTAAGAGCTGGTTGAAGTAAAGAGGGGCTCTCTTCCTGAGGCTCCTCTAACTCTTCAACAACATTAGAGTTATGCTCTGAATCCTTATCATCCTCATCATTTTCCACATTTCCTGGATTAGCAGGTGTGACAGGCCTACTACCAAGACTTTGATTTTCTAACAATCTTGCAATAAGATCATTTTTCTTTCCTTTAACAGGGAGAGACCTGACTTTATACATTTCTTTCAGTTGCTCTACTGTCAAAATGATCAAGGCTTCCTGTCTGAAGTTATCCATATCTGACATGTTACAATTGCTTTTCTAGTGGAGCTTAGCCTTGTGAAGGTTACTATTTGAACAAAGGCAAAGTAAACTCTGAATGTAACAACTCTACAATAGATCCTCACTGCCTGCCACCAATGTTAAGGCAAATATTGAATGCAGTGTCCTCTGGGAACATTACAAGCAACTATGACAACAGGTATAGGCAACCCAGTTGAATCAAAAGAAATATCGAGGCTTAGTACCACCAAAAATGAAATATGCCAGTCACAAGTTCAGAGGTACATGTACAATTTTAATGGCAGATAGCTATCAGGCTCTCAAACGCCTTGCAGTGTGTACCAGCAGACACTGTGAGGGAGAGAGTGCTGGACATTACAAAGACACAGGTATTTATACAGTTGGCCACAATCCCGGTTACATCGTCCAGCCCTTCTCCACATTAATTATTAATTAAGGGTTTGTAGCCAGTTCAAATTACTAATATAGAATCAATGTTTTCCTCAAACACTAGACATGTTTTTCTACACACATAGCACAATGGTGACATTTGTTTTCAAGCTTAAAGTAAGTCCAGTTTCAAGAAACGAACACAAAGGATTTCTGGAAGGACACACGGTTTCAGCTGTTCACATTCTGTCCCACTGTTTGAACAAGGATGACACTATTGGTATAGACAACATCTAAATTACTGTTCAGTTCAACTCTAGTTTAGCTCCAAGGTTTCTTAGTTCAGGACAAAGCCACAACCTGTTTATCTGCATTGACACAGTGCAAAGTTTATTTTTCCCTGCTGCAGCTGAAAACACAAAGTTTAACATGAGGCAAAACAGGAGTTAAACAAAATGGCGGATGATTCTTAAATGGCGGCGTAGTCAGCCTTATTCAGGCTCATTTAAATGAAAATTTCAGTGCGATGCGAATGCGCTTAGGCCAATGTTCGTTATCAAGCTGTATTATGTGAAATATAAATTAACAAACCCTCCTTTTGGCCTAAGCCAAGAGCATTGAACATTAGCATCATCTGAAGACCATGTACCATCGTCTGAACATCACAAATCACTATTTTCTGAGACATTAATCGCCATTGACTCCTTGATGGTAATATCCTGCATTACTAAGACATTAGTAATTTTTCCGGGCATATGTGTCTTAGGTTCTAGTCTACCTATTGCCTGTTTACAACTTCCTCCTATCATAGAACAAATGACAGTCATACATTGTATACAACAACAGAAAAACAATATAATGCCAAGTATTACCATTAAGACTGCAAAGATTTTCCGAACCCCAAGATAGCAACAAGTCCCATTACCATGTACTAATATCCCAGTTTCCCTCTGGAACGTGCACTTCAGTACTTAAGACATGACAATACTTAATTGCCTTAAATATGGTGAGGGAGGAGTCGGGTACAAAAACGCAACATGCAGATCCCATCATTTTGCATACCCCACCACGCTCAGCTAGAATGATGTCTAACACCAGCCTATTTTGGAGAGCCACTAATCTAATAGCCTTTTGCTCTACAGTCCTGTTATACAAAATGTCAGTGGTCCTATTGATGGTTTTTTCCAATACTCTTGCCAATTTTTTTATATCTTCGGAATTCATTATCTGTCCCCAGAATGGCACAAAGGATTTGGCAACATCACCCAAGACTTGTTAAGGAGTATCACCATTCTCATCTCACCTGGGCCAATTTTTAGAGACTTCAGCAGTGGTGGCTACATATACTCCTGGTAGCAATATACCCAAATAACAAATACCCTTCCAATCTCTGGGTAACCATGGATAGGCTTCATAGCCACAGAAAAAGTACACAGGGTCTCCTACATACAAAGGTCTATCTTCACTAGTAAGTACTGCAATATTATAAAATCCCTCAAATGTACACATTTGTTGGGAACCCTTTCTTTGTATGCAGAATGGAACAGAGTTTGGACTATGGTTGATGGTATAGGAAGGAGGCATGGCATCCCTATTACCTACAGGAGTCATTTTGAAGGTAATCAAAGACTGAAAAGGTCTAGAGAATCTGTCAGAAGGCCTAATAGAAGCAAAATTCAGCTTGCTCCTATTCACAAACAAAGAACATCCCAAAGGTGTTAAAACTCGCTTTTCAAATTCGTTAAGATTAGTCCCATCAAAATTCCCAGTGACACTATCATTCCAACGGCCAAAGAATAATGCCCTTAGCGAAGCGTAGCAAGCAGTAGTTAAAGGGAGGGGATGTATATTCCAGCCAAGTCCCTTTTCCCCATGTTGTGGAAAATGCGAACACAGACAGCAATTTGTCTTATTTAGAATTGCATGGGTAGCGTTCATAATCATTAAAAGCGTGCTATTATAATAGCCCCCTCTGTGTTAGAGGTCTCAGGGAGGAAGAGTATGCAAATGGACATAAGGTGGAGACACAGTGGAGATACTTTCAGTCGGTAACAAAACATCAAGCGGATGTGCATTTTCCAAATACCAGAACCCAAATGTTAATGTGATTAGTAAACAAGCTGTTATTGTGACCAGTGTCCATTTGGTCCTAGGGGATCATGCCCCTTGACAAGAAGACTTATCATCAGAAAAGGTACCAGCATCCTTTTTTGTATGAGTGGCCTGTAAAATAGGCATAGTTTCTCAGCGTCCGTTAAGAAGCCTCACTGTGAGTCTTTTTAGTTCATCTGTGCGTGGCACCTGACCACGTGGCCTATGTTGATTGAAGGTAACTTTGCCGGTCCCTGCCTCTTAGTTATGCAGCAGAACAAGACGAGGGACTGGATCAACGGTGGTTTCTTGTGGGTTTCTTGTGGGCACAGCCTAGATGCACTTTCCTATTCTAATAACATTAATGTAATGTCAGCAACTCTAAATCTAAATCCGATTCCGTTGTCGCATATTGTACCTTTAGACTCCAGATACGGTGTGATCAGTGAATAAAGTGTCATCGTTTCCTGAAGACAACGAAGAAGCAGAAGCAAGATCGATCAACGGTGAAGAAGAATTTAAAGAAGAAGCAACAATCCCCCCGGGCCCCATGGGCTCAGGAAGGATTTCCGTGACATCCTCTGTGTCGATCAGAGCAAGCTCGTTGTGAGCATCAAGATCACCAATTCCCTTCTCCTCCCCTTTGTCATAGGGCAGAGGAAAAGGAATCCTCTTCACATGTGACACATGGATCCAATGCTTCTTCCCAGTCACTCTTACAGTGGTCTGTGTGACCAAAATGATTTGATTTGGTCCCCTCCAAAGAGGTGCAAGACAGGAGCCCCTTTCAAAATTCTTCAGTAGGACCCACTGGCCATGTCAGAGTCGATGACCTGGACCCTTGTATTTTACAGGGAGGGCTGCTCGCACCTGTTGATGAATCAAATACAAGTTTTTAGTCAACTGGTCACAGTAATCAGACAAAAGCGGATACTGGATTTCCTTGAACTGTTTGGGATTTGGAACATTCCACACATTTGCTGGTCTTACCATTATGATTTCATAGGGGGAAAGCCCTGTCTTTGAATGTTTGGTTGTCCGCATTGATAATAAGACTATTGGCAAAGCATCAGGCCAATTCAAATTACTATGTGCCCACACTTTCGCTATTTTGTTCTTTAAATTTCCGTTATCGTGTTTAACAAAAGTGCCACTCTAAGCGTGCCTGGCCGAATGGAACCGTTTATCATCTGTAATCCTGTACAGACTTGCAGGATGACAGTAGCGATAAAATGTGGGCCATTATCAGACCAAATTACCCTCGGCAAGCCAAACCTAGGAAAATATTCCATCAGCATGGTCTTTGCCATTGACATTACTGTGGCATCTTTTAGAGGAAAAGCCTCAACCCATTTATTGAAGGCGCAGATGATTACTAAAAAGCATATTTATAATTTTGACAATATTCCATCTCAATAAAATCAAACTGAATCACCTCAAAAGGCACAGAGGAGCTACCAAAACTACCCTTCGGTGTTGGTGTTCCTTTCCCAATATTATGTTGCAAGCATATCATGCAACTCTGGACAAAACGATCAGAAGTTTTCTGAATATTAGTATTATACCAGAAAGGATCAAACTGTTTGCAAATCTTGTTAGCACATATATGTGTTGCAAATCAGTGGCAGCCTGTTTGGCTATTCTGTCAGCAAAGGTGTTTCCTTTTCCTACATCGTCCGTCACTTTCTGGTGAGTGGCACACTTCCTTATTTCTAACTGTGTAGGAAGCGCAAGTGGTGAAAGTAACCAAACTATTAAAGTACCATGCTGAATCTTTGTACCACGCGAGATCAAGAAACCTCTCTCAGACCATAGTCAATCAAAGTTGTGAACTACCCCCAAGATATATTGGCTATCTGTGTACATATTCACACTAAGCCTTTCAGAAAGTTCACAGGCTCTGGTTAACACAATAATCTCTACAGCCTGTGCAGAATTATGTGGAATTCGTTTGGTTTCCACAAAGGGTGCTTAATGTGGTAATTGCGTAAGCAGCAGTGGATGAACCATTCGGAAGTTTAAAGCAGGAGCCATCACAAAACAGCTCCCCTTGTGGATTCTTTAAGGGTGTATCACTTACATCAATTCTGCCCTTAGTTTCTTGTTCTGTGCTATAGAGGCAATCATGTGACTTCTTGTCACTACAATCAGTTTCTTGCAGAAGAGGCAATAGTTCAGCGGGTTTTAATGAGCAACATCTCTTAATTTGGATATGCGGAGCAAATAGAATCAGCTTGTACCTTGTTAGTTGTGCTGATGTGAGATGTTGCATTTGCGTTCTGTTTAATAGAACGTCTGCAGAGTGGGGTACCATCAGGTTAAAGAATGACATAAAACCATACCCTCACTTTGTTTCACGGATACAGCGACAGCAGCTACAGCTCTCAAACATCTCGGCAAAGCGCATGCAACAGGGTCTAACATGGAGGAAAAATAACCATATCGTCTATTCTTGCCCCCAATTTCCTGTGTGAAAACAGACAAAGCGCATCCATCACATTCATGCACATACAACACAAAGCTCTGTTCATAATTTGGTGTGCCCAAAACCGGTGCTGAACACAACACAGCCTTCAGCAGATCAAAAGCATTCTGGCAATCCATGTTCCACGGTAAAGGCAAAAAAATGCCCTTCTTTGTCAATGCCAAAATAGGTTTTATCATTAATGAAAAATTTGGGGTCCACTGTCTACAGTATGAAGCCATGCCTATTAAAGCTCTGACCTCTTTCTGTGTATTTGGGACAGACATATTAGAGAGGCTTTGTATCTGTTGAGGTGCCAGTCTTCTTCCCTCCTTCGAGACAGGAGATAGCCTAAATAGGCGACCTCCTTTTGACAATACTGAAACTTTTTCAATGAAGCCTTATGCCCATGTTCTGCTAGATGAATAAGCAGCAACACAGTGCCTTCTTTGCAGGCAACTTCAGAATCAGCAGCTGGAAGTATATTGTCAACGTACTGCAACAACGTGCAAGTAGAAGGTAACTCAAGCGTATCAAGCTGTTCTTTCAATGCTCTACTATAAGACTTGGTAGAGTCTCTCCCAGGGGTTATTCACCCAAGACCAGGTAATTGGGCTGTGTTCGTGCTGGTAGAGAAATTCCCAGATCCCCCTTTGTTTTGCATAAATTAACCTTGGGTCTCACCCTAAGTTACCAGGGCGATCCAGATGTGGACCCCTTGCTCACTGCTCTTAGAGAGGCACAGTTTCACCTCACTGATGATGCCCAACAAGGCTGAAACACGTGTATGCGGTTACTGTTGGTACTCTTGTTCAGAGGAGAATTGCCTAGCATTTCGGTGCTGGACTGCCCCAGGCAGGAGAAAGGCTGATATGCGGGGACATTTCTTCTCTGTGAAAGGGACAGTGAGCTAAAGACTTGGTAGAGTCTCTCCCAGGGGTTATTCACCCAAGAACAGGTCATTGGGCTGTGTTTGTGCTGGTAGAGAGATTCCCAGACCCCCCTTTGTTTTGCATTAATTAACTTTGGGTCTCACCCTAAGTTACCAGGGCGATCCAGATGTGGACCCCTTGCTCACTGTTCTTAGAGAGGCACAGTTTCACCTCACTGATGATGCCAACAAGGCTGAAACACGTGTATGGGGTTACTGTTGGTACTCTTGTTCAGAGGAGAATTGCATAGCATTTCGGCACTTGACTGCCCTAGAGCAGGACAAAGGCTGATATGCAGGGAAATTTCTTCTCTGTGAAAGGGACAGTGAGCTAAAGACTTGGTAGAGTCTCTCCCAGGGGTTATTCACCCAAGAACAGGTTATTGGGCTGTGTTCATGCTGGTAGAGAGATTCCCAGACCCCCCTTTGTTTTGCATAAATTAACTTTGGGTCTCACCGTAAGTTACCAGGGCGATCCAGGCATGGACCCCATGCTCACTGTTCTTAGAGAGGCACAGTTTCACCTCACTGATGATGCCCAACAAGGCTGAAACACGTGTATGGGGTTACTGTTGGTATTCTTGTTCAGAGGAGATTTGCCTAGCATTCCGTCGCTGGACTGCCCCAGGGCAGGACAAAGGCTGATATGTGGGAAAATGTATTCTCTGTGAAAGGGACAGTGAGCTAAAGACTCCCCGGGGTTATTCACCCAAGAACAGGTCATTGGGCTGTGTTCGTGCTGGTAGAGAGATTCCCAGACCCTCCTTTGTTTTGCAATGCTCTACTATAGATGCTTGGACTCTCAGTGTACCCTTGTGGCACACGAGTGAATGTAAATGAGTGCCCCCCCCCCCAGGGTGAATGTGAACATATATCTGCTTTCAGCATGTACAGTAATACTGAAAAAAGCGTTTTTCAAATCCACGACACTAAAATGTGTAGCTGAGGCTGGAATCATGGTCAATATTGTAGTAACATCAGGTACAATTGGAAACTTTCGAGTAACAACCTTATTAATGGTGTGCAAGTCAATAATGAAACAAAAAGGAATCGCATTATCCCCTTTCTTATAAACTGGTAGAATCTGACTATTACAAATGCTCCCTGCAATTTCCTCAATCACACCAATGTGTAAAAAATCAGAAATAATGCTCTATAAAGCCTGTTCACCTTCAACTGAAACCTTATACTGCGGAATATGCTGCAATTTAACAACTGGTTTCAACACAATTTTTGTAAAATGCCGATGTCATTATCATTAACTGCTCATAGACATGTCGGGAGCTTATTCAATTCAGTTGGCAAAGGTCTAGACAAAAATTGTGGAATGGACGTTTGTTGAGGCAAAATCGTTAAATGCACTACATCAGGAGAACAGTAAATTATAGCATTCAATTCTTTTAATAAATTTAATCCCAACAAATTTTTGCCACAATTTGTCATCAATAGAAATGGACATGAATCAGTAAATGGCCCCAGTGAAATCAGTACCGGCCGAGAGATCGGACTAACCACTGGCATACCAGAAAACCCTACAGAAATATTGTTCTGCCCTGACAGTGGAATATCTGGAACCCGTGAATGATCACTAGGACACTTCTGTGCTCCTGTATCTATCAAGAAAAGATACTCCCTATTCCCCACCTTCATTTCTTTTTCAATTTCCCAGGCATATCAGATTACTGGTGTTACATGGCGTTCTTTGTATTCACAAACACAAATCTGTAACTAATATCCGGATTCTTAGGAATCAGGGCACCACTCACCTGATTTCCAATCAAAGGGTCCAATTGGATTTCAAAGGATTGTCATGGCTGGCGATTTCAGGAAAAACCGGCCTCGATATGGGGACCCTCGTCAAGATGTCCTCCTGAACCGCTTGCTCACCGTCCAGGGATTGGGTCGTACAATACTGCGGAGGAATCACGTCTCACTTTGCAGGGGCCCCCTTCACTCTCCGATCCCAGTCCGGTAGCTGCGTCTCTGTTCAGCGATGTGACATCAATCTTGAGGGGCCCTATTCGGGCGCCATCTGTAAGATCAAAAGAAATATCGAGGCTTAGTACCACCAAAAATGAAATACGCCAGTCACAAGTTCAGAGGAACATGTACAATTTTAATGGCAGATAGCTATCAGGCTCTCAAACGCCTTGCAGTGTGTACCAGCAGACACCGTGAGGGAGAGAGTGCTGGACATTACAAAGACACAAGTATTTATACAGTTGGCCACAATCCTGGTTACATCATCCAGCCCTTCTCCACATTAATTATTAATTAAGGGTTCATAGCCAGTTCACATAACTAATATAGAATCAATGTTTTCCTCTGCACACATAGCACAATGGTAACATTTGTTTTCAAGCTTAAAGTAAATCCAGTTTCAAGAAAAGAACACAAAGGATTTCTGGAAGGACACACGGTTTCAGCTGTTCACATTCTGTCCCACTGTTTGAATAAGGATGACACTATTGGTATAGACAACATCTAAATTACTGTTCAGTTCAACTCTAGTTTAGTTCCAAGGTTTCTTAGTTCAGGACAAACAATTCACTCTCAGCAGCCACAACATGTTTATCTGCATTGACACAGTGCAAAGTTCATTTTTCCCTGCTGCAGCTGAAAACACAAAGTTTAACATGAGGCAAAAACAGCAGTTAAACAAAATGGCGGATGATTCTAAAATGGTGGTGTAGTCAGCCTTATTCCGCTTCATTTAAATGTGATTTTCAGTGCGATGCAAATGCGCTTAGGCAAATGTTCGCTTTCAAGCGGTATTATGTGAAATATACTTTAACAGCCCAACCTTTGGTATAGGCTTGTACTACACAGTTTTGGTAGTGTGTTGAGCAGCCAGGCTTATCTCAAGAGGGGAAATGTGAGCAGTAGTGGAGCTCCACAAAGATTCACAGTTACAGGTATTCAAATAAACTCTTACACTCAAGGTTTCTTGCATAAACAATTAATAATGTATTTATCAGTCAGTTATAAGTCTTTCTTTAGAAGGGAGCAATATACTCGTAGCACACAAATACACTTCAATACTATATACTCTGAGTTTCTAGATCAGCCAAGGTTCTTTTGGGATGGACCACAGACACAACCTACACCCACAGGTGACATCAATGACAAGGGTGCTGGGGTCATTAATATCTTACTGTTGGCATAAAGAATACTCTTTAAAGGTAAGTAAAAGGCAAAGGTTATTAGAACACAAGAATTTACAAATATTCATAAGCAGGGCAAATACTTTCAGATAGCAAGAGAAGAGTCATTCAATTCAATAGGCCAAGCCAAAGTCAATAGGCCAAAGTCTTTGTAGAGGATGCAAAACGTCAGGTAGGTACATGGAAAAGTCTTTGCACAAGTTCTTAGGAGTCTTTGAGAAAAAGAAGAATCAAATGTAGGGCCACAAGCTGATTAGACTTGTGAGTTGCAGAGGTTACACGCATTTCCACAGTAAGAGGTCATTTCTCTCACACTAGTTTAAAGTACCTTAGTAAAGAAGAAAAGGATACAGCTGAAGACTTCCGTTCCTGTGCAGCTCTGCAGATCTCACTGTTCCTGGGCCTCAGTCGTGGGGACAATAGAGGGGATGTCGGGGGACTCCTGCATTGCCCTGGTACCGTCAAAGCTGCCAACTGGCAAACTTTACTTTCAGTGGCTGTTTCACGTTTCAGCTCCTTGCGGTACAGCAAATAGCAATAAGCGCGGTTCCTGGCTGTCAAGGTGGAATTTCCTCACATCTGAGGTCCTGCGCTCAACTGAGGGGGTCAGGCTTGGTGAGTCCTGCTTCGTGGAAGTCCGGAGGATCTTCCAAAAGCTTTAGGCCATGTTACGCTCACCTGGTCTCTGCAGAGATGTTGGGGCATGGTTGGAGCCCTCCCTGGACTTGGCTTCCCTTTACCAGGCTTCTTCCCCAGCTGCTGTAGTGTGGACTGTGCTGGTTGCTGACACTGCCACTCAGAGAATATGAGAGGTAGTGAGAATGCCGCGGTTTGACAGTGATGTCCCTCGTACCCTTCTTCCCAGAATGAGGTGAACATGCGTCTACCCAAATAGACTCACCTGTTTATTTATACGGATGAGCTCTCCGTCCTGCTTCTCAACTGCAGGGGCGCCTTTAATGGACGTAGTTACTTCACTGGGCCGGGTGCGTGGCAGCTCAGACTGGCTGTGGCTGATCCACTTCAAAGGTAAATGTTTCTTAAAATGATTATTGTCCGTATTCTTTTGCAATGTCTTTTTTCGTTGATTATTGTCTGTAACCCTTGTATTGTCTTTCCTCCTCCCCAATAGGTGTGATGAAGGGCCGAGTGGAGGTGCGGTGTTGGAAGCGAGTCTACATGGGTGTAGAGGAGGTTACCAGGTCCCCAGTAGAAGGTAAATTGCGTTTTAAGGTCAAGCTTAAGGATTGAGTAGTGCGCGACCTAGCGTAAAGTCTTTAAGTAGTTTCTAACCTTGTTTGTCCTTTTCTCCTGCAGGGATGGCCTGGCGACGTCTAACGAGAGGCAGCTACCTGAAGACCTGCCGGCAGTTACTGGATGGATAGATCAGCGAGGATGCTGGGCGAGAAGAGCTCCCGTGTAGCTAGACACCCGGAAAAGGTGAGGAAGAGCCTCGACTGTGACGACCGTTGGAATCAGGTAAGACACGCTGCAGACGATGGGATTTCAATAGTCAGTTAAGATGCGCTTCAGGTGATAGTATGGCTGGAAACAGGTAAGATGTACTTCCTGCGGTGGTGTTGCTGGAGTTAGGTAAGCTTCGCTGCAAGCAATGGTATTGCTGAAATCAGGTAAGGTGCGCGCTGAAGATGATGTGCTGGAGTCAGGTAAGCTGCGCTTCAAGCAAAGGCATTGCTGGAATCAGGTAAGAGCGCTTCAGGAGGCGGTGAGCATTACGCTGCAAGAAGCAGACTAACGCAAAGCGCTTGCATGCGGGTGGGGCAGGCTTAAATAGCCTGGTCCCAGCCACGCCCCCTTGGTTCCACCTTGTGGCCCCACCTTGCCACTCTGAAAGGATGCTGCACGTGCAGCCCAATGTTTCCCTATGGCCACTCCCGGCCTGGAGGCACGTGGGGAACCTGCTAGAGAAGAAATAGCATGTGCCCTAGAAATAAAGTGTGCAGAGCACACTTTCTCATGAGCCTGGCACCAAAGGTGCCAGGACTGGGTCCACCTGGACCCTTTAGATGATGGAGCTAGTGGTCCTGGCCCAGTGTCCATGACAGGCCAGCGTACAAGCAACGCACACAATCTAGTGTCCTTCTGCCTGGCTCTATGGTTTCCTGCAGCAACTCTGAGGAAATCCAGCTAGCTCCAAGATGGGTGTCTAGGTGGCTTAGTTGGGAGTTGATTGGTCCTACCAACTCAAAGGGAGAAGTCGTTCTTTGCAGGTCTTCTCTGTAGATCTGAACTTGGCAATTCGGAACCTGCAGCAGGGCTTCACTAGGCAAACCAATGGTCCAAGAGTTGCAGCAGCCATCCTATTTAAGCTCTTCATCAGTTCCTTCATCCAGTGATTGACTCTGCCTTCCAAGCCAAAGGGCTTGCCTTTTATTCAGTTCTCTCCCATTCATTCCAGCCTAGATGTCACTTACCCAGCAGGGTGGCTATTGTTGCCGGACAGTCAGCCACCCAATCACCACAGATTGCATTAGGGTCTCCTAGGAGACTAAGCACAGGGAGTTTCGGGCACCTCCCTCATTTCCTGCCCACCCCAGACACTCGGGCACCAGAGGTGGGTTTCACTCCTGAAGCCCACCAAAGACGAATGAACAAAGAGACCAAACCTGGTGTGGCTTACCGAGAAACACTCGAGAAGGACCTTCCCACAAAGAAATGGTGAAAAAAGAAGACCAGGAACCGTTTTAACAAAGGAGGCTCAGGCGCCATCTTGAAAAACATGGCTCCCACGATTTAACGTTACCGAAGCTACGAACAGTTTGTAGTTGATTGTAAAACCACTGCCACCAGCCATTCTGAGGGGAAAGGTTAACATTTGACTGTTACGTGAGTAACTAGACATAGGGGATACTAAGTAACCCCTCTAGCGCTCTATTGTAAGATAGGGTGTGCTGGGTATAGAGGTTTACAGGGCTAAGTGAAGTCAATTTCACTCCACTGCCCTGGGAAACAGTAGTTGATCCCAGAGAAGGTATTTAAACCTTGGGATGTCTGGAAGACTTCCCTGTGCCACTGCACTGAAGGTGCTGTGTGACACAGTTGAAAAAGATGATGCCTATGGAGTTGGTTAGACTTGAAGAGGGAAAATCGAGATCAAACCCATGCCCCCTCACCCCAGGCGCATATACAGAAGAACAGCAGGAAGAACAAGGAGCGCACTTATCATTTGAAATAGGCCCCAGCGCACCCATGGGTGACAAATATGCTGAAACACACCCACTTCACCAACAGTGCAACTTCCATGCTACATTAGAATCAATGCTGCAATATCAGAATCTACAAACACAAAAATCCCTGTTTAAAGGCTTGCAAATCCCTATATGAATTAACATGGTCTAATTGCACAGTGTAAAGCCATGTTTCAGGAAAATTACAGCCAAGTTCATTTCTCTCACTGAACATTGGCAGCAGAAGCCTTCAGCAATGCTCCTCGCAAAACCCACGAGCAGCCAAGGTCGCGCATTCAAGATAAGATTGCTTTCTGCAGACAAACATTTTTAATTCTCCACAAATGCGAATAAACCACGGCAACCCAGTGTGTTTTTTTCTTTTCTTTCTGGGAAAGAAAGACATTTTCGCAAAGACTCGCACAACATTTGAAACATAATTGTAACAAGAATGGCTCAGCCCAGCCAATCAGCGCTCAGAGCTCAGGTGCAAACTGCTTGCTTCAGCTAAAAAGTTATGGGAACAAAGTCATAATGCAACAAGTTAGAATTAGGTAATGGGGGGCTGGCACAGCTAAACCAACCCACTGATGCAAAAGGCTAACATCCAATTGTCAGGCTCTCTATAAGGGCTACATAGGTAACCTATCACTTAGCAGCCAATAGCAGGAGGAGATAGGTTTCTGAGAGCTGATCCAATTCTGTGAGGTCAGCCTGCAGTGTGATTACAAAGCTGGCTTGCAAGCCAGCCCCGGGGGAGACGGCGCCTGAACTCTCGATGTGCACGATGCTCTGCGTGTTTTTTTCTTTTTTTGCTGCCCAGAAATAAATGCAGTTTGGAACATGTGGCTGCCTGCTGGGGTCTCTGTTGCATTTCTGTGGGCCATATGGGAGGTGTTGGGGTCTCCCATAGCTGGTGAGGGTATGGCTGCTGGCCCCCCACAGCCCTGGTGGGGGTCCAGCTTCTCCCCAACAAGTTGGTGCCCTCTGTGAGGCTCATTGCTCATTGTAACATGGGTGAATGAGCACTGCCTGCGCAAGCCCTGCGTTGAACTGCACTCCCTGCCGCCGACTCAAGGAAGCTGTGGGACCCTCGCCTGCACCTGAAGACCACCGGAAAATGCGTAACCGGCTAAAGGCTTCGGGGGCCACTTGGAAATACCCCGCTTGAGGGCAGGTGAGAGCCCTGCAGAAGAAGGGGTCCGGTGAAGCGTCTTGAGGGGGTGTCCAGCAGCAGAGCAAGTGCCAGTGCAGCATAGGAAATGTAAGTTAACCAGCAACATGGGCTTTGAGGGGAGGGTGTGATTGTGGGAAATGTTTAAAGTATTATGATTCATTGTTGATCAGTATGTTGCAGCAATGTTAAGTTCTTTTTTTGGGTAGAAACTGAGGGAGGCATTGTAAATTGGGTGGTGGGTGATTGTACATTGTCGCAAAATTCGGCGCATTGGTGGTGATCGGCACGTGAATTGTAGTTGGGACTGGAGCGGTGGCAGTGGTCCCTTCTCGTGTTTATGAGGATATTGGGTGGGGTAGTGACTCCCCACATATAGAAAGGAGTGCTGCGCTGGTTGGTTCGGATGGTGATTTCATGTACGGGGGTCTGGATTTCCTATGAATTCGACGTTGTAGATCAATGAGTAGATGAGGTTCCCTGCTAATTGAGCGTTTTAGTTCAGTGAGTGGATGATGTTTCCCCGCAGGAGGTAGCTAGATTGTTCCCGAGTGCGGAAGATAGTTGGCTGGTTAAGGTACCCTGGTGAGGAGCGTATCACACGCGAGGCGACGCAGCGTGCACAGTCCAATTATAAGAGTTTTTATTGTGGTTTACCTTGTTCCAGTTGAGACAGGAAGACAGCTGTGGGGATTGTGGGGTTTTATTTTGGGATTTTTGTGCGGTTGGGAGAAATGGGTTATTGTTCTGTCTATGCACATTTGTCAGTTCATTTGCACTGTGTTTTTAGATTGGTGACGTCACCTTCAGATTGATGCATAGGACACAGAGTTTTGATGGTGAGGAGATAGTGGTGTAGTTTTGGATTTGGAGAATAGGTGACCCAGAGGCGGTGTGTGGAAGACACATGCGCAAGATTGTGGGGGTGTGCCGGAGAAGGCAATGGTTTGGTGAAGATGGGCTGCACGTAGAGTGCACTGGCTAAGGTGCGGAGCCAAGAAGGCTCACAGAATTTAAAAAATGTTCAATTATCTTCTAACTTTTGCTCCCTGAACAGCGGACTATCGAAATTTTCAAATTGAATAGAGGTAAAATGTATCACACAATACAGAAATGACTCCCCTTCACCTGTTGTGTAGCACACAGCTTCCATGCCGAAATAAGTCAGTAAAACATAGTGTGCAAAGATTCAAAAGTACTGAAGGTAAATTAAAAAAGACCATGGCTGCTCATAGGCGGCTTCTCCAGAAGAGTGCAGCAATCGCTAAGGACACACATACACAGCACTTTTTTTTTTTTTTTTTTTGTATATAATTGTATTACAATTTTTACAAATTCTGTCCAAATTTTTATATCCTTGTTTCCTGATTTCCTTTGGGACTGTCCTGGAATTTTCTGTTCAATGGGATGTTTGAAAGCTCTCTGTTATTTCTTTTTCGTCCAGCTTCAATTTTTCCAAGAAGGTCGCTGTGGCCACCGTCAAAGATGCGGAATTGCCGCACATTAGCATATTCCACCAGGTTTCTTCGTTTGCCGTTTGATACCGATCTTTGAGTGGTTTGAGATGGATAGTTCGCATGGTTGCCGTTCCTGCGCAGTGAAGAAGAAGATGGCGTAGTGTTTCGGTTTCCCTCTGCTCACAATATCTACAGTTTTTGGTTGTCGACTGTTTTCTTCGAAAGAGAATCTCATTGGTTTTCAATATGTTTAGCCTTGCTCTCAAGAAAGGTTGTTCTCAGTCGTTTGTCTGGGAACTTTTTTAGGTAATTTCTGACTTCATCTACTTTTTGGGTGTTCATAGTGTGATGTGTTGTAATTGTGAGTTCTTCTGTCTTATCTAAAGTCTCAATCCAGTCTTGTATTTTCAGTTTTTTCTTTACTTTTTCCGGGATCCGTTCTATTTCCCATTCAGAACATCCAATTTTTTCCGCTTGTTCCAATAGTCTGCTGTACCAACTTGATAGCATTGGGTTTGTTTCACTCTTCATCTCTTGATATAATATCTCCAGTATTTTAGGACGCGGCTGCCTTATGATTTTACCCAGGAATAGGAGACTGTTTCTTGTTACCAAAGATTCCAATGATTGGAGACTCAATTCGCATCGAATGATTGTCGCAGAAGTGGAATTTGGAAGATGTAGTACTCTCCGCCAAAATATACCTTCTAATTTAGCCCACAATGACTTTGGCAGGTATAGCATGGCCTCGGCTCCATAGGTCAAAGTTGGACCTACCTTTGCTCTATAGAAGTTTATTAATGGGAGGATTGAAAATTTCCCAAATTTTCTGTCCAAGGATATTGCCTGAGCTGCTAACATTTTTGTTTTGGAGATCAGATGCTCTTGCATAGATATTTCAATTTTGCTCGACGATAATTTTACCCCTAAGTAGGTACAGCTTTTCACTATTTCCAGTGGCTCCGAGTTTGCGAACCATTTCTTTTTTTTTTTTGTTCTCGCAGGTTTTTCTAAGATCAGGATTTTTGTTTTAGATGTATTAAGTTCCAAGTCGTTTTTAGTCAGGTAGGCTGTGAGGCTGTCTATTTGTCTCTGTAGACCAATTGCTGTTTGATCTAGCAATAAGATGTCGTCTGCATACAGCAATCTTGTCACTTTTGAGTCGCCTATTTGAGGAGGAAATGATCTGGTGTCATTTTCGGGATCTGCAATGTCCGCCATGTAGGCCTTATATAGTGCCGGTGCCAGGGGGCAGCCTAGTTTCACCCCTCTGTTTGTTTTTATATTTTCCGACAACAAGCCTGCTTCATTGAGTCGAATTTTGATCGATGTTCCACTATATAGCGCTTTTACTTGAGCGAGAATGGCTGATGGACATTTTTGTTTCTCCAGTTTTTTCCATAGTTTTTTTCTGTTTACACGATCAAAAGCTTGCACCAGATCAATTGAAGCAATGAATATTGGTGGTTGCCCCTCGAAGACCTTTGATTTTAGTATGCTGGTCAGCATAATATTTACCGACGTTCCCAGGTTCTTCTCGAATCCTGATTGAAAGGGGTCAGTTGTTTTTGCCTCTTTTTGCCATATCTGAAGTTCGTCCAACAACAATGATCCGTAAAGTTTGCCGAGTACATCTAGAAGTGCAATTGGCCTGTAGTTTCTCGGATCGTCTCTTGGGCCCTTTTTGTAAATTGGGACGATGTTTGCAGTCTTCCATGTCTCCGGAATAGTTCTCGAAATCCTAGATCTCCTAAAGATTTCTGCTATTAATGGAGCCCAATTTTCTGGGTCCTGCTTTAGAATGGCGTTGGAGATGCCATCCGGTCCGGGGGCCCAAGAGTTGTTCAGTTTCTTAATCTTAGACAAAATGTCCTTCTCTGAGCATACTATCCAGTTGACCTCTTCTTGGATAATCGATGTTACTTCTCTTGGAGTGGGGTCATTGTATAGGTCAGTGAAATGGTCACTCCATTTTTCTTCTGCGACACTGTTTGTAGTTCTTGCGTCCATGGGCGAGGTTTTATGTTTTACGATTGTCCAAAAATCTCTTGAATTCCTTTTACAAACTGCTCTCAACATGTTCTCTGCGTCCGTCTGGTATAATTTCCATCGTGTCGCTTGTAGCCAGGATTTATACAATTTTTTAGTTTTGGATGCCAGGTCTACGTTAGTTTGTGTTGGATTTGTTCGTGCAAGCCGAATCACCTTTCTTAGATTTGATTTCTTTGCTCTCAATTCCTCATTGTGAGTATGTAAATGAGTTTTATCATCTACTCTTTTACGTCGTGGATGGAGATAAGGGATCAAGAAAGGCGTGTAATCCAAGTTTGCTTTCAATGTATTTAAGGTCGTTTGTCCATTATAGGCTGCCGTGATGGAAGTTATGTCTTCTGTTGTAATTTTCAATCGGTTTCCTTGTTGGTTTAGTTCCAGATTTTTCGACATTGTCACCGGCACCTTTTTTTTTGCTGGCCATGTTACGGTTAGTAAATTATGATCACTGGCCGTGGTCTTCACTACCTTGAAGCTTGTGGTTAGGAAATATAATTCTTTAGAGGCAAAGATGTAGTCAATTGTACTTCTTTTGCCCGCACTTTCCCATGTTGGAATTCTGGATTTGGCTGAATCAAGGGAGTTTAAATTGTACAAATCCCTGGAGTCCATCAGTTTGACCCATGCTGCACCTCTCGTTGTTGATTGAGTGTTGCTCGTGTTGTGCGTTGGTCTTTCTTTCTCCGATACCGGGCAAGAGGCGTTTAAGTCGCCACATATCAGGATGTGGTCCATATCATACATCTCTGTTGTATCTGTAAGGATTTTTTCCACCTTATTTACAAAGTTTTTTGTCTTTGTTATTGACGGATTCCAGTAGATGTTTAGTACCAGGATAAGCTCCTGCCTTGGTTTTTCTTTTTGCCGGGGGTCCTCTTTATTCCATTCCAGCAATGTCGCCTGAATTGTCAGGGATGATATCAGGTTATGAACTATTCTAAGCACTCCGCCAGTTTTTACAGCTGTCAATAAGCCTGAGGTAGGACGTTCTCGTGTTCCTTTTTGTGCCGGCGAGAGTGATACTTCAAAACCATCCAGGCTCGGTTGAGATAATAACCAGGTCTCCTGCAAAGTTATAAGGTCAAAAAGGCCCAGGTTGACATCTCCTGAATGAGTCAGGTGAATGTGGCCTCTTGTGTTCCAGGAGCCGAGAATGATGTTTTGATCCGGTTCTTTGCCCTCGTGTAGCTCCTTTAACGTCTCTCCAACAAAATTGTCAGATTGACGATTTGATTGCTATTTCCTCACGTATTTTGTTAGTGCTGTAGAGATCCATGCCCATTTGTTGGTGTTTTTTTCTATTTCTTGCGTCTGGATCTGTGTTGATGTGTTTCTACATGTGATACGTTTATCTTTTTCTCTGCCGGACTGTGTCAGAAACGGCCCTTTCGGGTATTTTGGGGGTAGTCTTTGTGATTTCTTATCATTTTGTATCCGGTTGTCTTGGGCTGAAGAATTTTCTTTGATCTTGTCTCTTTCTTTGTCCTTTTTCTTTCTTAAGTCACTTTGATCTAATGTTTCTCGTCGTTTTCGACGTTCATGTTCTTCCTTTTGCTCTTCTCTTTCCGGTGTATAGTTGTGTTTTCTCTTTGTTCTTGTTCGTCTTTCGGTTACAGGCGTTGTCTTCCATGTTTCTTTTGCGTTTGTCCCGTGTTTACATTTTTCTTTTGTGTCATACTCATCCTCTCTTCTGTGCCCTCTTTCTTCTGCAGTTGTTTCTCTTAAGGTATACCCTCTTTTGGCTAAATCTCCTGCCACAGACAACAGCAGTTTCTTCACTGTATGCGATGTAATATGGAGGAAGATATTGTCCGTTCTAGTTTTATGTGCGAATTCCACTATGTTTAGGTCGACACTTTTGATTTGATCTCCCTTCTGTACTTTTTGTAGTAATCTCATGGTTGCTCTCCTGTTTAATAAAAGTTTTTCTCCCTTTTTGTCACTTTTTTCTAGTTTCAAGGTACGTGATGAATTGCTCTTGTGAGTGAAAATTGTTGATGTCCGGGTGGAGTTAGACTGTGTAAGGTGATCCGAAGGTCTTCTGTTTGATCTCTTATTTCTTTCTGAGTGTCTCTCACTTGAGCTCGTTTTTTCTCTTCTTTTATTTCGATTTTCTGGTGTTTTTGTCCTTTTTCTATATGGAGAAGTTTCTGGTTTGTATTGTCGAGCATTTTTGTTATATTGAAAGTGTTGTTTGTGGCGTGTTCCGCTGTTCGGTGTGTATCCGGCCCATTCTCTCACGTGCTTTTCCTTTGTGTTCTGTGCAGGGCCATCCCTGACTTTTTCGTGTTCAATTTTGTTTATCTTTGTGTTGGCCACTCGGAACAACGTTTTCCTTTCTGGGGTTATCCGACTTCTTCTGTAGCTTAAGTCATCTGTTTTATTTATTTCTTTTTCAGGTGCTTTTGGTTGTATCTGCTTGTGATTGACCCTTTGTTCTGTTATTGGTAAGGTATCTTCCATAAATGACACCTTTCTTTTTTTTTTAATTGGACGAGGAATTTCTGACTCTGAGTTTTCAATCGAATATGTACTCAGGTCCAACAGATTTGACGGGCTCTCCTCCACCCGTTTGTGATTAGCGTTCATTTTTATCTCTTGTAATTCGCTTTCTACATTTTTGGTTTTTTGGGATATCCCAGCTATCCATTTGGAAATGCTCAAATTTGCGTTTTTTTCTGTGTTTTGTTTCTCCTGTACTTTTGACCCTGTAGTGCTCAGTTTATCTTTTTGACTTGAACTGATTTTTGAGATCTTCTGTTTCTGGGATTGAGGGTTATTTTCATTTTGATCCCTCGTTTGCTGAGTTTCTTTGTGTCCCGCTTTTAGTTTTTTTTCCATTTTCTTTAAGTTCGTGTCGTTTTCTTTAGTTGGTGTCAGATCACAATTGGTATCTGCTGAGGTTTCTATTAGTTCCTCTTCGTAACTATTTTGTCTGGTCTCCCTCTGGTCAGTTTGGGAATAAGAGGCTACTGCTTTTTTTTTAAACTGAAACACCTCAGTTTTATCCGTCATGGTGCCTTGTTCCTTTGTGGAGGCTTTCCAGGCCTCCAACGTTGTTATGTATCCTTCCAAGTGAGTTAACTTCATATTGCATGCTGCTAGTACTGAAGTGTGATCTTTAAGTGTTTCATTTATTGTTTCGTACAATTTCCCAAAAGGTGCCAGAGCAATGGTCATGGCTGACATTACAGGTAAAATGTCCGAGTTTTTAACTGGTGAGTTTTTTTCTTTTTTTTTCAATGGGGTTCCAATTTCAATTTTTGCTTTCTGTGGCGTTGATAACAAAACTCGTAAGGCGTCTGTCGAGATGTCCAACTTTTTATGTTGCGGCGAGCACTTCTCGCCTATAGTATTCTCTCTTTGTTTTAGCATTTTTTTATAGTTCAAAATTGCTTCTGCTAATTTTATTTCTTCTTGATTCCACGTATGGCTTGGTTTTGGCTTTATCAAGTCTTCCATTTTCTTATCCTTTTTCGTATTTTTATTTTCGTTGTCTATAATCTCAATAGTTTTTTCCACTGGTTTGTCTGGCTTTGTGTACCCCACTTTTTGATTTTCGTTATTTGTTACCTCTGATGATTCCCTGGCTTTATTGTTTCCTTCTGTCTGAATAGAGTTTGATATGTCTTCCTGTTTTTTTTCGATCTCCTTTTCTGATGTTACTATTTTCAGTATTGATTTGTTTTTATTTTTCTCGTGCTCCTGAGGTCTATTCTCTGTAGTTTTCTTATCTATGCCAGTTTTAGTTGTTTCTGTCCTTTGGCATGCAGGAGGTTGGCTTGGGTGCCAACGTATGTGTGGTAGTAGGACTCCTCCCTCTGTCGACTTTTCTATCTTCAGTGGGTTTATTTTATTTCTTTGGGGGGATGGTGGAATTCCTGCCAAGATTTCTAAATCGGAAAGCTCAAAACGGTTTACAGTCGGAGGCTTCCCCAGTTTTTCAAAGAATCTTCCAATCGGGTTATTTGACGGTATTAACGGTTTTCCCGTTTTTTTCGTTTGTGGCTTTGGTGGAAATCTATTTTTCGGAGTCGACGCCTCAGTGGGATTGTATTTTTCCCCTCCTAGTCTTTTTGTTTGTTGGTCCATTAAAAGTTCATTATCTTTGTGACTAGAAAGTATTTGTGTTTCTTTTCCTTTTAAGTTATCCTCAAGTAACTGTTTTGTTACTGGTTGATGAGGCTCTTCTTCTTGTTTCTCTAGTTGTAAATAAGTATGTGTTTTTGCCCAGTTATGTTCTCTCAGGATATTTAATTCATCCATATCTTCTCCTTCCTGTTCCTCCGAGTATGATAGGGTAATGTTCTGACAGCTCGCATCTCTGGGCTCTGATTGATTCCATTCCGGACTGGGTAGGTCAGATCTCACTATCGCTGGATGAAGGTCACTTTCGCATGTTTGAAGATCTTGTGGATCTGGCCTCTTGTTTGTCTTTCTCACCTCGATCTCTGTATTCTTTTGTGTGTTTTCATTTGTACTGGTTAAATTTGTAGCTTTGCACTTCTTCGCTGTACCACCAGATGGTGTCTCCTCAATCCGCACGGCAGCGGGCCCGTGGGCTCCGCTCTCCAAGAGCTCCACGCTCAGCCCTGAAACCGCTCGTGCGGGCTCTTCTTCCATGACAATTTTTCTTTGCTCTCTCAGCAAGTCCTCCGGTGGTGTCTCTTCCTTTTTCTGCACGGTGGAGGGCCCGCGAGCTCCGTTCCCCAAGAGCTCCGCGCTCAGCCCTAAAACCACTCGTGCAGACACCTTGCTCCTATCTGTGACTTTGCACTCCTTCGCCCCGCCCTCGGCAGGCATCATCTCTCCCTGCATAGTGGTGGGCTCGCTAGCTCTGCTCCCCGCGGGCTCCGCACTGGGCTCTGGAGCCACTCGTTCCAGGTTGGCCTCGATTCCTCTCTCCCTCACCCCACAACAGTCTCTCACATCACTACCGCTGCCCGACACACCTTTTCCCCATTCCTCCTGAGCGGGAGACGGCGGAACCCGCCCCGGTCTCTCTGGGAACACCTCCCCTTCATCATCGCCCGCCTCGCCTCGCAGAGACCGAGACTGGGGCACCCGCCTCTCCCAGCTCTGCGGCCACTCACGTCCCTCGCATCCAGGCTCCGAATTCATCTCCTCTCTCCAAGGTGAGACATATTGGTGGGGGGATCTGAGGGGGGGTATTGAAGGAGAGGCTGTGCTGATTTTCGAGGTTAAGGTTTCAGTCGTTTTCTTTAGTGGTTTTTTTCTTGTTTCGCTCAACACTGTTTCTTTTATATTTTGTGCGCTGCTCCTTAACACGCGGCCCATTTCTTCATGTTCTTTTAACCGTGGGTTGTTGCCCCCAGTGGTGTCATCCATGGTGTCGCAAAACTCTCCTCTAGATGATTTTTTTATTTGTTTCTTGAACAGTGGGTCAATAGAGATGTATTGTAATGAGGGAGGAGCGGTAGGGTGGATATCCGTTTTTTTGTCCATTCCTGACAAAGGGTACCGACACTTTGTTTAATCCTTTTCAAAGTTGCTGTATGTTGACTTTATGCAGTCTCAGTACCCAGTGTTCCAGCGCTCCAGCGGCCAGACTGCCAGACTGCACCTCCTCGCAGCTCTCCGCGGCCGCTCCGCGGCCAAAATGGGTTTTTAAGCCCTTGTAGCAGTAAACACTGTAGACAGACTTCCACTTTTCTTTCATGATTGCCGCTACTGTGGGATACCCGTGGTGCCCAGCACTTACACGGGAATAGCTTTAAAAGCACATGGCTACAGTTGAACTGTGTGCACGAAGGAAAGGGAAGATGCGAGGGGTCAGCTGATGCTGAACCAGCACGAGCAGAGGGAAGAGGGGACTCATCCTTCTGAACCTCCGGGAGTGTAATATTTGATGACACAGATGGTAAGCAAGGAATGCATTGCATGAGAGAACTGAAAACAGCAGAAGGACATTTAAACACCACACACACACACACACACACAATCACAATACACTTAAGCGAACAAACAGGAAGGTGCAGAACAACCCACTAGCAGCACAGGAGTGAGAAAGGGAGGGCTGCAGTGCATGGAAGCAGCTTGAAGGCACAGGTACAGAGAAATTAAATTTAAAGGGAAGATAACGGGGGAGGTGCAAGGAGTAACAATAGCAACAGAGAGGGGGAACTGGAAAGGGAAGAAAGGGATTGGAGGAGGAGAGAAGGACTGAACGAGACAGCACAGCCAAACATGATAGAGGATCAGTAAGGGGTGGTGCAGCATGCATGGGGTTATGGAAGGGAGGAAGGAAGGATAGCGCGCTAGACATTGACTGTGTGCATTGTAGATTGTGACAAGAGAAGACGGTTAATAAATAAATAAAACGGCAGGGGCAGAGAAAGGCAGATGAGGACAAGTAGGCACCAAATAAATTATTAAAGTATGCAATGGGAGGGGCAGTTAAAAACAGCCTCAACACACACGCACAAGAATCACAATAGCTGTGTAAACAACCACCACAATATGCACCGCCCATGTCGGGAGGATACATGGGGCAGGACGGGATCATTTCAGCAGACACCACAAGCACCAACGCAGGCACTGTCACCACTACATGTACAGACACAACAAATGACAGCACCACTACCCCAGGACTGACAAGAATCACAACACAGGGGCACTGCACAGCAGCCAGCACCCATACAGAACACTGACACAATAGCAATGGTACCGGTTACATGACTGGGAGGGGTCTTCCTGATGGGGAACAAACCTTTCAAAGGACATAGATTGACATTATACCGCTAATAGGACAGCCCAAGACAAACTTGATTTGACTCACTCTGCCACACACACTCATGCTCCACCTCCCCGACAGAGCGGGCGAGACGCACGCCGACACACACACTCACGCACACTCAATAATGCAGAGGACAATTGCATAGGGGTGGTGATAGGTATCAAAACATTTTCTTTTCTGGGTGACAGTGGGGCGACTAGGCCATGCATTAGGGAAGAGACATTTGTGACATCATGAGCGATGTGGATATGACCACCTTATTAACAGAGAAATCCATAACTTGTTAAACACCAGGCATACACATGTTGAAAGTAAGGAAGATTGTTTAAGGATAATTGGGGTGCACGGTACAGAGGGGGGTGCATAATGATAGCGCATCACAAGAGAGTACATTTAGCCACATTTGGAGCACACATCTTTCAGCGAGGAGACTGGGCTCATGAATACACGAATAACACAGAACAATTAAATGAGACACACAAGGTGGAGGAAGGAGCACTTGAGGGGGGGGCGTACATTTCATTGACAGTTCACCACGGGATGAGAGAAATAGAGGTAAAGGGTGGATGATCAATGTTCCCAACAGACTCAATTTGGCGACTAAATAACACAGTGCAAGTAGTAATGCCACTAGGGCTTTTGAACACAGCACTGTCACAAATGCATTAGCCAACACACATAGGGAAAGAGGTAATTGCTGCACGAACTGGAGAATAATGGTTGTATTAAAATTTGAGAGCAGATATTGGGGGGAGAAATATATTGTTTAAATGTAACAGTAATTACAGTAGTGGAGTAATAAAATACTAGACTAAATGAGTAATTAACAGAGTAGGTAGGGTTTAAAAAGTGGACATGGGGTGGGATAGAGAGAATGGGAGTAAATTGTGAGGGTTGGGTTTGAAAGAAAAGAGGAAATAAATAAATACATAAATAAATAAATAAATAAATAAATAAATAAATAAATAAATAAATACAAAGAGGGGGGAGGGACAGGTAGCGAATAATTGGTAGCGAATTTCATTAGTACCAGCTTAAAGTGCCGGCAGTTCACTGTGAGACATGCCCTGAGAAGTTGAGAGAGGAGCCATAGAAAAAAAGATTTAAAAAGCCTGCGATTATCTCAACTAAGTAACATGGTCCACTTAATTTAGAAACACAGCCACCCTATATGACAAATTTACCACCCTGATGTTTCCCTGTTTAGCTTGTCAGTGCCTGATGCCCCACGGGACAAAGGCACGCACTATAAATAGCTTACAACAAAAGCACAGTAAATATAAAGATCTAAAGGCCCATTTGTACACTAGCACCTAAATTGCGTATAAGTGATCCAAGAGTGTAATGAGTATCTTCACATAAATTAAGTGCCTACTCATTTTCTGGGTACATTTCGAATAGCGCAACAAGTTACGGTCAGACCATCATTGAACGCCACCAGGTGGTGACAGGATGGTGCATAAATGTACCATTGGCTCCTCCCAGTAGGACACTGACTAGTGCAAGAGTAATGCAGAGAGGTTAGGTCAAGAAATTGAAGAATTTGTAAATGCTCAGGTCTCAAGCGCTTCCATTTAATTTCTCGCCAGATATAAAGGACCCAGGGCAGGCCTGAAGACAACGGACAACCAACACCCAATGGCTATGGACTACAGTGGGACATTTTCCCCTCCTGACAGACTTTGTTAGATGTGTGAGGCGTCAAGCCCTACAAAGCCGTGGCCACCCTGGCAACGAGGGAGCAACGATCAACAGGGCCAACGCAAGAGATTTTCATGAACTGCAAAATAGCACGAACACTCCCGAGTTAGGGAAACATGGCCATCCTATGGTCCAACGCACACTAGCAACTAGAATAGGGACTGACACACGCATGTCCAAAGTTTAATTGAGTTTCATATTACATTTTGTGCACCTACAGCTGTAACACTGTTTTGTTCCTTCTCTTTTCCCCGCACATGCAGGTTGTTGCGTATGTATGCTGTTAGAAATGTGTAGGAAATTTCCTTAATGTTATCTTCCATTAGAAACTGTGAGGGCTACTGATTAAAACATCGTGAAGCATTCCCCACTCAATTGCCCACCCTATCAAGAACCTCAGACCCCTTAGAGCATGTTTCTCTGAAGTATATTTCCTTGCTTCCATTGAATAAACAGCCCAAGATTTTCCCTACCCATATTGAGAAATTTTGAAAACACGAAATGTCCAGGGGGAGGTTTGATTTTTGCCCTTAGTGATTGTTTAGTTCGCAGAGCTTGAGGTTACTAACAAGTACTAACGTATTAACGCCTTTTTTGCGATTTTCAGGCGGGCAACTTTATCATCTCATCAGCTGCAAGGACCCAGCAGCGTAAGTGGTTATGGGCACGCAAATAAGGACTTTTACCTTCACGATGGGACTATTAATGATGAACGAAATAATGGGGGTGGTAATTTGAAAATTATTTGTAATAGTGAGCATTACCGCTGTATCCCCTGCTAACATTCCCTAACCTAAGCAGGAAGAGTTACGGCGTCAGTGGGTGAGGAAAAGCTGCTGCTAAAGTAAGGAGAGTTAAGGGCAGACACAAAGGGAGTAAAACATACACATAACACACATAGCAGAAGTGACCAACAACATGCACACATGTACAAAATTGGTAGGGACACCACTGGAGAGAGCTGTCCTGACTGTTCTTTAACATATGCCGGAAGAGAATTGATTACAACAGAAATTACTACAGCAGAGCACGACGCCCATGTATCCCAAGGTGCGAAGAGGTTTGCAAGGGAAGACAGCAACATTGAGATTGATTAAAAAAAAAAAAAATAATACATTTAAAAAAGAAAAAGGGGGGTAATCCCCTGTGGAAGATGATTACATAAAGCAGCTAATTGGAGAACAACTGTATGTGGAAAGTGACCAGAGAGAGAAGAAACAACGAGCAAATGCACAAGTGAGCAAGCTGCAAGAGAAAAAAAAACAAAAGAAAAAATAAATAAATAAATAATAAAAGAAGAAAGAAAAACAAAAAGAGAGAAGAAAAAATAAAATAAAAGAGAGAAAAATATGATAAGTGCCTAACGGAGTGAGACAAAAGAGCGAAGATGGTCACTTGGGTGGAGAATGAAGAAGGACGTATACTGTTAAGGTACCAGCGTTATGTTACCAGCACAACAGTGACAAGAAGTGGGCAATCATTCTGGATGCAAGAAGGTTGAGAGAAGTTGCGAGATGAGAGCAGGAACATCACTGCTTATGGACTACTATTGAGCACATGCATCTAAAGATCAAGAGAAACTACCATTGAATTGGGGAGGAGAGTGGTCATTGGTGCGCATCAGCATGCCCTTGTTGGTGATGACCAAGGAAGATGCGAAGAGTGACACATTCACCAAGATGGAAAACAACGGAAGAAGAGAAACAGACAGAGGAGTAAAAAGAGGGGGGAATTACTTCTCGAGCGAGACAGAAGAATGATTGGGTGAAGTACCAGCATACTAAAGAATGATCAGCAAAAAATGCATCTGAAAAGAGAAAGCAAAGAACTAGCTAGTGCTTGCATGGTAATGGATGACATCATGACTGCCTGGTTGATTGAAGGTGATAACGGAAGGACTAGTTCGAGCACAGCATCCTTGTGCAAGATAGAGATACATTGCAAGATGTAAGAGAACAACAGAAGAAGACATCGGAATGCAAATAAGAGACATGGTGAAAGGAAGAGCCGGACTAAGGGAGAAGATAGCGGTATGCAACATGGTTCCAGCAGTAATAAAGGTGGCCACTCCCTGTGATCAGAGGAAGTACGAAGGGAAGTGAGTGTGGTGGAACACAGAAGGAGAACACTCCTATATGTACTGTTCATCAACAACAATGCAAAAAATTATGGACACTTCAAGGGATTGACAAAGATATGCAGACCGGAAGGAGGTGAATGTTGCTTGGTGGTGTGGTCGACAAAGTCGACCAGAGGGGGGACTGAAGAGGGAAAATCGAGATCAAACCCATTCCCCCTCACCCCAGGCGCATATACAGAAGAACAGCAGGAAGAACAAGGAGCGCACTTATCATTTGAACCAGGCCGCAGCGCACCCATGGGTGACAAATATGCTGAAACACACCCACTTCACCAACAGTGCAACTTCCATGCTACATTAGATTCAATGCTGCAATATCAGAATCTACAAACACAAAAATCCCTGTTTAAAGGCTTGCAAATGCCTATATGAATTAACATGGTCTAATTGCACAGTGTAAAGCCATGTTTCAGGAAAATTACAGCCAAGTTCATTTCTCTCACTGAACACTGGCTGCAGAAGCCTTCAGCAATGCTCCTCGCAAAACCCACGAGCAGCCAAGGTCGCGCATTCAAGATAAGATTGCTTTCTGCAGACGGGGGGCGCTGTTGCGCTCAGTGAAGATGGCCGCCTTCTGATCTGCTCCGAGCCGTGAGGCGCCCTTCTTGCAGAAATCCTCCTGTTTGCCTCGGCGATATACATAGCCATCCGACGGAGGTGAAAGCTGATGTGACGAGACACCCGCCGGTCGCTTCCCGTCCCCCGGACCTCTGCCGCTGCGGGGCTACGAGCCGCCGCGGGTGTGACGGGAGCGTGTGCTTCCTCCGATCCCGTTCTGAGCTCCGGAGAATCGCGGCCGTGTCCCGTGGCTTGAGGCCTCCTGTGGGGGAGGGGCGTCCTTCCCGCCCGACGCGACCGCTCTTTCTACCTTACGAGCGAGTGGCTGCTCGGCGCTACAGCCTGCGCCCCTGAATCTTCGCTGGACTCGAGAGCGTTTCGCTCCGCTGCCCCATCCCAGGCGGTGTGCTGACTTGGACCGGTCCTCCGCTCCTGGCTCCGGGTGGTGAGTTACCCCCGGGCCCCTGATCTCCGTTACACCTATCCTGCTGACAGCCCCTCCGGAGCTCCACTTTCCCGGCGGCCTTGGGCGGCGTATCGGCGTCTCTGAATCACCGTGGGCCATCACCCACGTTGGAGCCCTCCCCATGTTTTCGGGCACTACACTTGGCCCTATCTGGTGGCTGCAACTCCATTCCTCTTCTATCCTGATACCCTGAGAGGTGGTGCCCTCCCTACTCCCTGGCTGATCCCGTCTCCGGCTACACCACCCCCCGGACCCATCAGCCTGTGACCCATCTGCTACATGAACTGGCCCGGGGGCGGCCTGTGACATCTGCCCCCTCCTAATTACCTATTATCGAGTCACCTTGCCACGTTGGGGGGCGCTCTGTTCCCCGATCTCCCGTACTGATGCACCACTTACTCGCCTTGCTGGCCCTTGTTCCTCTGGAGTGCTGACCACCCTGCAACTTCACACGAGGATATACCCCTGTCCCACCTCATCGCAGTGGCTTCCCCTGGCTCTCCTACTAATTATTGTCTCCTTGGCCCCGGCGCCCACAGGATCTCTGAGGTTTGCTTGTGGTTTCCTGACTACCACATGTGTTAACTGTCCGTGGAGACACTCCTGACCCGGGGCCAGCAGTCCGGCGGAGATTGGTCCCCCCCATCTGAACTCGAGTCGTCCCGTCCTGGGCTCTGGCCGGTGGCGGCCCCATACACGCGTCCGGGTGCCCTCCCTTGGCGCCCTGCTCACCCTCCTGTCTGGCCCGCTGGTTTTGAGCTCATCTCGGGTCGGCATCATGTCGACACGGACGGGAAAGAAGCAATCCTCCATCAATATGTTTACGAAGCCTCCGGGGGGATCCGGGGCGGAGACACCTGCACAAGAACCATCCGCTTCACATGAACAAGAACCATCCGAATCTCAGAAAATGTTGGAATACATCCGTGAGGGATTCACCACAATCCACAGCAAACTCGACGACATGAATGGTACCATATCCTCTATTAAGGCACATATGGAGAGGACAGATGGTCGTGTGACCGAGATTGAATCGCGGGTGAGCACCGCTGAGGATGGTCTGGGCTCCCTTCGGGCGGAGATCTCCACGCTATCCGCCCGCGTGACAGAGGTGGAGAAGAAGAATGAGGATCTTGAGTCTCGCTCGAGGCGCAACAACCTCCGCATAATTGGGGTGCCGGAGGATGGCATACAAGAACCCATGGAGGACTATGTGGAGAGCATGCTACTCCGACTCCTTGATTCCCCAAAACTCTCCTCACAATTTGCAATCGAGAGAGCCCACCGTGCACTTACAGCGAAGCCCAGGCCTGGCGCTCCTCCGCGCCCCATCATAGCCAGAGTCCTCAATTTTCGCGACCGGGATGCCCTCCTTAGGGCGGCGAGAATTAAGGGAGACCTTTTGTTGGGCGCAGCCAGAATCCACCTATATCCGGACTTCTCGATGGCGGTCCAGCGTGAGCGTAAGTCCTTCCTGGCGGTGAAGAGAAGACTGCGCAAGTTCCAGGTCAAATATGCAATGCTATATCCCGCCAAACTACGAATCGAACATTCAAACCGAGTATACTTCTTCACGCTACCGGAGGAGGCCTCTAAGTTCATAGACGAACACTTTCCCGGCTGAATTGTACCCACAACAACACTCACTGCCATTGCTGAATATCTTGTTACATTGGTCCACACACTGTGACATCGGCCTAACACTACATGGGCTCATTGGTGTAACGATGCCGTTGGGCCCTGGCCCAGAACTCAGCTAGACTTGCAGCATTCCGTCATTCCCGGTTGCGGCATCTACGTAGGCTCGTGGACTGACAGGATTGCCGTCCAACCCATCCTGTTCACATCGTAATGGAGTTTGTTTGTGTCTTTGTTTTCTCCCTGTGCGATTCGTATCGAACACACTAACCGGGTTTACTTTCTCACGCTGCCCGAGGAGGCAGCCAGGTTCATTGATGTACGCCTTCCCGGCTGAAATGTTCCCGTGACAGTCACTGACACTGGCTCGCAACGGATCGCCCTAATTGCTGAATTGACACCGTTTAATCCTGCCTTAATTCCTGGCTGAATCTTTGTCATTCCGCTATTACCTGATAAGTCTCCCGTGTATTGCCTCGTTCACATCTCTTGACAAAAATGTTGGTATCACTGGTGTTGTTTCTCACTGTGACTGTTGCCTCCAGTTCCACTGGCCTATCACAATATGGCCGGGTTGCTGGGCAGCCTCCTGCTCGGCCCACCCCCCTCCCCGATAGGCTCTGGATGCCCGTCAAATGCTTTTTCTCACCCTTGTTCACCTCTCCTTAGGATTTTCTCTCAGTTCTCGTAGTTGAGCTAATACGATTCTCGGTCCAGTGGATCGGTTGTACACACATTCCATCCCAGTTCTCTTGTTGCATCACCTGCTGTCCATTCCCCCCTCCGTCACCCACGGACCCTCCCCTGGGTAGGAACGGGGAATATTAGTGGGCATTATGTTTATCCTAAAAATTGCCTTATGGTTCGGAGCGTCGCCGCCAGGCCGGTACACAGGCCCCCCAGGCGTTGATGCCATCGTGTTTGTTCTGGTTGTTTGGGTGCGGGTTGTTCATCCCTTCGATTGGGGGAGGGATGTGGGAGGGGGAGGGGGGATCGGGGTTAAATGCTAAAAGCAGCTTGGTATTCGCAGAAAGGGCAGAGCCCGAAGCATCATGGCCCCTTCGGCGTTTTAAATTGATCCGCATTGAGCACCGTCCTTGGGGAGCACATTTTCACCCACCCGTATTTCTCTATGACTATCCCTGGAGGGTCGAGTAAGGAAACCCTGACATTTATGAGCTGGAACGTACGGGGACTGGGTAATTATAAGAAAATGAGGTTACTACAACTTCAAGCCGAGCGACATGGGACTAAAATCCTTTTCCTTCAGGAGACACATGCATGCACAGAATACTGCGAAAAATTTGCTAAAACATGGGGTTCCCAGAGGTACTTTACCACCTATTCTACCCAGAGCCGCGGGGTTATGACCCTTATTCACAGAAGTCTCAGATACAACCCCATCGCCACGATTATCGACCCCCTGGGCAGATACATTCTACTCCATGGTATCCTACAGAATAAGGAAGTAGTCCTGTTGAATATATACGGCCCCAATATCGATGATCCCGGATTCTATTCTGATCTTATGACTCTCTTAGATGGCTTCCCTCTGATACCGATTCTCTGGGGAGGCGATTTCAACACAATATTCGACGTGGATCTGGACAGATCTGGTTCCAGACCCCGTCAACTCTCCAGAGCGGCTTACACTACACTCTCCTCTCTTCCCCGCCTATCCTTATTTGACGCATGGAGGCTTCTCTACCCTGATTCCCGCTCTTATTCCTTCTACTCTACGGTTCACGACTCCTTCTCTCGGATTGACAGATGGCTGGTGTCTGATGGGCTAATTAGGAGTGTATCTGGCATGACAATCCTCCCCAGGACCCTATCCGATCACTCCCCTGTAACCGTTACATTATGCTGGGGCCCGGATCGGGATCGATCCAGACACTGGAAAATGAAGCCGCATTCTTTACTCGATTCGGTATTTAGCTCCGAGATGGAGTCGGCGATCGAGGAGTTTTTTGAGATCAATACCAACACCGTGTCCTCTCAGGCTACCCTCTGGGAATCCTTTAAGGTGTACATCAGAGGCATTGCCCTCTCCAAGGAAAACGGTATCCTCAAATCTATTCGCAGGGAGATCGCCGAGAGCGAGGCCACGTTATCTTCACTGGAAGCTCAGTATTCCCTAGATCCAACCCCTGTAACCCTCGCGTTAATCGGCACTGAATTGGACATCTTCCGCGCCCTTGCGGACCGCGAGCTGAAGTTTCTTGATAATCCCGGGCGGGCGAGGAGGTATGGTGAGGGCGAGCGCCCTGGCCGTCTCCTAGCTAGACTCCTCCGCCATGAGTTTGGCTCCTCACCCATTCCCGGAATCCAGAGACCCGATGGGTCCATGGCCACCTCCCCTGGAGATATCAATGCGGAATTCCTTTCCTTCTACCAATCCCTATATGCACACTCTGACAGTGCCACCGATGCAGAGATCGATGCTTACCTGAATGGACTCCCACTCTCGGTCCTCTCTCCCGACACCATCGGATCCCTTGAGAATCCATTCACCCCTGAGGAGTTCTCGGATGCTATAGACTCTCTATCCTCGGGTAAGGCCCCAGGTTCAGATGGTATCCCTGTCGAATTTTATAAACATTTCAAATCACTCCTGCTCCCCCACCTGGTGGCTCTTTGGGAGGAATCGTTGGAGGCGGGCCAGTTCCCCCCTTCACTCCGCGAAGCCACCATAACAGTCCTACTAAAACCTAATAAATCCCCCACTCAATGCGGTTCTTACCGCCCGCTCTCACTGATCAATTGTGACGTTAAAATCTTCGCAAAATTACTCGCTCTACGACTGGTCCCATACATGCCACATATCATCCACCCTGACCAAGCGGGGTTCATCCCGGGCCGCTCCACCTCCTTAAATCTGAGACGTCTTTTCAACATTATAAGCAGAGTGAACCCTGGCGTACACGCGGTGGCCGCGACCCTAGACATGCAAAAAGCTTTTGATTCCGTTTCGTGGAATTACCTCTGGCGGGTACTCGATAAATGTAAATTTGGTCCCACCTTTGTATCCTGGATCAGGCTACTTTACTCTAATCCCGTCGCCAGAGTTCGCACTGAGGACCGCTGCTCCCCCCTATTCCAAATAGCTAGAGGTACCAGACAAGGCTGTCCCTTTTCGCCCTTAATCTTCGCTGTGGCAATGGAGCCGTTTGCGGACATGCTTCGCCAGAACCATGCACATAGGGGTCTACGTACTGCCGGTCGCTCAGATATAGTCTCTCTATATGCCGATGATGCTTTTCTCTATATCCGCTCCCCCGAAACTAATCTAGCCCCAGTACTTGCAGACGTCGCTCTCTTCGGACGGATCTCTGGTCTTACAGTGAACTGCTCTAAATCAACCCTTTTTCCGCTCACACCCAGCACGCTCCCCCCTCCCGATGCCATGGGATTCGCATGGGCCCAATCTAGATTCACGTACCTGGGCGTAGTAGTGTCACGTCATATTGAACGGGTCTTGGAAGATAATTTCCAGTCATACCTCACAAACCTTATGACAAAAATACAGGGCTGGAACAAACTTCCGATCTCACTTGCAGGCAGGATTGGGGTACTGAAGATGGTGGTACTTCCCCAACTACTGTACAGATTTGCCAATATTCCGCTGTGGCCAGGTGTTGAATTCTTTCAGACATTGACACGCTCTCTTAATTCCTTCCTCTGGCATTCCGGTGCGGTCCGCCTTAAGCTTAAGACCCTCTCTGCCCCAATGGAAGCTGGTGGCTTTGGGGCACCAGACTTCCTCAAGTACTGGCTGGCGGCTCAACTCCAACATACTGCACACTGGTTCAACATATCGGACCCCCCACCCCACGTTAGACTGGAAAGACTGTCAGTCAACGATCGCGACATCCGATCTCTGGTGATCATGCCAATCCCGTCGGCATCAGACTCACTGGACCCAGCGACATGCACATCATTGGCCTTGTCCAAATCTTGGCAAATAATGGGGATCACCCATCCTTTTCACGGTAACTTTCCAATTTGGAATTTCCTCCCTGGGGTCCCGCGAGTCCCCCCCTCCGTGGTTCGCACATGGGCCGAGGCAGGTTATGAACTGCTGCGCGATATATTCGAACAAGGTAATTTTATAGAATGGCCTGACCTCCCGGCCCCCCTTAGACGGAAACCCTCCGTCTGGCTTCAGTATTCATCCCTACGTAGAGTACTCAAGCACAAGTACACAAACTTTCCATCACTGCCACCTGATGAACCTGCAATCACCGAACTTTCCTCACCTGACCCAATGAGGGGCAAAATCTCCAGGCTATAAACCTACTTCAAACCAGGACACCCCCTACATTCCCCAAACTAAGGCGCTCCTGGGAGACAGATCTCGGCCTCGAGATAACCGATGAACGTTGGTCCCACATGTGTGCCCGGATCCACGGGGTGTCTTTCAACTCCCGGTTCAAACTGATCCAATTTAAGGTGTTCCACAGGTACCACTACACCCCGACCAGGCTACATCGCATCTCTAGCGACTCCTCCCCCAGGTGCCCTAGATGCAGCTATGAGGATGCTGATTACATCCACATGATCTGGTCATGTCCTCGACTCACCCAATTCTGGTCCTCAGTGTGCTCCACTACATCGACCATCCTTGAATCCCCCTTCCTTCCAGCTCCAATGAAATGCCTATTTCATGATTTCCCTGAACTCCACCGCGACTCCAGGAAACTGGCTGGTCTCTGTATGCTACTAGCGGTGCGTACAATCCTACTTTGCTGGTTACGGCCTATCCCCCCCACCCACGCGCAGTGGCTCAGAGCAGTTACGTGGGCCTCCGATACTGAAGAATCCTGGGCGGTTCAACAACCCGCCTGCTCCAGGCCTAGAGATATATGGCAGAAGTTCCGCTCGTTCATGTCCTCCACTGACACCGACTCAGATTCCGTATCTCCAGCTCCCTCTCCTAACCCAGCCTCAGGTGGCCCCTGAGCTATATTTCATTTACTTTCGTTTCGTCCTTCTATGGGCCCCCCAGGTGCATATGTCGATACCCTCTCCTTTATGTATTCCATTGATATGTATTGTATGTAATGTGCCGATTGCCCTGAATTGCTTCCGAAGGCTCTATTGTTATTCACCTGTATCTGTGTTACCAAGCTGAATGAATAAACAAAAGTTTAAAAAAAAAAAGATTGCTTTCTGCAGACAAACATTTGTAATTCTCCACAAATGCGAACAAACCACGGCAACCCAGTGTGTTTTTTTCTTTTCTTTCTGGGAAAGAAAGACATTTTCGCAAATACTCGCACAACATTTGAAACATAATTGTAACAAGAATGGCTCAGCCCAGCCAATCAGCGCTCAGAGCTCAGGTGCGAACTGCTTGCTTCAGCTAAAAAGTTATGGGAACAAAGTCATAATGCAACAAGTTAGAATTAGGTAATGGGGGGCTGGCACAGCTAAACCAACCCACTGATGCAAAAGGCTAACATCCAATTGTCAGGCTCTCTATAAGGGCTACATAGGTAACCTATCACTTAGCAGCCAATAGCAGGAGGAGATAGGTTTCTGGGAGCTGATCCAATTCTGTGAGGTCAGCCTGCAGTGTGATTACAAAGCTGGCTTGCAAGCCAGCCCCGGGGGACACGGCACCTGAACTCTCGATGTGCACGATGCTCTGCGTGTTTTTTTCTTTTTTTGCTGCCCAGAAATAAACGCAGTTTGGAACATGTGGCTGCCTGCTGGGGTCTCTGTTGCATTTCTGTGGGCCATATGGGAGGTGTTGGTGTCTCCCATAGCTGGTGAGGGTATGGCTGCTGGCCCCCCACAGCCCTAGTGGGGGTCCAGCTTCTCCCCAACAGACTCCATAACCAAAAGAAGCACAGAGGTAAAAACACACATCAAAATACATGAGAGTTTGGGAAAAAGGGTCACACTCTCTCCAGGTTAAAAAACCAAGTCCTCAAAATCCAGCAAAGTTGCAGGGGGTCTCTAAGGTGGAGGGAATTAACACATTTTTGAGAATTCTCCCTAACACAGTGAAAGACCTGAAGCACCCGCTAGTTGCACAATGGGCATGGCGGTGAAATACCTTAAGCACACGCCAGCTGCAAAATGGGCATGGCAGTGAATAAGCTGGCTGCATTGTAATGACAGGTCTAGTGCAATGCCTCTGACTAGGCTCAGCACAGCGTCATAGCTTAATGTTTAGAACACAGGGCACCCTACGAGTAATACGTATTATCTCTGGGTGACAGTGACTTCCACTCTCAGGAGCTCGCTGTGGAAGGCAGCACGTCGATTCGGTGGGCCCGATTCACAGACGCGTTTTATAATGGCGCAATCCCATAGGAAAATGCTGTGTGAATCAGGCCTTGTGTCTGCCCATTTTGGCAATTTCCAGTGAAGTCCCCCGTTAAAAAAGTCACTCATTTTAAATGCTTGTGGAACATGGCATGTCACTCTCCGTTTGTTTTAAAGATTAAGAAGTGACAGAAGTGTCAGGAAAATCAGGGGCTCTGAGTTTAATTCTTCATTTGTTCTCCTCTGAGTTGTAGGTGTGAGATGGCGGCGCGACAGTCGAGAGGCGCGGAAGAAACCCGATAATCCCGCATTCTGCATGTGCAGGCACGCGCTCAGCGGCCGGACAGGGAATCGCTCTAAATGAATCCATTGATCCCTTTCACAATCCAGCGACAAACCAATTTAGAACCAGATTTATGCCATGTCAAGTGCGGCGGTTGCTGCCTGAGCAGTGATATCATTAAGGAAGCTGCTAAGTGTTCGCTAAAAAATGAGATGGCGGTGTTGCTATTAATAAAAAAAATGCCGAACGCGCCAGATGAATTCTAAGCACACGGCTAGCGACATCACCAGTTAAGACTTTCAAAAGTCCTTAAACCTGTATATAGTCATCTCCAAATATGACGTGGGAGTCCACCTTCGGAGTGACCCGCAGGGCCATCAATCATCTTCCACTTTATGGCGCAGTGCGCTGACTACTTGATCCCACTCATAAAGTTTAATACATACACTCCACTGCACGCGGACATCATGCTGCATTCCCAGGAAAGGGGTAGCGGGTGCGCTGCACAAGGCTCTGTGCAGGAGACTTGGTCAGCAATAAGACATGCCTGTTTATTCAGGAACCTGTGAATAAATGTGCGCACCACAACCGCATATCACACCATGGACACCCTCCTTCCCGTGTTAATAAAGGTAAAAAGCAATGCAATCGTAAATTCCACATGAGAATAGCACAAAACGCAAACACTAACTGTCACGTGAGCCCATTGGGAATTAGCGCATGCGCTGATGCTGCCTGCTGATGCAAAAAACGACACTAAATAATAACCCACACCAGAAACACTCTGAATAAAGGAACAATCAAAAATAAGATGAACTGATTGCACGTAGTCTAATATAAATAGTTCGAAACTGCATAAAGGTTAAACTCTTCTTTATTTATATCGTCGAGTGTCGCTGTAACGCACCCTGCTTCTATAGTACAGGAAGCAGCGTTCCTTCTTCCATATCCAGCGGCACAGTTTTAATCGTTGCTAATGTCTTGGGTCACTTCCGGGTCATGCCTGATCTGCCCCACATAAGGATGAGAAGACGACCTCTCCCTAGGATTTATAAAAGAGGAAACATTGTTAGTTCATTGTTTTGATTCATCGCCATAACGAACAATATCCCGGGAATGCTCTTGACCTCCATCGCTTCAGTTGAGATATCAGGCTAGCCTGGTATGCAGAATTTCCAGACAGTATCTTGTCACTATCTCAGCCCACGATTATGGACCCTTTTACTTTAGTGATGGCCAACAGATGAGGTTTAAAGACTACTGACCTTGTGGATTGCTTCACTAATATGTGACCCTCATTTTCTTCTGAGAGTCTTTCTCTCCTACAGCTATCAGCATGTAGCGGCTCAGGGTATCTAGACATACTTTAGCAGGTATAGAATTTTCCTTCCCACAATGTTGCTAAGCATGTGGTACAATGGACAGTGATTGGTGGAGCTGTGCAGAGGGTTACTGTAATCCTGCAGCAGCGAACCCAGACCCCGGTCCACGGACCTATTCCTTGAAAACACTGGGGTTGACTTCTGGCACTTACATTACTCCACCAAGCCACTGATCTGATGCCCAAGTGTGGTGAAGTGGCAAGTTGCAATGACAAACTCCTAGAGAGTCGGTGAGCAATTGGCATTCCATTCCACTGAAGGGAAGACCACTGTCAGACATCACTCTCTTTGCAGAAACGATTCCTTGAAGGCAGGGATAACTAAAGCAGTAACAGTCAATGACACCATCTGGAATTGGGGAGATCTTGAATATTGACTAGGGGCAACAAGAATGTAATTCCTTGTTGCAAGTGGCTCTTAGGCATCAAGGGCCACTTCCGCCCAGATTCTTTCTGGAAGAGGAGACCTTTTTAGAAGTAGAGGACTTTAATGTCTGGTGACCCATTGACAGACTTGACAACCGCTCCCATCAATGTCTACCACCTTCCCCAAAGTCGGAAACAATACCTTTTGTCTCATAAGGTGTTTGAGTGCAGCAATTCCCCAGTGTCTTTTGTGTGCCACATCTGATTTATATCTCATCCATCCTAAGGACATCACTCTCGCTCCCCCATCTCAAGAGTGTGCTTCCACCCCTGAGAATCAGTTTCAATACTAGCACACCATGTGGGATTTCAATGGGAGATGCACTTGCGCAATCTAAATGACACAAGGCCTAGTAAGATTGTTGTTTTGTCCTCCTATGTTTCCCCCTCCTTGTCTTGTCGCACTTAGAAACACATGTGTACAGGCGTGTTATAAATGCCACATCATATCATATCAGATGCAAATGATGTCTTTCGAGGTTATTGAGGGCGGTCTTGCGTTTTGAACAGCGCAGTTGACGCACCCCTCAGCCACCTCAGCCACCAACGCTTCACTGGAGTTGGTTGAATGGGCAGGATTGTGTCCTTTCACTGATGTGTGAATAATCTTGAACTGTCACTCTTGTAGACACACACCTAACATTCTGAGTCATGTGGGCATTCTGGCATGAGGATTGCCATGAATGCTGGTGAACACCTGATAATCACTAACAACAGTGATAACATGTATATGTGCCGATTTCACTTATAGAACAGACAGGTACCTCTTTTAGCAGAGACTTTCTACATGTAAGGACCTTTTTATCCCACGAGGATAGTAATTCATCAAATTGCTCATTTAAAATAGTTATTTTTCTTTAAAATCTTTTCGAACATTCGTGTTGCTTATGTGTAAGACAGAGGGGTAGTTTCCGCTACAGGGGAAGAGCCGTTTCTTCTTCAGGAGCTGCTCTCACCCATTGTTTCTTCTACAACACACCTCGTAGTAGTCCCTCTTTCATGTCTACTCTGGAGCCATTTATGGTGCTGACATATCTGCACAGTGAGCAGGCACAACTGGTGTTCCAGCACCGCACCTAAGACAACGTATCTGCAGCTCTCAACTCCCGGTTGAGACAGGATGGCTACAGTAAAATAAGGACCCGCATATGTGTTATAGTTAAGCGGAACTACTGACCCACTGGTCTGAATCCTTCACTCTCCAGGCAATAAGTTCGTACACAGGCTTATTACCCTACGGATCAGAAGCCTGAGCATGGGTGGTGGCAAATCGGGAGAGTTGGAAGAGAGACTCAAAGCCTTTTCACTTGAGTCCAGTACTAGACACTACATCTAGTAATGCAATGGACTCGAGGTACATTTCATCTGTAAAACACCAGTTAGATAGCAGGCACGCCTGAGACACTCAGCATCTTAAAATGTGCACATTTGAGGTGCTGAGTTTCACAGATTTGTTTGCTATCTTACTCTGTAGCTCCAGAGTAGGCTTGAAAGACTTCTGTTAACAGATTAGAATATTTCGTATTTAACTGTAGTTCTCCAAAATCAGAAACCAAACAGCATAATACATGCAGGGAACACCAGTCCACGCCCGTGACAGTCCTGCCCGCCGGTAGGAGGGCATACACAGCTTGCAATATATTCAACTAATAGAGGGTACCACACATGAAACCAGCATTGACAATGCCAACAGTTTGGGCTTTTGTATAGGAATGGGAAATCACGTGCCAGGCACAGCCTTAGTGGTATTGGCTGACCATTGGTGGTAGCAGGTACAAAATGGCGCAAGCACCTGGGCACCTTAGCAATGCCTAATACTTATACACAAGCCAAAATGGTTGTGTTTGCGAATGCTTGGTTTGAACAGGACTTCACTGAAGGACACGCATAGTGCTTTTAAATCGAGTGGCTGAAGATAGACTAGGTTAAGACATTTTGTTACACCAGAAGTGGGTTTTCAGTTCTAATTAAGTCATTAACTCTCAGAAGGCTGCTTTGGGAAAAAAACGCTGCCAAGCACTTTGGGTGCAAAGTTTGATGGTTAGGCTTGATTAAAGCCAGCTCAAAGAGTTCCCATGAGGAGGTGTTTTGGGCGGGGAGGGGCAGGAACTGGTTGGGAATGGCCATAGGGATTGGCATGACCATGGACTGTCAAAGGGTGGGCAAAGCTCCAAACACCGACATGCTGTGTGTCCGACCTCAAATGCTGTTTCCACACTTCTGTGCTCCAATGCAACAGTTTCTAAAGGGTTGACTTTTTGGTGGTGTTTTAGATTGTCTTCACATCATGCATAACAAGCTGTGCGCCTGCTGTGCCAGCAATCACAAAGCATGTTCATTAATCGCACAATGTATTTGTTGGTTGAACATTAGCCTTAAAAGTACAGATGCACCCCATTTTCTTGCGGGAGGGCCCCTCACCCAGGCATGTGGAGGTTGCAGCTAATTCATCATACAGGAATATGTTATGAATGTCCTTACATCATTTTGTGCAAAACCTATAAGTATTTACGTAGTCTTTGGAAAATTGTTCAGTGATTGCACCCAAACACCATTTAGAGCTTCTGCCTGTCTCACTAAGCTCGGCCGGGCTGTTTGGGCAAAGGCTTACTCCCTAGCACTCTAAGTTCACCAGCCGCCACTGGATACAGGCCTCTTCATTGCCCCCCAACACGGCTGTCACCGCCTTTGCAGGGGGATTTCAGCCAGAAAGAGTGCGCATGGTGCGTTCTTAATGGACTGAAAGTGAGCGAGAGCCCGTCAATTTGGCACCCCAAGAAACACTTAAAAAATAAAAAAATAAAAGCTGTGTGCCCATGATTAATTCTGCCAAAGGGTGGGAACCAACATGTCTCTTTACCACTCGTGGCCTTCACTTCTGCTCACCTATGCTGAAGAGAAATTCTAGACAAATATCCTTTACAAGTAATATTTCCTACAATTAAGGAAAATTGGACTTTCTCTCTCACCCCACAAGGGTGCCTTCATAAAGTGAAAAACAGCTAAGCAAGCAAGTTGCAGTTTAAAGCGTTTAAACACTTTGCATGAAAAAATGGACAGCAGGAAGGATAGATAACAAGAAGCACATAAAAGATGGGAACTTCGGGATCTGAAAGAGGAAAGGTTTCACATTTGTTAGACACCTTTTTAATTATAAATACTCAGAAAACCCCAGTTCGAGCAAGCGACAGTTAATTTGTGAAACAACGCTACCTCCGGCTCAAAAGCCAACTCTGTCAAAAGCACAGAGGGAATGATTAACGTCATGGCAGAGAACTGAGGCGACCTGCCATTAATTTAGGTGTAGAAAGCACTGTATCCAAAACACTTTAGGGGACGTAAGAGGATTTATGGCCCTGTTCCTAGCACATCCTCAACAATTTAGGCGAAGCCTTGAACAAAAAACTTAAAGGTGCTAGGGGGCTTGTAAGTTCCCTTAGCGATATGAGTCCCGATGCTTAAAGCATTAGTCGACGATTCCAAATTAGATTCTAAACAAGTTTTACAAAAATATATTTCTTTTATTAGTTGTTACTCATTAGAGCTCAAAATTTGTTCGCAATGTTAACAAATGTTAAAAAGGATTCAAAATTCAATTCTCTGGAGAAAGTGCAAATACAAGTAATACGTAACCCTAAGGTTAAAGAAGTAAACCGGCAGAGTGAACACCAAACAAACGAAAAAAATAATAATAGATTGTGTGTAAACCAGGGGTGATCCGAAAATTAGGGCCACTCCAAAGTAGTGTTGTGCAAATACCACCAAAATAGACTTGTTTAACACTACATTAATTCCAATATCAATTCAGGCATCCTCATTCTCTCATCACATTCCCAACATGTTTCTTTCTGATCGAGTGTGTAAAGACAGTGTAAACAGAAATTCATCAGGGGTAGCCTGCCATCTACCGAAACAATTATAACCTAAAAAAGTTATTAGACACGGTACAATATTTTCTAGTTTCATCCACAAAAATAATCCAAATTCAACACATGCAGGAAAGCCAACTTTTGAATATACTGGCTTCACGCAAAACTTGTGTGATTAAATTATCCAAATTTTACAAGTCCTGTAAATGGTCCATGATTCGTTTTAGGCCCAACAGCAAAAGGGACTCCATATCTGAAAAGGAAACAGATCATGGTATAAATAAAGGATGCCCTGAATATTCATTCTCTACATGTAGAATGAAATAAACATTAAAATGACTTAGTCAAAAGTACTGATCAAAAAACTTGGTACACTAGCACAAACTGGCAAGTGCATCACTGCAGTGGTCCAGTGGTAACAATGCCATCTCACATTCTTGTTTGTTCTAAACAAAGGGTGAACCTGACCCTCGCAAAAGTACCACCATATGGGCTGGCGGCAGAGATTAAGACAGATAGATTGGTTAAGCTGTATGCTGTTTAGGGTATATTTAAACTAGACGTATAATACATCACTTACTCTTAAATAGGATGGTTCAAGAAGCAATCGGTAGTTCAGAATATTTGGATTCACAGTTCTGGATTCTATGCATCCAAGGTCATGCACCAAAACACGTGGGCCTGCCTGTTTTCAGACTATAGGAGACATAGGAGAACAAATGTATCCATTCTTTAATAATCCACTGTAATATTCGAGATGTATGTCAAGTTCTCAATAGTTAGCTGTGCTTACCATTCCTAAAGTTGATAGAAACGTGGAGCCGGTCAGGGTAGTGCCTTTCTGATTTAGCACGGCCGTGTTTGTTGAGTGTTCAGTTAAGCAAGAAGTAGTCCAGCATTGGTCGCCCCATAGTGTTGCTTGGGGTGATATTGATCGTGGGCGGAATTGAGGAAATGTTTCCTTGCCTGTGGAATGAAGGGGCATAGATAGATCACGATTAGGTCCAGAGAAAGGAATTCCTAGAGAAAAGAGATCTCTGTTTACGTTACTTATTTCGTTTCAGTTTCCTGTTTGGGTAGCGGAGTGTAAAAAATCCGACTTACTTCCAGATTGCTAGTTTGAAGGGAGAAAAAGTACTCTTAGTGGGTCATAGCTGAGACAGGTCTACGGGAGTGTAGGCAGGTTGCTCCTGCGGGGGAAGTACGTTTTGCGCTTCGTTTTGAACGCAACTACCAGCCTCCATATTTCTGTAAGGAATTATACTCTATTAGAAGCATAACAGAGTAACGGCGAGAGAAAAAGAATAATTAACAGTTTATTAGTCTCCCGCCTGGTTCGGTATCTTACTGGAGTGTCGTGGGCTCCCAATGTTCCCCGTCAGTGCTCCTGGTTCCGTTGCCGAGCTGATCGCGTGGTCACCTGATTTATATACGTTGTAATGTACGTGTTTCGACATATTACAAGTCATGTGATTTACGCCACAGTTCAGTGGACGTATTGTCCTCCAGGGGCTGTTGTGCTCTATTACGTCACCAAATGCCCGTACTTTGTCTCGATGTCACTGCCGGTGCCCAAAAGAATGAATCAACAGTAAGTCAGAACAGAACAGTGACACAAATCCGTACACTGCACAATGCTACGTGAGTTAGTTCCTTTGATGTTATAAATTGCTTGTGCTTAACATGGGAGAGACTCTTGTAATTACAAATACCAATCTATTTTCTCGTTGAGACCCGATATGGAACTTTTAGTTAGAAAAATAAGTTGTTGTTCTTTCTTCAGTAGTGTTAATTTATCCTTGTTCACGTCCATACTCGGTATTAATCTATAAATTACTGTACATTTCAAATCTTCTACTGAATGTTGATATTCCACCCAGTGGTCAACCATTGTGGTATTTTTGGTCCGGTTTTTGAGGCAGTTTTTGTGTTCACCAATGCAGAGTTTCACTTTCCGATCCGTTTTGCCAATGTACAGTTTACGACAGGGGCACCATACTACATAAATTACCATGGTTGAATTGCAATTTGTGTGTGATTTTTGTTTCCATTTTGAATGAAGGCCTATATCTACTTCGGTGCTTTTTGAGGTGTATTTGCAGTATACGCACTGGCCACATGGATGATGGCCCACAATTTTTAGAAGGCCCCACTGATAGGTCAAGCTCATTGCCAATTGAGATTTAGTGTCACATCGTTCCTAGTGACTTGTTCTTTTAGATTTTTGCTACGTTTGAAAGCGACAACAGGTCTATGGACCGGTACATCTCCTTTTTTAAGAGTTGGCCAGTTCTTCAAGATAATCTTCTTAATGTCATTAGACGTGTTACTGAAGGTATTAACAAAGATTAATTTTGGGTCTTTTTAGTTTCTGAGTGTTCTTTATACTCTAGTATCATCACGGTTGTTGTTGTTGGCGCGTTTTAGCGCCTTTTGGACTATTTTCTTCGGATAGCCTCTTTGGAGTAGTTTGGTTTCCATCTTGCCTGCTTCTTGAGTGAAAGTGCTGTACATGCTCCTTGAGGAATTTGCATTATTTCTGGGAGAAGATGGGAGCAGCGCAGGATGTATAACACAGTCTCTGGACTTTGGAGCTTGCCTTGCGAGATTGCTCAATACAATTGCGAATGGGCCATCACAGCTGCACTGAAAATCACAACAAAGTGAACACGATGAGAAAACCAGCCATGTTTGCTCTCTGTGTATGCACTGGGTGTGAACAGAGGAGGGAGCCTAACAGCTCGGTAGTCCCACAGCAGTAACCTGTGACACACCCACCATTCATTGCCCAAGCCAACCAAGGAGAGTGCAGCACAATGTTTTCATGCGGCTGGATAGTGAATGCAGCAGTCATCTTGAAAATGAATGTTTGTGACTCACTGTGATGGGCCAGTTAATAAACAAACCGAAATGCTTAAAATTAACGTAAAAATCTTAGGAGATGTTAACACGTTACAATTTGGAAACATATTTTAACAAAAACATTGGGGGTCATTACAAGTTTGGAGGCAGCCATGGTGCTAATAGCTCCATGGCTGCCTCCAAACCCGTGTCCGGGTCTGTGGTGTCGGAATGGGGACTTACTGGGACATTCGGTAAGTCCCCATTCCGAAAACCATTCCTCATTCCCATTCAAGCCCCCATAGGGCTCAATGGGAATGAGGAAGTAGCTAATAACGGGCCCACAAATTGCGGGCCCGTTATTAGCTCCCTGGTCCCTTAACAGGTCCCGATAAAGGCAGCTGGTAAAACCAGCCGGCCCTAGTCGGACCCGCTAAGGGACCTCGAAATACGGCAGTAGGGGATTAACGGCACCGGCATCCTTACCGGTGCCGTTAACCCCCTACCGCCGTACTCGTAATGACCCCCCATATTCTTTTTGGAAAAGTAACATATTTTCAAAACATGAGCAAATGGTTTCATAACATGTAATGAAACATGAACAATATTTGTAAGCCCTAGATTTAAAAACAAATAACTTTGTTTTGGTGAATGAAGGATGTTCCCCACAAGCTAACAATTAAGCACATCTCCAATATGGCCATTAGCATGGAAGAGCTTAAACCTCAAAGAGTTCCCATGCAGAGAACTTGTAGGTGGGGAAAGACAGGATTGGGTGGGGCCAGCCAAGGAGATTAGCAAAACAATGGGCAAAGATTGGGTGGGGATTATAACCAAACAGTGTACCCCTCAACAATGCCATTTCTGTGTGTCTCTCTTCCAATGCCTTTCTACAAAGCCTCTCACTCCCAGTATTCAAATGCAATAGTTTGGGCTATTACAGGTGTTGCAAATGACACCTAATAGCCAAAACTAAAAAGGGCACATGATGGGCTAGTTTATATACTAGATAGGCCATCCCAGTGCTTAATTTGTAAAAAAATAAGTGCCAGTGCCCAAATAATCTTGGCCCCATAATGCCAGCCCCGGAGCCAGCGGGCAACGCCCGCAGCGCGGGCGGCCCGGGTCAGTTCAGTGGGTTAGACATTTGCCAGGTACTACCATAATGGTGGTACCAACCTGACCATAAGATGGCAATAGCTGGGTAATGGTGTGAGTACCTGTGTTGGTACTCTTTTATCGACCTCAGAAGGATGAAAGGCTGAGATGGCCTCGCTGGGGATTTGAAGCTGCAACGTGCAGATCACACACACATCCCAGCAGCGAGTGCTCAACCGACTGAGCTATCATATCAGCTATAGTAAAATGAGTAATTATTCTGTAGTGGATACCATTAAACTACTAACTGAGATTTAACAGCAGACCAGTTCAGTTCATCTGCAGGTCTGGTGCAAAGTTGCACATGCCAAGCCTGCATGCATCTACTTTCAGGCTTCAGAGGTTGGCAAAATAAGGAAAGCAGCACACTCACAGGACATCCCATACTCTGAGCACTGCCTCATACATGCAAACAAACATCCTGCTCCAATCCAATAACCGTGCCCGCAGCAGCATGTTCGTGTACTTGGTCTTCTTAATGTGATCCGGGATGAGCAGGCGCTGCAGGTCCTACTTCTGGATCCTGGGCACCTCGGGCAGCCCCAGCTTGTGCAGCAGGGCGTCCCTGACCTCCTCTGGGGTGAAGGCGCTGGCCAAGAAGAGGGCGCAGAGCAGGACCAACGTGCACGCTCCGGAAGCCATGGTGCTGCTGTCTGGCATGGGGTGTGATCACGGGGGCCAGAGCAGCTCTGCCTGCTCTGTCACCGGGGTCTCAAGCTGTGTGCACTGCCCCAGTTTATAGAATTGCAGCCCCTCACTGGCAGGAGCCGAAGGGGAGGCCAGGGCACATCAGAGAGGGCAGCCTGAAAGGTGACACCCCAGGGACATGAAAGCCAGGCCGCCTCACACCTCCCGCCCCTTGAGCCCCAGGGGTGCTGGCGCTCGACGGACCCTCTTGGACTTAAGTCCAGTCCTTTGCACACAGCATTACCACAGCTTGAAGGAACACTGCACGAAACCCATTCAGCTCTGGCTGACACTGGCTTCTGTGTCTTAAACTCTGAATGCCGGCTCAGAAAACAGATAAAATCCTGATGTATTGCCTAGTAACAGGACAACGCTCTCAAAATATGGTTAGTCTGGACTAAATCCGGGCGGGTGGCAACACTACGGTTCTTAGCTCATTGGTTTAATTCATGTCTCTCAGCGCCCCCTTATCATGTAAACAAAGGTCCTTTATTCACCATTTTCTTGTCATGCCTTTCACACCTCTAATAATCGCTCATGCTGCACACGTATATGCTTCCATCCAGCCCTTCTAAATCCTTTAGACTAATCATTTCCCAGCTGTTATGCCTTTGCACCAATGCTTCTTTTATGCTTTCCATGTCTTTCAAAATCGCTTCTTTAAAAAGTAATTAATTGCGCAACGTCCAACAACAGCCAACTTGAAAGAAAGAACCCCTCAGGCTGGCACGCCCAGGCCGGCCGAAGCTCTGCAAAGCCATACGAGTGGCGGAGGAGCGCTCCCCGGTACAGTTATCCGTTTCACTTGCAATATGTAAACCTGCCTGTCAGTGATCTGGCAAACACGAGAGTACTCAGAAAATACGTCCTGACCTGCATACTCCCGAGGGTCATCTGGCAGATCCCCCACTCTCCTGACACACTTACAAGGAGTCTTCAGGCACTGACTGCCATTTCATTTTTCCATTGCACTAACACCATTATAACATTAGACGGCTAATGGTGAAACTTATAAGCAGTCAAGTCTTACCTATGTGCTGCAATTTCAGAAATCGCTCCATGTGGAGGAATCAACCCGGCTCACCAGCGCCATTTCCGCCTGAAAGCGAAATGAGAGGAGTTTCGTAAACAGCTTTAGGTCCATCTACAAGACGTCGTGTCATCTTATATGTAAAACAAGTTCATATTGTCCTGCACTCAAATAACACACATCTAATTTGTATTATTTTCCTCGACCTCGTAAAGGTTAGTGGTTGAGTTGGCCCAGTGGTTAAACTCGCCTGTGAGTTTCAGACAGCTCAGCAGGCGCATTAACCCGATCGGTTGTCCTCTAACCTGAGGTAGCTAGCTGAGCTGCCCGGAGTCTGGGATACGCAGAGCAGGGGCAGGCGTGCCCTCGCAGCATGCACTTCTCGTGGGTGCGAGTCACTGCGCGCATCCGTGGCCCAAGCTCTGCCACCGCTAGCTGGGGACTGGACAATACGTCCCTGGTCTGCTGAGAGGGGCCTCTGACTCACATACTGACCAGCCAGCAGTGACTCATCGCACAGGCCCGACTTCCTCATCCTTTTCACAAAAATACATGGGCACATCACCACAGAGCAAGATCGAAATGGACGGGATCTACCAGCAGCCCGGTGCCCACTCAGCCCTTCAGATCATAAGCGTTTACTGCCATCCAACACATCAATATCAGGAGCCTTAGCCGCACCCTGACCAAAGAGAGCCATAAAGCAAAACACCCTCCAAATAACTCAGGCCTCGTTCGAGGTTGGCTAATGATTGTGACTATGAGGCCCTGGGCCTCACCGCATGCATATCCTGCCCTTCCGAAGCCTGCCAAATGTGTTAACAGTTGACAGAAACTAATGACAGTGAACAGATAGTCCTTGCTTGGCCTCCATGTGCCTTACACCCCAAACACTTTCTTCCGCACACAGCACACTGGGCCGCTTCCTTACACACCTAAGCAGTCTACCCCAGCCCCCCATTACCGAGTCACGGGTGTCTGATCTGCCCTTTCCGGCAGCCCCACCAGAGCTCATGCGCTTCTGCTGTGAGACAGTCTGTAATATAAATCACTGGGAGGGAGCAGCCCGGGCTGAGGCAGCCCCGCCCAGCTCTGCCGCTCCCTCCCAGTGTTTTGTAACACTGACTGCTGGCGCCATGGTGTCGCAGCCTGCTGTATTCATCAAACAAAAGTAACACTTCAGTGTTACCGTTTTTTGATGAATGCAGCGGGCAGGCGCCGGCGGGGCCGCAAAGGATCTGTAAGTTACAGATCCTTTGCAACGTAGGCGTCCCGCATCTCGCGGGGCCCTGGGGGCTGGTTCCTGAAGCCCACATCTGGGTGGGCTGAACTGGCTCCCAGGGCCTCATCATGATTTCGGCCCGGCAACTGTTCCGGTGCCGAAAAAACAGTGCCGGTGTTGGGGACCGGCAAACACCGGCACAAATTAAGCACTGGGCCATCCTTTCAAACTAAACACTCCTGCAAAACAAGATGGTCAGGCCATTTTGTAATCTGCCACCAATTAAATACCTTGGATGCACCCAAAGACTTATAACTCAACAATGTCTCAAAGAGAAACAGGAAAGATTAAGACCTTAACACTCCCGAAACAACCATGACAGATGCATCTCAGTCACAATTCGACTTGTCTCTATCTACAGGTGAAGAACAAGCAGCTAGTTTATAAGAGACAAGTTGGTCCACTATACACTGGGTGCCACTTCTTTTCCTAGAATCCGGACCATTCTGCAGCCTCTGCGACTCTCTTCTCCTCACCATTCTTCCCTCCGGTCTGACGCACTCAACCGGACACACCCTGGATGCTCTCATTTTAGCAGACATCCTCATCGCCAACCATCTCACTACAGCTCTCTCCTAGTCTGACCATGCTCTCTTGTCCTCTCATCTGTATCTCTTAGGTCTTCCTGCTAAGCCTCTGTCTACACTGCCAGCCTTCTTCTCTGTAATTTGACTGATAAAACAAGTATTAGTTGCTGCCTCTGCCTTCATCTTTATCCCCCCTCCCACTCCAGCTACTGACTGTCCTACTGACAAAGCTCTTGCTAACCTTCACCTCTCCATCTACAACACCCTGGACATCCTTGCCTCTGTCATGAGGATCTGCATGAAGCCTGCCAAGCGCAACTCTTGGTATGATTCCAATCTAGCCTCTCTGAAACGCAAGTGCAGAGCTGTTGAACGAAAGTGGCTGGCTTCAGGCACATCCACTGACAGACTGGCCTGCTGCTGGCTCCAAAGGCAACAAAGACTCTCCATATGGGAAAAAAGGCCCAGATCCAAGCCTACATCTTCTGGTCCACTAACAACATGGTTGAACTGTTCATAATCTGCAAGGAACTCATCAATCATACAGCAGTATCCACTTCTCCTCTTCCATCCCGGGCCCTCTGCACTGCACTGCACTGGCCTCCCACTTCACTTGCAAAACGCAGGACATCCTGTCCTCACTCTCCTCTACTCCCCTCCCTCCCCTATCAGCTGCTCTCAAGCCTCTGTTTTCCCCCCTCGCCTTTTCCTACCTACTCACCTCCTTTTCGCCCATAGCACTGGATGAGGTCTCTAAATAAGTCATCTATATGAAAGTCCCCTCCAAACAGGTGCTCCACTCCCCCAGAACTATCAAGGACAACATTGCCTCTCTTGCTCCAGCCTTGGCTGATTTCTGCAATCACTGATTTGCCACTGGTTCCTTCCCCCTACCCAAATGTTCATTTGATAACAAATGTTTTAATAGTCATGTTTTTAGTTACAGTAAATATATATTCACATTCTGGAAAGCTTTAAATGTGAAAGTATTTGGATTATAAGCAATAAATTAGATAACTACATGTTTGAACAATTATCTCTGAAAAATGGGGATGCAGCCCACTACCTGATGCCAACATAGATAATGACACTACAGAAAGAGTGCCCAAAACTTGAGAGACTCCCGTCCCCTGCACACCAAAAACTCTAGATAACCAGCAAATTCTTAAGAAAAAGATTTCAATTTATTTTTACTAGAAATTAAAACAACAAAATCACATACAAATAAATCTTGTATAAACTTTTACATGTGTCTTTATGAACATTTATCAACTTAATTAATCAAAATCAAGACTTCTCCCACTCAGTGGGGTACATCACATTATCAACTCAAAAACATCTGTGATTAGCTCTACACGTTTTGGGGCAGAATCCCCCTTCATCAGGAGCAGTTGGCTGTAAGATAACAGATAAATAAACTCTGTAAATAATCAATTTCATATTCATTCAACTAGAAGTTTAAATGCAAAATAGAACCCTTCATATAAACGGATATATGTTTACTATGGTGTCTCTTTTTTATTGGAGCACACATATCTTTTTGGTATCCAGAATTTCCAGCATCTATGGATTTGGGAGTATGGTTAGTGGCTTCCATCTCACTAACAGACCTCTTTTCTGAATATACACATTAATTAGATGTTGAGATCTGTTGATATGAAGAGTTCATAAAGACACATGTAAAGGTTTATACAAGATTTATTTGTATGTGATTTTGTTGTTTTAATTTCTAGTAAAAAAAAAGTGAAATCTTTTTCTTAACAATTGGCTGGTTATCTAGCGTTTGTGGTGTGAAGGGGACGGGAGTGTCTCAAGTTTTAGACACTCTTTCTGTAGTGTTTTATGATTGGACCTCGTACCAGGGTCGGGTTTCCTCCCCTGCACCCTACATTCATCTACGTATTTAATGATTTGTCATTTAGCTTCATTTTTACATAGGTGTGCACGCATAGTTCATTTGGTTAACATAGATAATGACAACATACTTGACATTTTCATTCCACACAGTGAGACAAATGGATAGTATACATATCCTTTTTCTAAATTAAGCCATCTGACATGATTACATTTAAATCCTATAATTTTTAACCTGAAGAAAATAGCGTTACATCGTACAAACCTTTGTTTACATTTGTGACATCATACGCGTCATATGCAAAGCATTGACATCACATTAACATAATGACGCTGCTATATCAAGCAGCCATTTTGCTTACAGTTTCGCGGCTGGAAGGAGTCTAACAAGCGAGAGTTCACATGAATCTTGTACCAAGGTGAGGGATTTTGCCAGAATCCTGAAGAATCCAAGAACATCCATAAAATATTTAGATTCTTTTACCTCTACTTACTAATATCTACCATTGGGGGAGCACCAAATTACGATTATGATATGCTTGTTTGCAGAAATACAGGAGGAATTGAGAATTAGATGTAAAGGATCCCCATTTGGGACATATACTGGCCAGCATGTTGTTTGTTATTTATCCTTCCTCTGAAGCAGGTAACTTCCTAATTATAATATGGCATATTTACCAATCACTGTTGCTTGATAAGGTGACCCAATAAGATATATATACATTTCTTAACAGATAGAAGAAGCTTACAATTAACACACACGCTAAGGATTTACTTACATGGGCTTTGAAGTTTAAACAACAGTCATAACTTGTTGAATTTAAATCGGATGGCTACTATACGTGTAAGTAAGGACCGTATTTATTTAACACGTTTAAGTTTTTGATTAGTTCCATTGTCACATTAGGCAAAACTTTATATTATTAATTTAGGAAGCATATGGAATCAACAGCGAGGATAACAAGAGGCTCTGAGCAGGAGTACACAGAAGTCGTATCTCAGTATAATGAGAATACTAGACCTTCTACTTTTAGATAGAGTCGGATAAGAAGACATTACACGTTAGAACAAAATGGTTTTGAGAGAATTTTTATTTACAATCTGATGATACTGACAGCAATAATCTTGAGTATACAAATAAAGTTGGTTCTTTACGACTGAAATGGAAATTTCAAGTTAACCAATAATAGAACTAAATGTGATTTCTCCAACCTCACAATGTACGACCGGATATAAGAATTTATTCTAAATACTGACAACATGGAATTGATTAATTACTTAGAGTATACTGTAATTCACAATGACTGCATAATGTATCTGAAAATTGTATAGTGTAAGAAGATGTACTGATTTCGAAAATATAATTTCATAATAACAAATCCTTATGGAAGTGATTATTCATAAATAACCCCACAGTGGGGTAAGTACATTTTAGAAAGTTGGGCTTACTTATTATTTGAGCCAATTACAGTGTGTAGGGGACGTGGGTTCCCCAAATAGGGACCTTTCTTTTCTTTCGTCCTTCCTCCTACCCCTCAAGCACTCCTTTGTGCACCCTCTCCTTAAAAGGCCTTCTGCTGACCGTTCCTGCCCGGCTAACTGCTGCTCTATCTCCATTACCCCCTTCCTGGGTAAACACTTGGAGAAATTGGTCATCTCCCAACTGATCCACCAAACTGAATCTGTTGGTTTTCTCAGCCTGTAATGCCGAACACAGGGAGCAGGGGACACCCCTGAAACCCCTGCTCCCCATGTTTGGCATTATGGGTTTCTATTTTTTATGCCAAGTCGAAAGCGCAATAATTGTACATTCATCATATTTTTCCCATCATTTTGAGGAATACCCCTCTGAAGACTTGCTCCCAAATCTTAATTCCAACATTCCTTCCATTCTCATCTTTCTCGATTTTTCCTTTGCTATTGACATGGTCAATCATGCCACCCATATAAAATGGCTCTGTAATACCCTTGGCATCACGGACCTGGCACTGGACTGGGTGACCTCCTTCTTATCTGACCGACCTTCCCAAGTTCAACTTGGCCCTTTCCTCTCCTCTCCTCCACTGCACTCTCCACCTGCAGCGTCCCTCAGGGCGCTATCCTCTCGCTGTGGCTCTTAAACATCTACCTTGCCCCTTTGGCCCGCCTGATCTCCACCCTCTCTCCTCACTTCCAGTCTTATGTGGACAACATGCAGCTCTCCTTCAAGCTTACCTCCACTTCCTCCTCTTCATCCACTCTCATTCCTGACTGTCTGACTGCTATTCAGGTATGGTGCGCTGCTAACTATCTCTGCCTTAATGCCGGTAAAACTGAGATCCTTCTCATTGGGACCCCTGCTCCTTCTTCCCTCCTACTCCATGGCCACCCTCCATGGATCCACTACCATCACCCTCTTGTGAGGCTAAAAACCTTGGTGTCATCTTTGACTGCTCTATCTCCATGTCTACTCCCATCACAGACCTTGCCAAGAAGGCCCACTTTCAGCTCCACCTCCTCAGAGGCATTCTCCCTTTTCTCACCTTCCCCGAGAAACTCAATGTCTCTAGAGCTCTGGTCCTCTCTAAACTCGATTGCTGCACCAGCCTCTTCCTCAATCTATCTTTATCCTCCCTTTGCCCCAGTTCAACTAATCCAGAATAGGACTGCACGACTTATCCTTGGTCTCAAGACCAGGGACCACATCTCTCCATCCCTAGAATCTCTTCACTGGCTCCTGGTGGCTTCAAGGATCAAGTTCAAGATCCTCTGCATCATCCACAAGGCTTTCTAGGGCCTGGGACCCTACAACCTCCAACACTCTCTCCCTACATACCTCCCTGCTCGAGACCTTAAATCTTCTAGCTCCAACTCTCTGCAGATTAAATGTTTTTCCAAGCAGACAGTGGGGGGTAGATCTCTCTCTTTGGCAGGAGCGTCCTCCTCAGAGGGCCTCTGACCCTCTCAGGCTTTAGTCGGATCTCCTTAAATACTGGAAGTTTCTCAAGACCCTCCTATTCTCTCCTTCCTTTCCTCTCCCCCTACCTAGTGAATGCCATACTCTGTTGCATTGACTGGCTGCCTGGTCCCTCCTGAGTCCTACTGCACACAAGGCCCTCCCTGCCCATTCTACCCAGCACCCCTGTCTACCCGAGTCCTCCCCTAACCAGCATTTGCCCTTCTGGGCCCTCTTCCCCTGATTAGCGGGGCAGAGTGTGCATCCGCATGGAGCCTGGTCCACCCCGGTCTTTGTTTTCACACTTAGCATGTAGTCTTCAATCCGTAAACTCCCTGCTTCCCCTGGCACTTGCCCACCAGGCCTCCTCTTAGCACTTTCCCTGCCCCAGGGGCCTCTTCCTCCCCTCCCCCTGTCCTACACCCCTCCTCCCCTGACTTTTTTTATTGCACTTGAACGATCTGAATGTCACAAGGCCTAGTAGGACCGTTATTGTTGTTTTCTCCCCTGCCCCACCTTTTTCGTTTTTGTCTTGCGGCACCTATTATTTTGTAAATATTCTGTAAGTATTTTTCAAAATATATGCTGTTTTTACCATGTCACTGTAACCTAAGAAATGCGGCCAGATGCCTTTGGGCCAGGCGCGCTACCATGTCACTGTAACCCAAGAAATGCGCCCAGATGCCTTTGGGCCAGGCGCGCTATATGAATAAATAAAATACAAACACAAATACAAATACAAATATCTTGAAATATCATTTGATGTATAGGTGCTTTATAAATGCCCAGTAAAGAAATAAATCCCCTTCTTAATAGGGATAGGACATTTAAGCGAATAATCATCCGCACTCACGTCATTCAGTTCAGGCAACATTGCTCTGGAATACGCTACACACCACCCTGACGAGTATCCTTGTCTAATTGTCCTTCTGTACACTATTAAAGGTGTATCTCTTCAAAACCAGCTAGGAAAGGTTGCCCCTCAACAACTGTGACAGCAACATGAACCAGCTTTTTAATACCATCGAGTCAGGAGTTGCACACTTTGCAAAAGACATGTAACATAACTTATAACCTAACTTGACTCTCAATTTCTTTTCCAGGATAGGAACATATCCGTTCTCGCGTTGTGCCAGAAATGCACAGAGGTCCACTTGACTCACATCTGCGGTCATCTTGGGGGAATAGATCCGAATGCAAATGTTCCATGCATTCAACTCCTGATGTTCTCTTTTTAATAGTTTCAAACATCTTCTGATGCAGTGCTATCTACACACATTCTCGGCCCGCACCATGAGAGGATGAAGAGGTGCCCTTGTAGATGTAAAATCCTGTAAACAGTGAATGTTATAACTGGCCATCCCAAGAAAGGCACAGATTGGTATGAGCCAGCGTAGCCGTTAGACAATCTACCTTCTTCGAGTCCTGCTGTGTGACTTTTAAGAAAAAGAGAAATGTGCCTGTAGTCTTGCAATGTTGGTGTTATGAAATCTGATATAGGTCAGAAAAAGTATAATGGAGAGCCAAGGTTTCCATGAACTATGTTTAAACGGTTACCACGACTCGATTCAGTGGTATCTCAGCCAATAAGCTAAAACAGGTGGAACATGAATTGAAAAACTCCTCCACCTCTACATTGGTAAAGTGAGCCATGGGCAGGCTACACGCTTCAGATCTGTGAAGCAGTAGCAGAAGCCTACACACCACAATAGTAGAGGAAGAACCTTATACAATTAATTTCCAAAGTTCTATCAAAAATACGTACTTTACTTAAGCACAGATGATTTACTAAAACATTCCAAATCCAAGCTTGTAAAGCAAATACACGGATAATTCTGGCTAAAGAAAAACAGATGGTACACTCTGGTTATTATAATGCAAGAGAGAAAACAATGAAGGCAGTCATGGCTAACCCAGTGAACACACAGAATGAAATTACTTACTTTTAAAACTTTCATTGGTTAATGTATGGAAGTGGGGTGTGATTTGTCTCTAGTGCCAATGTTGTTAAATATCAGGGGGTCAAGGTAAAAAGGGGCATCTCATCCACATGTGTATGATCGTAGTCTCTGTAAGCATGCCAAACAGCATCAAGAATGTTTCTTGGTGCCCCTCCTTGGAGCAGAAACAGCATAAATCGTTCAGGCATGTGGCTTGGGCAGAGAAGGACCACAGCTGTTTGAAGCACATTGAAGGTAGTTCAATCAGCGGCCTGAAGGTGCCTTTGCAGTCTCCCATACAGATTCAGATTGTTATTTGATCAAAAGATATTATTCTGAGCAACAGCATGTACCAGGATAACACCCGGGAGTCCTTTTGGTTTATGTTCAATCCGTCGAAAAAAAAGCATCTACATACCAAACCATCTACTGCAAAGCATCCTCTGCCCAAGCATTGATAGACTACCTTTGACATGTAAAAGAGCATTTCCATCTAAACCAGTCCAGCGAAAAAATAAATGGCCTGGTTTCAATGGAAATGCACTTTTACGTGTAAAAAATAGCATTTCAATGCTTTTGTTGTAATTTTAAAACGTTACAAGGAGGTGTCCAGTGCTGAAATTTCGGCACTGGCCAGCTCTTTGTAACGGTTTTAAGTTTTTATGTATATTGGGGGGTACCCCCAATCCCCTCAACCCCCACACCCACACACCCCTAACCCTAATCCAAACCCTAACACTAACCCAAATGTAATCTTAATCTAACCCTAACCCCAACCCCTAACTCTAACCCAAACCCCAACTCTAACCCTAACCCAAACGCTAACCCCAATCTAACCCTAGCCCCAACCCTAACCTTAGCCCCAATCCTAACCCTAATCTAACCCTAGCCCCAACCCTAACCCCAACCCAAACCCCAACCCTAACCCCTAACCCTAACCTGAATCTAACCCTTAGTCTAACCCTAGCCCCAACCCTAACCAAAACCCAAACACTAACCCCTAACCCTAACCTTAATCTAACCCTTAATCTAGCAGCAGATCATCTTTCTTGTCTCCCAGAGGAAGTTGAGGAAAGAGCTTTCCACATTCTGGAAAGCCTAATGGAAAGGTCAATTGTACCGGATTAATCCCAATTTGAGTCTAAAGGAATACTGGGCATTCACATCCTTAAATGTATGAATTCTGACAGAGGATAGGCCCCTTGATCAGCCTCCTGTCAATAGCCAATCACAATTACTTCAACGAATATGCGGTCGTTTGCTGTGTCCATTCCAGAGAGTTGAACATCTGCAGGAAATCATGGGGGAGGAGTGGATCCGGCACAATAACGCAACGTATGAATATTTTCCAAGATGGAAGCGTTTTTTCTTCTTTGCGTCACAGGAATCCTCACTACTCTGTACTTCCGCATGCCTCCTGACTCCTAAAGATGAAAGATTATCCATGGGTATCTCCTCTAAGCCATCCACCGCCTGTCTGCTTGAAATGCACCATCGTTCAGCCCTGACCAGGAAAGTGGGTCTTCCCCTGTGTGAGTTTTGACATCCTCATCAGTGGCACACCGTGAAAGGAGCAGCTTCAGATGGTTATCTCAGAGTCCAGAAACTGCCAACACTGTGCCCTTTCCTCTGCGCAGCCAGAGAGGGGAGGTAAACAATAGGTAGGCACAATGCTTTTGAATCCAATACCGTTTTTGGGGGTATCTTCAATTCGCTTCATATTATACTGCCCATTAGCACTTCGGGGCGTGCTGCCCTAGTAGAAGAGACTTTTGAAAAGTGCACGTTTTTTTTTGCATAAAATAGTCTGGCAGGTTTTCCCCTATACGTGTTTATTTATTCATATAATTGCATTTAGTTCTTACAAAAACTCTTGCAATCAACATTATTACACACATTATATACCAATACACAATTAACATATCACTTACATAATGGTGTTTCCAATCACCAGGTCATCATCGCATTACTTTACATGATTACATATCAACACACACGTAACATTATTTCATCCTAAAACCATTTCATCAATGTCAAACATCACTAATCCATTTAAAATTCCATCTGGCTACCTAGTAACAATATTGGCAATGTTCTCCTATACCACTCCTAAAATAGATAAGTGTGACCATAGTCATAACTTTATTCTGTCCAAAGATAAAGTGACAATCACCCATAGCTTTTCTGGGACTCTTCTATCAGGCATGCAAAACAAAAACGGTATGCCAGTTTAAGTTAATAAAAACAGCTGGCGATGCAGGTCTAAAAAGGCACCACCATTGCTGCTAAAATGTGTTTTGTTTGAGAACATTTTGAAAAAACCCATACCCTACTTTGCCTTTTTGTATAACATAAGATGTGTCAAATAAATGTCACCCTGGCGTGAAGTGGTTCCCTTAGCACCAAACGAGCTTTTTTAAAGGTGAGCTTGCATGCACCACTGCTCGCCAGTCTATGCATGCCATCCTCTGAAGCATGTTCTGCTTTTGTATCTGAAAGGTGGCCAATTGTCATTTCAGCTGCCAGTGGACCTGCAGACGATGCACAGCAGCACTGCACATGCACCCACTATCTGAATGGCGGCGATTATGCTGCATACTCACTGAGCTTGGCACCAGCTTCGGGCATAACCGCATGCATTACCCGTTTAGCAACAAAGCATATATGGATGGTGTGTTTGTTTAGAAGCACACACTTTCTTGCAGAGAAATCACCTTCGTTTTTTTTAGCCTAGCAATGATTGAAAACCTCTCAGCAGAGTACACTGTTACAAATAGCATTCGGTCACAGTTGCTTTGTTGGACAATTCAGGGTTAGTTCACTACCATGCCTGCACTTCTGAGAATATCAAGTGCTTCTTATGATGCGGCAAGTTCCAGAATCAGAATATCTTTCATGTGATTTAGACAATCTGGACTGTGTGAAATTACCATGTGTATCTCTTCTTGGAAAAGCTCTACAGATGATGGCACCCTGAATCGCAGTCCCTCTTTGCAGCGTATTCCTTCCGGCTTTGCACATGTGGCCATCTATCAGGATGCTGCGCCTTGAACCACCTGATGTTACCGATGACATGTCATGAAGCCTTTGCATCCTTTGATGACATGTCATGAAGCCTTTGCATCCTTTGATTGATTCTGGGAGCAAGATCTCTTGAATGGCTTGATTTAGAATACAGATGTCAATGAATAAACGCATCACTTCCTCTTAGCTGCGTTTTTGTTGCACTCGCACAATGGGTTACAGCCATGGAGTGGGTGTGCTGTCAGGTTCAATAATGTCCTCTTAAAGTAATGTCTGTCATTCTGCTTCCACTTGCTTCTGAATGTTAAATGGAACACTTTGTTAATTTTGGTCTATTACAGACAGATACTTGTTTTGGCTACATGTTATTATATTACGTCCTGAATTATCACTGAAAAGAACTTGCCAATGAGGCTACATCCTTTTCCAAAATTTCCCAACACGAGTGGGGGCGTAACACGGATCAGAGGCGTCTTGATTTGAAGCTGAGAACTAAGGCGCTACTCGCTTCAATACTCCAGATGAATATTTCAAAATCACCTGCATGGTATTTGTGTCACGGTTGCGCGTGAAAGGCCTCTCTGCAAGGGAGAGATTTGTTATATCAATAAAGGTATATGTTGGTATCAAAGAGATTTTCCCTCAAGTCATTATGAAGGACAGCACATCAGCATGGCACCTTGAACGCATGCGCATGTTTTTTGCTTGTTCGGTGGAGTGGACGATTCAATTGCGCTCGCTTGCTGTTGCTGAGAGTCAATAGATCGGGCACAATTCTGCTTGGTGGGAGCACTGTGATAGTGATGGGGTTGCACTCAGTGGTGTGATGCCAAGGGATTCTACAGCCTGTTTTGGCTTTTGGAAAAGTGCATGCAATACTCTATACACGGGTTTTGGAAACTTTGCACAAGGTCCATGCAGGTCAATTGGAAGAGGCAGGGAAGGGCAGGAAAGGAAACGAAAGATGCTAATATTAATAGGTAGTGGATAGAAACCAGCAGAGACAGAGTATTCGGAAGTAGAGGAAGAGTTAGGGCTAATGGCAGGATGTTATTAAGAAACATGCACAGACCAGCCAGGGCAGGTATGACGAGAAATGCTGATTATGCAAGGAGAATATCCTGCCATGCCTTAAAGATGGACCAACTGTAGATGTAAGGAACTTGATGTTGCTTAGATCTATTTACAAAACTACCTTTGGGAACAAAAAAAGCCTTTCTATCAGGAAAGATGGGAAACTATTAAGGAGGTGTGCAAGGTCAATGACCTTCTGGAAGCTTGTACTGGGCATGACTCTAGATGCCTGTCGCAGCCTGTAATGCACCGGACACCTGGCATGCCCACTTATAGAACTTGTATAAGGATTCTGGGGGACTTGGATACTCACAGAACTGGGTTGCACAAAATGGGGACTCTCCTGAGAATGTTCTAGAGCTTGTAGTAAGTGTGGAGGAGGTTGAAAAATCCATTGGTGCCCTTGGGAGTGGAAAAGCGCCTGGCCTAGACTGTGATCTCTTTAAAAATGAACCAGTGATATGGGTCCAGGTTTTGACACACGTTTTTAAAGCTGTCATAAAGTTGGGCTCTGTCCCTCCCTCTTGGTAGGAGGCTGTAATTATCCCTATATTTAAGAAAGGCTCAAAAGACTCCCCAGAAAATTACGCCCCATCTATTTGTTGGATGGGGCAGGGAAATTAAACACAAATGTTCTTCTTGGTTGACTCCAACGATGGTTTGAGATAAGAGGGTTAATAAACCCCCTACATGTGGGATTTCAGCGCAGGAATGGGGACCCTCAGGCAATGCCTGAGGCCAGATCCTATGGCTAAAAAAATACACTAGCCTGAAAAACAACAAACTGTACGCTGTGTTTCCAGATCTAAAAAAAGCATTTGACTCTGTTCCCAGAAACCAGTTACGGCAGGTCTTAAGTAACTATATTATTCCTGCAGGCCTATTGTCCATTATACAGGCCCTATATGCAAATAATAGTGCCTCTGTGCGCTGGGGGATGAATGAAGAAAACACAGAAAAGTTTGAGGTGCAGCGTGGGATTAGGCAGGGATGCGTGTTGGAGCCACTCGTCTTCTGCATTTACATCAGCAATTTAATAGAGGTGTTGATGGCAACCAGTATGGACCCCCCATCCCCCATGCTGGCAGCCTATGCTCCACGGCCCTGTTCTTCGCAGATGATGTGGTGGTGTTATCGACTACCCCAATAGGTATTAGGCACACTATGGCTGTCTTTTCAAAGAAATGTGCTGATCTTCACCTGGAAATCAATAATGCAAAACTAAAACTCTTGTTTTCAGAGGCACAACAGCTAAACACGTCAATGTCAGTGTAGAGGTAGAAGGTGTAGTATTGGAGCAGGTCACCACCTACAACTATTTGGGCCTGTGCTTTGCTGAAAACTGCTATTGTGTGAACAAGTATGAAAAGCCACCACGACTGTGGGCGAATATAGTGGGGGTATTAGGAAATGCCACCATTCACATGGGAGAGATGCTTTGGCCTCTGCCCTTGAATTACATTGACTACCTGCTAGCTCAGCAGCAGTGTATGGATCAGAGATCTGAGGATTTGCTAATTCAGTAGCTAAGTGGTCAAAAACAAATTCCTTAAATCCCTCTTGAGGCAACCCAATAGTGCACCTAATGCCATACTGCATCTTGAATGTGACCTATGCCCAATTGAGTACTCAATAGCAGTCAAGCTGCTTCGTATTCAGGCTTGTATATGGACTTTACATGGGCTACACATGTTTAAGAAAATCTTGATACAATGTCTAGCCCTGGAACGGAGATAATAAACTCCTTGATGCATATTAAATTCTGGCTCAAGAAATTGGGTCTTGGGCATTATTGGAACGAGTCATCTAGCATGACTCCCGACTCCAAGGAAGCGATCCAAACAACCTCCAGATTCTTCAGCAGAAGATCAATGGAGGTAGCGTGTGCAAGGCTTTCATGTGGCCAGTAGTATCTCCAGGTGAAGGAAGTTTGTGGCTCTGAGCATTACTCCCAGTTATGCACAGTCGCTATTTTATGAATTGAGAGCAGGGACACTGAGTGGCTTATTTTCTGAGAACCCGGAGAAACCAACATTGTACCAAATGCTTGGCCTATGGTGCCTCATGTGAGACCCTTCTTCATGTTGTACTCTTCCATCCCAGATACAATGATCTTAGATCCAAGTATTTGAAGGCCAGACTGAAATGCATCCAATGGGTATCAGATCCAATGGACCTTTGCAGGAATATCTCTTATATCTTGTAGCCAATCACTTGGACAGGGCTTGGCTGAGAAGGACGAGTGTGATCAGTAGTCAAGGGGAAAACCTTGTGTAAATGCTTTTTTTGACTATTTTAAATAACAAATGTTATTTTTAGCTCATAATCATAGCATCAAGTTATGGGTTTTCATATGTATTTATATCTGCTTTTATATGCAATTTTATGTGTAATGTAATATGCTTTGATGGAATTTAAGCCGAAAATAAAGCTTTATGCAATACATTACAGCAGCATCAGAGTAAACCACTCCCTCTGCAATTCAATGATACGTGCTGTGAGAGCTGTCCCACAGTGTACCCCTTCAGTGCCTGCAAAATCGCCACATTTATTGCCCAGATATCGGCCCAACGTAATCTGAAGAACCACGAGCACGGCACCTAAGATGGCCGCTGCCTCTATCTTGTTGATGGGTTGCCTAGCAAGCATGTATCCGGAGCTGCAGTTATTATTGGGCTGAACAACCTACATATCCTGCAGGACGCGACCGAAGGCGCTAGCTGGCCTGCATCCACTAAAGGCCTGCATCTTAAGGCCAGAGCCTTTCTTTTACCTGCCTTTGCCACGTCGGTGCCGCAAGGCACAAACCTTAATTCGCATAGGACTCTAACAGATTCTCACCTCATCACAACCTGCGGTAAGCAGCACATCAACAGGACTTTCGAATTTCATATCCATTCCCGCCGCTTCCTGAATATCCCAACCCATCTAGCCGTGTTGTCTATGCTTGTATGTTTACCCCCCAAACGATATATGACCTTTGTCGCATTCTCCGCCTAACCCGTGATTGCAAATGATATGTAACCATGCCATTGTCTGCCCTGTGAATCATGCCCGCCACCTAGCTAATGATACAAATATCTAATCTGCTACAGTTATCATCTATTCGTAATTCACCTCTCTGGTACCAGCCAAGCTATCCTGCTCTGATCTGCATACCGCGGATGTTACTTCTCTGTAGCGCTACCACCTACTGTGGCCATTCGCACAATACCTAACTACCCATCAAAACCTATATGCGCTACTATGCATCGCCTAACGGCACCTATTCCACCACCACCCAGAGCAGCCCACTACTGACCGCATTGCATACAAAGAACTGCTTGCTCCTTATTCACTCATTATTCTGCCAGACAAGTCGCACCAAGGCCTTTTATGTAATACTGTCAGACCCTGCTCGGCCGCATTGTGTGCCTACAGTACCTATTGAATGCCTATGCTTAATGGCGCCCATAGCATCTTGGCTGCCTATCCTAACTACGTGCCTTCTCCTGCCTGATCTGTGTGCCCATAGCATCACCATTGCCTGCAGTATGCCCATATTGCATGACTATAGCAGCACTATCGATTGTTTCCACTGAATTGTGTGCCAAGAGTACTACTCGATGCCTATATCTGTGCCTATAGCATCCTGATTGCCTAGCCTAACTGTGCACCTACAGCACCGCTATTGCCTATTGTGTGCCCATAGCATCATCGTTGCCCAACTGTGTGCCCCTATTCCATGCCATTAGCAGCACTACTGCCTTATTGCGTGCCCTATTATATGCCTACAGCTGCATTATTGACCGCCTCTGTTGAATCACGCAACTACAGTACTTTTGAATGCCTATATCTGTGCCTATAGCACCCTGACTGCTTTATCCTATAGCACCGCCACTGCCTAATGTATTGCCCAATGTCTGCCCATAGCATAATCATTGCCTTACTGTGTGCCCATATTGAATGCCTATAGCAGCATTACTGACTACCATTTTGTATGCCTATAGCTGCACTACTGCCTACTGCGTGCCCTCACTGCATGCCTACAGCTGCATTACTGACTGCCCCTGCGAACTGTGGGCCTATAGTACTCTTGAATGCCTTTACCCACACTGCGCCCGTAGCACCTTGACTGCCTAGCCTAACCGTGCACCCATAGCACCACTATTGCCTAATTTGTGTGCCTATCATATTGCACCATTACTGCCTAAATGTGGGACCATATTGTATGCTCTTAGCACCATCCTGATTGCCTCTGCTCAATTGTGTTAAGGGCCTCTGCACCTTCACCAACCTCCAACCCACCAATCCTGCATCTGTGGGGCCCCACTGTGGATTGCCACGCTCTTCTAGAAGAATATCCATACCATCAAAATGCTAAACCATGCCCATATTTGTGATTATTGCCACCTAACTCCTCACCGCCCTCAGCTCACCATCCGTTCGCCACCTGTCACCTACCATAGTGCATTTCCTTACAACCAACAGTGACACCAGGTGTCTCCACTCGCTGCAGTACATCAATAAGAGAATCATGCCCAGTACGACGAACAGGCCGCTAGTTACTCAAATTGGATTACAACCTCAAGCAGGCATAGTGTCTGCACCATTCTTACCACAAGCACCATCAACAGCCACTAAGCCTCCATTAATTACACCAGAATGCCCCAAAATTCCTTACCTTAATGCACCAGACCTTTGGATTCAACATTTCACCACAAAACCCACACCCAACAAACCTTGCATAGTCAAACTAAGAAATGAAAGATTAGGCTCTAGATTCTCGCCCTCTTTGCCCTTATCAAAAAACAGTACTCCACCATCCGGACTTCATCGTACCCGTACAGCTACTAACACCACCAATACTCCCCCAACCATTATCAAGGGTGCATTGATCAATGCCAGAACCTTGCCAGCCCATGCCCTTGACATCTCAGACACAATAACCTCCCTAGACTCTCACTTGCCATTCCAGACAAATACTCTATTACCTGACTTGATAGAGACTCCAAACCGAACCAAAGGCGGAAGTGTCACCTTTATTTCCAAAACGGCATTAAGTCTGAAACCTATCTCTAACCAAACTCTCCTCTCAGCCGAACCTTTATCTGTTAAATTACCCACATCGGCCTCTCGCACCACCACCATGCACCTCGTGTACAGACCACCAGGACCAATGTCCACATTTGAAGAAGATATCACTCTTCTCCTATCTGACAACACCAAGCCAGGATCCCAAATTATTTTACTTAGAGACCTCAACCTAGAATTCCAGGAAGTTCAAGACCCTAAAGCCGCTACTCTCGCTAATTTCATATCCGAACTAGGTTTCACACACCGAATCTCAGAACCTACCCATATCAAAGGTAGGACTCTAGATTGGGTTATGGACCTTAATTGTAACATAAATATTTTGTCTAATACACCATGTGCCTGGACAGATCACCACCTCATCTCCTTCATTATAAAGGACACTGGCAACCTGAACAACACTCCCAACCTCACCCCACCCACTCAAACCAGGTACTCCCGTAACATAACAGTGGAACATGTACTCCAATTACTTCAGCCGATACTCAATGCCACCAATACTAAACGCCCAGACCCTATGGTCTTAGTAGACCTATATAACCAAATTCTACTTAACGCCTTACATACCACTGCCCCACTTAAATCACACAAAGCCAAACCACTCGCTTACTTAAATTTGTGGTTCAAACCACACCTCAGATCATTACGAAAAGCTAAAAGAAGCGCTGAAGCACTGTGGAAGTGTCACTCAACTGCTACTAATAAAGAGAACTTCCTATCAGCCTCCTTAACCTACAAAGACGCAATCTTACAATTTAAAAAATAAACTTATTACACCTGCATCGTACAAGCTAAATCAAACATGAAGGAACTCTTTAACATACTTAAAGAAGCTAAATAAAACATGAAGGAACTCTTTAACATACTTAAAGAGCTGGAATCACCAGCAACCCCACCAATCGCATGCATCAAGGGTGCTTCATGGTGCTCTAACATACAGGCAGTACTACTAAACAAAATAACCATGTTGCAAAAAGAAATGAATTCAAAAAATCTTCTTATCCTAAACAGTGCCCCCAATCCCATTACCTCCACGCTGCCCTGAATTCATTGCAAACCTTTCAACTTCTCCCCTCTCACCACTAAAAAGGTAGAGGACATAATATCCAAACTAAAGCCCTCAAGATGCCAGGGTAACATCTCCCGGCACCCATCATTAAGGAGGGTGCCAAAGAACTTGCACCCTTCATCACGGCCCTCATTAATAAGTCCTTCAAATCAGGCATAGTGCCCAATAACCTCAAAGATGAATGGGCCCTCCCGCTTCTTAAAAAATCCGCCCTAGACCCTGCTACTCGCGCAAACTACAGACCGATCACCACAGTTCTTTTCTTCTAAAAATCATTGATAGAGCAGCTTATCTGCAAATTCAGGAGCCCTTAGAAATCAACAACATTCTTGCTCTCAGGCAATTGGGTTTCAGGCCGTGGCATGGCACTGAAACTGCCCTTATTGACCTAAAGACTCAAATAGTGGAGCTCAAAGACAAGGGTAAGCTAGCACTCCTCCTCCTCCTAGATCTAACGGCAGCGTTCAACTTAGAAGATCATAAAATCCTCTGCTCACATCTCAAGACATCAGCACATTTCTCTCACAAAGCCACAATGTGGATCCAATCGTTCCTAGGCAGCATCAGCTAACCCTTCACCAGTCACGTGCGGTGGCCCACAAGGCTTCTGCGTGTCCCCAGCCCTTTACAATGTATTCAGTAAGCCTTTGTTTGATGAGCTTCACCATCTGGGTGTCACTTCACTAACTATGCAGATGACACCCAGATACTCACAGCCATCACTGGTGACTACGACACAGACACCAAATTGCATAATAAAATTCAACATCATCCAAGCCTGCATGGAAAGACATTTACTCTGTCTCAACAACGAGAAGACAGGGCTCCTCCTTCTAGGATCTAAGCTCAAACTAAACAAACTTAGCAAGCAGTGTGATGCTTTCACCATCGATGGTAACTCCATCAAGGTTTCCAAAGAGGTGAAAACTCTTGGCATATACATCGACTCCTCACTAAACTTATCAAGACAGGTCAATGCATCTGCATCATCCACAGCCTACACCTGCAAACTAATCTTAGCCTGCAGACCCTTTCTCACCACACCTAACTGCCTTACCATAGCCAGAGCACTAGTAGTTTCCAAGTTAGATTACTGTAATGCACTCTATCTTGGAACTAGTCAACAGAAATTGAGAAAAATGCAGGTTCTTCAAAATAACGCCATCAGGGCAGCCTTAAATATCCCCAGATCTCATCACACCTCAGAGACCAGACCCAGCATGAACTGGCTCTCGATCAAGCAAAGGATCGCCTACAAAACCCTATCTCTGACTCACAAATGTCTTGCCCACCTAGCTCTTGCATATTTGTCTAAAAACATTATACGAAATACGTCAGACTGCCCTATGCGAACGGCCCAGGCTCACTGCCTCACTGTCCCTGGCTACAAACTGCAAAGGCAGGAGGGAACAGTTCCCCAGTACTTGCAGCTAAGTTATGGAACTCACTACTCCTTTCTCTAAGATCTGAACCAGCCTTCCACCCATTCAGAAGAAACGCAAAAATGTGGCTTATTGCGAATGAACCTTAGCCCATTCTGCCTCTGACTCACAACCATAATGCTAACATGTCTGTTTTATTTCTGTAAATGTATGAACTCATGTATGAATGCTGCATATCCTAGCATATGTAATTTGTATATTTACGTAATCATCGCAGTCATGAGATTGAAAAAAGTTGTATTCTTGCACCCTGTAATTATGTAATTTGATGTATATATCAATGTCTGGTGTACACGTATTCTGCAACATTAATGAATTTGTACTCTCTGTAACCTTCTTTGTAAGAAATGCGCCCAGATGCCCTTGGGATTGGAGCGCCATACAAATAAACAAACTAAACTAAACTAAATTACAATGTCATAAACCCCCAAAGAACTGCTACACTCCCTACTCTCTCTCTGCTGATGACTTTGACTCCTACATCTCCATTAACATACCCACTGTTTCTCCCACTGCTTCCCTCATTCTCCCCTCCTCCCATATTCCCCACACTCTCCACTCGATCTCGTTTCTTCCTTGCCTCCCCCACTGAACTACCTCCCATCTTTCGCTCTGCCCATTCATCCCGCACTCAATTAACCTCTTTGCACCACAAAATGTTAAGGAACTTGCACCTGTCATCTCCCCTCATCTTCCACCATATTCAACCCATCTCTCTCAATTAGCATCTTCCCAGCCTGTTACAAAACAGCCACAGTCATACCTTTTCTAAAGAAAGAAACTGATGAGCTCAACAAACCCATATTCTACAGACCTGTCTTTCGGCCTTCCTACCACTCTAAAATCATTGATAGGGTGATCTCCAATTGCATAGACAACTATCTTGAGGTACACCTATTTGCTGGTCCCCTCCAATCTGGATTGCAGTCCAAACACTCCACTGAGACTGCTGTGAAGGATTGCCATCTGACAGGGGTGTAGAAGCCTAAGATTCTTAAATTTGTATTTATAATACAATTATGTGGGTCATTATATCTCATAACGGGGGAGTGGGTCTGCTAACCAGATTCCCTTTTTCTGAAAATTCCATGCCAAAAACATAATTTACAGATGTGCCCTGCTGCATCAGTATCCTGATCTGCCGCACCCATTCTCCAATGGCACAGAGCAGGTTCAGAGTTCACATGTGCCTTCGTAACAGCTTCAGTCACAGCCATCCAGTCACGTTATCACTGGGGCTGCATTTAATATATGCACCTCTGTTCCCAAACCACATAACTATGAGAGATTCTATCCTGGTCCAGTTGTAAACGTTTCTCATAAATATACAAGCCACACCTGAATCTTTATCACAAATGTGTCTTCACTTTGAGCCCTGCCCAACTGTGGACAACTGTGAGTATTCACCCTAGACGCGCAGTCTCTGTTGTACCCAGCAGGACTGCAGCCATGGGCGCTGCCTCTCTTTGATCCTTTGTGATGTCAGGTAACACCTCTCTCCAGCAAGACTGCCCCTCAGCAGGAGCTGTCCTGGGAAATTGGAATCAAAAGGCACAAAGTGCACAAAGGGATTAGCCTTGCACCAGGGTGTTGAATACCAATGGGGCTTTGATGCTATGGGTCTGACATAAAGACGAGGTTAGTATAGATAGAGGGAGCTCAGTGCAAGTGTGGAATCACTAGACCATCGTTTTTCTCTCTGTACCTCTGTTAGTTTGCATTTATCTATGATATTTTAGCATGAGCTAATCCATTCATTCATTCATGCATGCATCCATTTAGCATAAGCCATGTTTAAGCACAATAGTTTGTTTTGATCATAGATTGATGTATGCTGAAATCCATGCAAATATGTTTAGCTTGTTATTTTGTAGAATGCACATTGTAGTGTGTTTCGAGGCACTATTGCTATAGTGTTTTTTACCATCATGTATCTGGCTCATGTTGAGCAGAGAGAGAATTGTGTTCATAGACGAACACAGTGGAAGCAATGTTTCCATAATAAAATGGTTCTTGGCAGACTGTCAGATCCTTTAGCACAGAGAATCAACCTTGACTGCTGCTGTGCTATTGTTTGTTCTGCATGAGACTGTCTCGATGTGCGAAGACACAGGACTGTTACATGATATGCTGTTCTTAGAAAAGAATAATGTAGAACATGTCATGTCACCGTGTTCTAGTACAGTATATGATTATGCTATGCTGAAATGATGCATGCACGTAGCTATAGACTGCTTCTATGCATGAAATATATGTAGTGTACTTCAGATGCCACTTTGTATAACAGTGGACTTCTTGCTAGTGCTAGTGTGTGTGTGTGTGTGTGTGTGTATGCGAGTGAGCTCTCAGAGGATGATGTGTGTGTGTAGCTAGCTATAGTAGACTGCTGGAGGGAGGGGGTAGGTGAGCCCTTTCCTTCCTTGCTCCTCCACTTCCTTTAGCACAAAGCACATTGGGTATGCTGCAAGCACACAAAGCACACTTGTTACAAGAAAAGGAATTGGACCCCTTAAACCAGTTTATCTTTTTCAGTCACCTATGGAATTTTGCCTATAAAAGAGGGGGTCTCCCATGACACTTCTGGATTCACTTCTGGACCATCCAGGACATAAGGAGAATCCATCTGGACCTCCTTTGGGGGTGTTCATCTTTCCAAAGCCCTCAGCCATTAACGGAAAGAAGGAGGATTCCACGGCAAAGGCAAGATCTGCACCTGACCCACTCCCAGGGCACATTGGGAGTCACTCTTGCCATGTCCTAGTGCCCCAGCCACGGGTATCACAGTATACTGACACCCAAGACAACCATGATCAATGTTTTCACTTCATCAAACCGATCAAACCATAACGGAACTGTGGTCGCTGCACTCGTAAAAGAAGGATCAATTGGTACTGCCTTTGGCACTCTACTGATAATTGAACAGGCATGCTCACATCATTGAGCTGGCTCTATGCTGCATTCCCCCAATAGAGCTCCCTCACCTGTCCGGCTCTTGCACTAGCACACAGTGCCGATGAGTTCAAACTGCCAGATTTTATTTATTTATTTATTTTATTGTGTCCCACAGTACAATTGCACTTTTAACACAGTATTAAAACAATAATTTAACAATTGAAATTCAAAAACAAATTCAAATTCAAATCAATAGAATCAATTACCATTCAATGCATTACAATTCATAGCAATTCAATTCAGGTGTGCTTTACATTACATTCGACTAAAAAGATACCGCAATGCTCTTTAAAAACTCTAAAACATGAATACTCAAGCTCAATTCATTACAATTTAAAATCCTCCACCAGAGATGCTCTTCAGTGCCACATTGAATCAAGTTTCGAAACGCCAAGGCGTTGCATCACAGTTTAACTCAAAACAATGGGCCATTGGGTCACTTATTGACCTGAGACAGAAGCATTCAACTTCTTGAAGTACATTCAATCATCAAACCACTCCTAGTGACCCATTCAACCTACAGCACTCAACACCACATCAAATTGCACAGAGAACCCGCTTGACCCAAACTCGATGCCTGGGATCAAAGCGACTTGTCACCTCAGAATCCAGTTCTACCTGCAAGCACAGGATCTAGGAGCATGATTTGATGCTGTTGAATAGCCGAACATAAGATTAAGGTACTTTGAACTGACCCTGTCCCGCTTGTCCATGTTTTGGGACCCTAGAGACAGGCAAAGTCCCTTGTGAACCTTTTTCCTTTGTTAATGCCTATTGCATGTCTTGCCTGTTTTTCCTCCCTGCCGAAAACCCAGAGAGAGTGTTGCACTATAACCTTTTGCATTTCTCTGTCTTTCCTTTACAGGGGTGAGTTCTTATAGTGCTTGTATACTTTTTAGTAAATTGGTGTTTTTATTTTTTACATTTGTAAAGTGACAAAGCTCGAGGGCCTCAAGGAGCTGTTTCAGGACCAGTTATTCACAGGGTGACTTCACATAAACAGGGGGTGGGTGGTTACAGACATGAAGGAAGACTCATGATGTTACTTGCTGAGGTATGCAAGCCTTCTGCCTTATGGTATACATAGTTTGAGGATAACAGCAATGTTTCTCTGGATTTTCGGGAAAGGCCCAGTATGAATTCCCTAATCATAGGGCATGTGGGATCGTGTTCCAATGCTTGACTGTTAGCGTAGGGAAAATTGAACCACCTCTTTTGACTCGGCTGAATTTCAGAATTGCGTGGTGATGTGCGTACAGTGACCTGGTTGGTCTCTTTGATTTGGCTCTAACAATTATATGAGCAAGGTATACTGGCACAGTATCTGATAGGCATTTGTGAGTGATTGAGAGTGTCTTCAATAGGATCCTTTCACGAATAGGGAGCCAGTGGGCTTCCCTTCTGGCAGCTGAGATATGTTCTCTTTTGGCGATATTGAGATATTGAGTGCGAAACAAATGGCATTGTTCTGCACTATCTGCATTTATTTCATGTTTCGTTCTGCAAAGAGGGCATTACAATAGTCTAGTCTGGCCCCTATTACAGCCCTGGAAATGGTGAGGCAGAGTGTGTCAGGAATTGTCTGGCAGCATTGATCAGCTTGGTTGTGTAGGCTGATGAGGAGGCACCCAAATTCACTTGTCGCGTAAGGGAGAGACTGCCGTCCAAATGGACCCCAAGCGTTTTTACTGAGGTAGAGACAGGGATCAGATTTCCGTCAATGGTGAAGGTGGCGAATTGTGTGTTGAGCTTCTTCAGTGTAGATGGAGATCCAAACAGTAGGATATCAATCTTGTCATCATTGAGGCAACGGTGGTTTGTAGCCATCCACACCTGAATTGTTGAGTAGATTTTGTTGATGGTCAAGGAGTCATTGTCATATATGCCAGTCAGGAGGAGTAGGATTTGGTTGTCATCGGCATAATTTGTGTACAAGATGACGATGGAGTCCAGGAGGTCAAATAGAGGTCTTGTAAAAATGTGTATACGATAGGGGAGACAAAGAAGCCTTGGGAGACCCCGCAGGTGATGTGAGTGGGTGGGGCACTAGCAATATCTGAGGAGACTCTCATTGATCTTTCTTCCAGAAATTAGGCCACCTAGGTGGTCGCTTCTTGGGAGATGTTGGTGGCTGCTGAGAGGTGATGACATAGTATATTGTGGTCCACTAAATCAAAAGCTGCTGATAGGTCAAGGAGCAGGACGAGTGCAGGTTACCTCTCATCTCTAAGGTTATCAAGTTTTTTTAGGTGTAGTAATGCTGATTCGTGACCGGGGCAGCGTTTCGGGAGAAAAAAAAAGACAAAGAAACTGGCTGCCGTGAAAGGGAAAACGGAGTCCGTTTTCCCTTTCCATGGCAGCCATCGGGAGTGGACGCGCTGGAAACAGAAGCATTCCCAACGCGTCCGCTCCCGAAAAAAAAGCAGGTTAGTGGGGTTGGGAGGAAAGAAGGGAGGGGAAGGGGAAAAAAAAGAAAGAAAAAAACGTACCGATGTCTCCGGTGGAGGACGATGGAAGCCTCCAGCAGTGTGGAGGCTCGGAGAGGGGATGGCCCAATCCGAGTCTCCACACACCTGGAGGCTGCCATCGTCCCCCACCGGGGACCAAGGGATAGAAGGTTATACTTTTTGGGGAATAGTCACAATAATCTCTACACCATGCACAGAGGGCAGGTACCTAACATGACAAGCACTCTTTTTCAAACACTTTCTATGAGAGGCCTCACCCCTTTATCCTTGACCTCTTCCAAGCTCGCATGCCTCCCTCTCTCTCCAGTGGCAGAGCCAGGGTGCAGGCAGAGGGGGAAGCCAACATCCTGCGTTCCTCCCTGGTGCCTAGTGTGCCCCCCAGCCTCCTGCTGGTGCCCTATTATCTGCCCCCCGCACCAAAAGCTGCTTCCCATACTGTCTCCCTATAAATCACTTCATACGCAAGCCCAGAGTGGTGTCATAATATAACACAGTCAGTAGCCATAAGGTTCCTTGCGAAGATGCATTTGGTAGGGTGAAGTGCAGGGTGTCAGACATCTTTAAGATTGGTTGCTTACTTTTGGATTAAGTTACACTTTTTGTTGCGCATAGTGCAATGCAAATATTATGAAATACAGAATCGTGGCATAGTTATTTCCTGGAAAGTATTTGTTATTAAGTATAAGTATTTATTGAGGTGCATATTCAAGGAATGCTCACTTAAATGTGACCATTTCAATGTAATGCTGTCGTTTGAACAACCAATGTTTACTAAATAGCGTGTTTATTGGAAATAAATAAGGTTTTGTAACAATTGAATGTAGAATTCGATATTTGTTGTCTATTCCTGATGGTTAACCTATCTCAGCGACAAGGAATGAATGAATGTAGTAAACAGTTGAAGAACGCTGTTCAGTGAAGTGGCTGGGCTCACCCTTCTAAGATGGCGGAGACTATTCTCCTGGCAGAGCAGCAGGGGAGGACGCAAAGAACACGAGTGTGCTCTGAGTAACAAGCAGCTCATCGAAATGCAGAGGCACGTAGTGTCTCAGCTGAGACAAGTACAGTAGGTCACACTTGTGCAGCAAATATTGTGTGGTCAGAATGTTTATTCTTCAGGATGCTCAGGTCTGGGGATTAACTCAAAGGTCCGAGCCCTGCACACGCTTCAAAAGGGTGTCCAAAGTTCCCTCAGTGCTCATTACACCAGATTTCTATTTTCTCCCAGCGGCTTAACATAATAAAACAGTTGTGTGTGTATGTGGAGGTTGGTTTAAGCAGAACAAAAAGTTCCAATTAAAATGTCTCTCATGATTCCACTCGAGGCTTCTTGCGGAATTTCTACATTGGTCGCAGCAAAGTCTCAGTGCCGTACTCTCGTAGCTTCCTGGAGGTACCCAATATCGTCGACAACCTCTTAATGTTAGTGCAAAACATATAGAACTGAGGTTCGGTTTTTACCTTGAAGTGGAAAAGTCCCCTTAATTGTGATTGTTCAGTTTGGATCTATGTGAAAATATCGCCCAAAATATAGATTTTCTTTTCTTTTTTTTACCCCATTTCAACACATATATATGCAGGGGGAGATCCCTGCATCCCCCACACACCCCTTCACCTTTTCTATTAACTTACCCCCCCCCCACATACATATATTGTGCTTTCGAAATTCGGTATGTTGGGATTCTCGTCTATGAGCTGATGTATTTTGGTGTTTTCTATTTGGTTTCCCTCTCTATCGACATTACTGTTTGGAAATTAATGAGGGACCATTTTGTAAAGGCTCACTGGTGCCTTATTTTCTTTTTCATACGCAGCCCATTCATTAGTTTCATTACTGTTTCTGGATACAGAGAACTATTTCTCACCTAAGCGTTGATCTAGTAATAAAACATATTATTGAAATATTATTGTTGTTGTTAAAAGCAATAATAATGTTAAATACAGCAACAATGACCATGGTTGCAATTGTAATTTTACAATTCACCTTTCAGTAGAATTGCTGAATTGATTCATGTATATTGTAAACGATAAACTGCTTCCTAAAAAAAAGTTAGAAAACATGTTTTTGCAACTTTATTAATACAATTTAACATATTTAGAACACAATCTGAAGTACCACACAAGAAATATATGTCAAAAAGTGGCAAGCTACACATGTGGATGCATCTATCACAGAGATTTTAAAGAATGTAATTGGAAATTACATGAGAGGTTCTGAACTCATGGATTCTCCAACTTAGAGACACAGTTCTCACAGACAAAGGAGAAAGCGATTAAGCGAGGAAAGCCTGCATGCTGAACACAGAGGAAAGGTGTATAGAAACTAGTAACACGATTTAAAGGAGAAACACTGTGCAATGCAACTTTGAAGCAACATTGTTACAGTCTATGACAAAGTATTAAGAGGAGAAATGTTGTATGGTGGATTTTAGAAGCAAAGGTCCTATATCAAAGTGAGAACGTCATTACTGAGAGAAATGTTGCATGCTGGATCCTAGCAGCAAGGTACCAAGTGCTAAGATGCTAAGTAAGAAAGTGATTAAAGAGGACACAGCTGCAGGATCCAAGCAGCTGCTATCAATGAGTAGTGCCTTGTAAATCACCAAATAAACATACTATGAAATCAAAGCCAGGTGTTCACGAAGGCATATTAACCCATACTCTGCAACATGATGTAATACAATGGGCTAAAAATATCCATACCATGCCAATTCTATCCTGCATTCATTTCACAGGAACATCTCAGAGGGCCAGACATACCCAGATGTTTCTTCAGTCGAGGAAATCTATATATATGCGAGTGAAAGGGACATTATAGTTGCGGCGCAAAACAACAAAACCATACACATTCCCCAGTTAAGTTTCCTAAAAAGACATAACTCAGCTGCCACGGACTCTGCCCATGACGTCTCAATTTGTGCTCTTTGGGCCTCATTACGAATGAGCCGGTCTGGAATCAAGGTGCCGGTAACAATGTTACCAGCACCTTTTCCAGACAAGCTCACTCCGAGTCTGCCAGTAGGGGCTATGAACAACCGGCAGCGGAAGATTAATCACTGAAGCACCGGCACCATTCACAAAGGTGCTGTTGCTTCAGTTTTCCCATTCCCATGGAGTTCTATGGGACTCCACAAGAATGGGAATTTACTGTTCCAGAGCCGCCCATAATATCCCGGTATTCCCGGGATATCGGGTGGCAGAAAAGGTAAGCCAAGGTTGCCGCTTGGCCACCAGTACTACCAGGGCCCTACCGGCAACCTTGCAATGCCTTCAGCACTTAAAAATAATCTTTACATTTTGTTTGTGATTTTCTTTGTGTTGGCCCTCAAATTGGAAGCAAGCAGGACCAGCCTGGTGCTCACGTTCTTAAAATTCGTAATTGGGTGGGCGAGTCGTTATGTATTGTCATACACTCAGGCTGCTCCCTGCCACCAAACCATGGTCATTTGCATGGTGGCCTTCAAAATTACAGGTGAAAAGATAGCTTGCACATGTGTACGCCGGCTTTTACACCTTACATTAATGTTATGCCCCAATCCAAAATGAGCTCTCTGTGTTTTTACTTCGTTCTTTTTGTTTCTCAAATCCTGGGAGAAATGTCGGTACGTGCATGTCGTTTGTGAAGGCATGTGTGGCATCATGAACAATGCATTAGAGTTGCCCAGTTTAGCTGATTTAGGCTCCATATCTGGTCGATTTGTTGGAATGTGTTGTTTTTCACTGCAACCACATTGTCAGAATCACCAAACTAATTTCATTGCCTTTCAAAGATTTTTATAAGACAACCTTTCACAATCACTCTGTTTAAACAAAGTTGTCTTGCTGAAATGTTATTTTTTAATGATATATGCTAACAGACCTGCAACACTCTTTTGGCCTGTTTCCTTGCACAGTGGGCATTTTGTCACTGGCATGTGTGTCAACCAGGCCCTAGACACAGCAACCCACTCATTGCATTCCCTGGGCATATAGCTTTGCCCAGATGACACTGTGCCTGGAACCATTGGCCATGCCCAGAGGACAATTTAGCTCGGTCATCTCCCAGACATTCCATGAGTCCAGCGGACACAGCTTGTGTCCATGCCTAATGGGTGATTTTCCCAGCAAATGTCCTTCATTCATGCCCTGGTTCCACCCTGGGTGCCGATGTGACCATTGGGCATGGCCAATGGCTAATACAAGTGTACGATTTTCTGGTCCTTTCCCAATTGATCACTTTGCTCTCAGTACCCCATGCATGGGCTTTGGTCATCCATTGTATTTAGTGATGATTTGTGTTGTACTTAATTCTAGACTCCTCCAGCTTCTGGATGCTGGATAGTGGATCAAACCCATGTTGCATGGCATTGTCTTGTTTTCCAAGGCGTGAACATTGCCCCTGAGCTATCCACCAGGCCTGTGAACTTCCAGCCCTATGATGTGGCCATTTTGCATGACTGTTAGCCATGGTAATGAACAGAAACCACTTCATCAGATTCATGGCCTTCATCGTGCTGTCCACACTCCCTAGACACCTGATATTCTCATTCAGCATGCCCTTCAACTATGCCCATTTGGCTGATGGTATGTCTAGGGAGTGAGCATGGCCAGAAACCGCATTTGATGTCTAGGTGAGATTAGGTTGTAAGGGTCATTCAGTGTTCCCCAGACATCCCAGACCTATTCACTAAGGTCATTGGACGTGGTTCCAACCACGTCTGATCTGCGGGTTATCATTGGCTCCTCTGGCCAAGTCTGTGGGTTCAACCTGGGTCTCACAATAAAGCTGCTGCTTTATTTCATTTTGGTAGATTATGGCATCTCACTGTTACCCCTTGACCTTTTCTAGGTAGAAGGGAAGCACAGAAGGATACAATTGGCCTGTGAAGTAGCCCCTTTGAGTGTTCTTATGAGCAGAATGGGATTATCATAATAAATTATCTCAGACTCGAATAACCAGAAAGACTCAAAGAATATGGCAATAAAGTAGGGTAACCTGGCAAACAACAAATCGTAGTCCACACACTCTCAATATATTTTAGTTCCGTAAACGGCTTCATACCGCAATATATGTCAGCTATGACAGCATACTACATAGCAAATAATAAAACCTATGAGATAGAGGGATTGGTTTGGGGTACATCTAGTTATAACTTATATAAGTGTTAGTAAAATCATTGGCTGACCCTCATCTGGCAGGCATCCCTTGAACATCCTCCTAACTATGTATAATACAGATTATAGATGCATAAAAACAGCAGATCGGCCCCCTGCAACATTGTATGCTCACCATTGTATGGGCCATCAATATTGGTTGGCATTCTCTCCCAACCTTGGACATTTGGCTAGTTATCAGCACATAAGCAAAATGAAACCCAGGTGCAGAGAACAACGTCAGACTACTGCCCACTTGCCTAATTAGTCTACCGTGTCTCATCAGCCAATCCTTCAGCTAAGGCCTCTTCTTGGTACTTGACCTTGCTGAATGTTCACTTCTCTGGTACACTAAGGGAAGTTAAGGTGCATCGTTATCTTCATCTGAAGCTTATGAATAGGCCTTGTTTTCTGGTCTTGCACCAGATGTGAAGAGACCATGATTTTGTCTATTTCACCTTTCTATTTAGTGCTATTCGATTAAATAATCTTGGGTGTCATTAGCCTCTTCGGCCTCTGGAGACTTGGTTGCTCTGTCTCATATGTGCTTTCTGCATCTTTAATTGTTCAATACTTGGCTTTCATAAATGTTCTCTAATTTACTGAATCTAATAGAAATATGTCCTACATACATCGCTTATCATCGTTGACTCCCTATGTATCCTACCATTGCTTCTTGCCGTGGCATCCTTGTTCTCTAGCCAGCAGCTATTCTTTGTTCATGCATGACCGCTTGACCTGTGTTATATTTTCTACTGCAGCAAGCTTCTTCATGTGCTGATACCACATGCTATACTTTAAATGGGCCGAATTATGAGGATATTCATTTATATGCTCCTCATCTTCCCCAACATCCCTTTTAGATTGAACAATTTGTTTGGAAATCTGAGGAAAAAATATCACTTGTGCCGTAATCAGGGATAGAAAGAGATGACTCATTGGCCGACACTTCTGATGTATTGTAAAACAATATGTCCCAAAATGTAGAAAGTATAATAAAATAAAGGCAGCACATGAAGCAAAATGTTATTACAAGAAGTATTGCCATACTATTCAGATGCCACGTTATCTCTTTTAGAATAGTTGGTCTTCTTGTTAATAATGTGTGTCGTATCTGATGGAAAATTCTCCTTTTTAATTCAGTTATTAGCCTTGAATTAGCTTTCAAAATGTCATGTCATCTGGCCATGTTATCTTACTTTTTACATGGCCAATTTATTTAATATACCCAACAGCCACACTGGCTTTGTATATACAAACATACAAAACACACATATACACATGATTACAAAATTACCAATACATTGTCGTAATAATTTGACGCAAAAAGAATCACCATTAAATCACACAGGAGGTTGCTCTTTCAATAAATAATAAAAACACTTAAGAAACTTAAACCTCTAAAAATACTGCAATACAAATAATAAAAACATGTTGTCAAGTCAAAATGTTAATAATTTCTACCAGCTTCCAATAGAAAGAAAACATATAAAATATCAGGTTGTTGTCACAACCATTTAGAAACCTAGCCGAGATGGGTGTTAATTCATCCATGTTAACATTATTGTTGTACGCTTTCATGTAGCTGGCGCGCAAACCACCCATACTTTTTCACCATAATAGTAAATTCTCGATAGTCTCCATTTCATTTGTTCCGCATAACCTACATTTACAGTCACAGCGTGCTATAGCTAGTTGGGCACCTTGGGTCATCAGTGCCACTCTTATGTTAAACATTAATCTTAGGCATTGTTTAACAATTGCACTTTTGTGGTATGCCGTTATGTAAGATGGTTTATTATCCTGTTGAGATATATATCCACACAAATCTGGACTGTGATTTCCAGATAATAGGTTGACATAATTCTGTTCTTTGCTAAGATCTAACATTTTAGCTTTCAAACGTGACTTAATCACATACACTGCACCATTCAAGGAATAGCCACAACAGTCTTCTTGCCTTTTTACACATAGGTTCAACATGTTTGCCAAGGTGCCCATTTTGTAGAAGTTCTCTATTAAGCAGAAGGCACCTACAAAGCAACCTATCATACTTTCAGGATCAGATTTCAACAATCTATCACACAATAGGATGATTTTCACAGTTGCATCCAAGACTATTCCAGCAATTTCGAATTTGTATTCAACTGGGAGTGACGGTGGCAGGCTCAACAGTCACCGCAATGTAATCACCTCATTTCGTTGAAGGAGATTTCTGAGCTTGACACCCCATATTTCGACTCCATACAACATAATCGAACATACTTTAGTGTGGTACAACAACATTATTGTTTCAATGGACATTCAGCTCTGTTTGCCTATAAATGTATAGAAAGAAAGATGATAAGAAATGGTTTAATGGCTCTTCCAGCTTTGTTGCACCTTTCTTTCATCTTTAACCAGTGAGTATCCCACTTGAGGTTGTATTGGACACATATACCCAAATACGTATAGCAAGCAACATTTTCCAATTCCAGGTCATTCAGAGAGTTATCTTACTTGTATCTATCTGTGCTTCTTGAGTCCTTTTAAGAGTGGTTGAACATATGTGTTGTAATCAAAAACTCAGACCCTGCAATAATTACATGGGCCTAAGAACTGTTGCATTTCCATTACTGTCTCAGGTTTTGATGTTTTCATGATTGCTTCTGGTTTTTCAGGTGTCACTTTTCTCCCTAATAGAGAGATAAGTTGTCCAATGTATCGGACCTATTCCTGACAATATTGTAGTTTTTCTTTGTCATTAGTTGAACTGAATCTTCCCTGCATCTGTCCTCTGACTCACTGCACACTAATATGTCATCTACATACTGAATTATTGTTCTCTCAAGCCACACGCTTCCTAGGTCCATCTGAAGGATTTTATTATAGATTGATGGGGACTCACAGTACCCCTGAGGAAGTCTCGTATGTTTTAGGCATTGATTTCTGGACAAAAACAAAGTAAAATTCTGTGAGTCTTCATGAAGGTAAATTGAAAAGAAGACATTCTTTAAAAGTGCCAAGGACGAGTATACTCATCCTTTTTACATAGACTTCAATAATAGCCTGGCACTTAAGGGGTTAAATCTATTACTGTAAAATATTTGGCTTTAGCTGGGATGATACATAATAGTGTGGCTGGATTCAGAACCAAAGGAAACTCTGCTTCAATAATATTGTTCAAGGGGCGAAAAGCCTGAAAAAATCTCAAAAGCCCCCCAGTTGATTTCTTCACTGGATACACATCCATGTTACATGGGGACTCAATGGCACCAATATTCCCTGCTTTATTAAAGTGGAAATGGTATCAAACATGCTTTCATCTGCTTCACTGTAAATGGGATACTGTTTTGCTTGTGGCAAAACTGCTCCTGGTTTAAGCTTGATTTCAACTGTTCCTGCTCCACTCAATAGACCCACGTCATATGGACTATTGGTCCATAAAATACTTGACACCTTTTCAAAATCTTCCTGATAAAATGATGAATCAATCAATCCTGATAAAATGAAGGTTTCTTTTTCAACAAATGCCATTCTCTGTGGAATCTCTCTGTTCTCAATTTTTATCCAATAACGCTAATTCATACTCTCAATATTCATCTCTGAATAAGTCTTGATCTGTCAAACCTGTAAGTCTATAGCCTTCCTTAAGAGCTACTACGGTTCTCCATTCTCTTCCCTCATAATTTGTCCCATGAACAACCACCCATTCTTGATTTGCCGCTGCTGCCTCCAATTCTATGGGGACAACCTTTCCCTCTTCATCATCCAGAGGTATTTCTGTCCTGAACAAAAATCCATCAGGGATTCTAATTATTTTCCCTACCAATCCAGGAAGCCATGTCAACAAAATGTTTAATCCATTCACAAATATTTCTGCATATAACGGGACTCCTCGCAATACCTTTTGGCCTGTAAAAGCTAGTATAAACTCTCACATTCAGATAATGTATCCCTGGAGTTGAACACACTATTCCTTTCCGGCATCGACTGCAGTGGAAATAGCACCTCTGGCATCCTAGCCATCGGCATTAGCGGTCACCTCTAATAGCGGTCACCTCAAATAGCGGTAACCGCTATTAGCGGTGATCGTAAATACGCTGAACCGGAAGTAGCGTCATCGCACAGGAACGGGAATGAGCACGGCGGCCATCTTTAAAAACACAATCATTGCCATCCACCACAACCAGGAGCCATCTGACCCCCAGAACTCCCACACACCTCTGCCACTACCTGTTGGAATTTAGGATGCCAAAAGCTGTTAAAAAAATGGGAGATCGGCTGAGCCAGGAGCGCTTCTCCAGAGAGGAGCTCACCATGTTAACAGAGACACAGCAGGAGCATGCAGATGTGGTGGTTGCTAATGACATGTGCCATCCAGCACTGCAGTGTAAAAAGCAGATTTGGGCATTGGTCGCCCAGAGAGTCAGTGCTGTCGCCACCACACCCCGCACACCAAAACAATGCCGTAAGCGCTGGAACGACCTACGTCTACGTGTGCGAAGTATGCTCTCGGCCAACCGAAACCTTGGGATGGCAACAGGTGGAGGTGCGGAGTCGCCCATAAAACTCCAACCATGGGAGGAGATATGTGCCACCACCATAGGCACCGAGGCAATAGAGGGAGTCGGGGACATGGAGAGAGGAGCTCCGTCATCAACCGATGCAGGTACGTGTCTCTAATTAAATAATACCAATACCACCACGATGATGTTCACCTGAACTGACAGTGCAATGATGTATAGTAGGGTCCACCAGACACATAAGCACAAGGCTGCCTACAGGCAGTGCAGAGCATCACCTTGTCCACATGATTGATGCACCCCATTTGTGTTGCAACCCAAATGCCTCCATGCATCAACCACCCAAGAGTGAGGCAACCTGTATGTCACTCCCCCCAATGTGACTCATCTACCAATCCATATCAATGCAGCCACCCCAATGCATGCCCAATGCCCGTAGACCCATCACTAACCCTCTCACTCCTTTGGTCCCCCACAGGCACACATTCTGACAGCGGTGATGAGGACACCGGTGCCACACTACGGAAGAAGGCCAGGGCTGAGGAGGGACAACACCGCCCCTCCACTTCAAGGGGCATAGGCCAACCGGCACCACACTGGAAGGCCAAGATAACAACACAGGCCGCAGCACTGATGTGCTCTACGGCCCCCATTGCAGCGCCCACAACAGCCACCAGCATCCAAGTGGCAGCGGGAGAAGGGACTGCATTGGCTGCAAGCAGCACAGTGGGCGAGACAGCTGCCACAGCTGCAGTCTCAGATAATGAGGAAGAGGATCAGCTGCATGTTGCAACTCCCACCACAGGCCCCCTGTATTCCCCACAACTGTCACCATGCAGCATGCGTGACACCAGCATGCACGGGCAGTCTCCGGATCAATCGTGGTATGCAACTCCCAGCACCACACCAAATGTGCCAGAGGAACATAGTGTTTTTGAAACCCCTCAAAGATCCACCGCAGCCCCAACCACCCAAAAGGGGATCCAGGACATTCAGAGGCACCAGCAGGAGCTCACTGGCCTATTGACGCAGCACATAACTGAATGTGGGGGTGTAAGGGATGACATCTGTGAATGTGCTGCGTCTTTGAAATCAGCCATAGAGTCATCCTCTAAGGACATTTGTGCCGAATTGGCAGCGGTGCGGCACGTCCTCAGTGAGATGGTGGCAGCGATGCAGGCCATGCGTCCAACACAGTTATCTGAACAAGCAGGTACATCATCAACTGCTAGTTCTACCAGGACCAGCCCCGTGTGGAGGTCTGGCAGGAACCTGTCGAGATGTGACAGGGGGGCACCTGGTGCTGGAAGAGGGGGAGGCCAGTAGGCACAGCCATGCGACCACTGCTGCAGTCTACTGCAAACATGGGGGGGAGTTGAGAGGGGGGGGGTTTGTGGGGGAGGTGAGGTGGGAGGGGGAGAAGTTGTGTGGGGGATTTGAGGGGGGAGAGGGTGTGTGGGGGAGTTGAGGGGGCAGGGGGAGAGGGTGTGTGGGGTGGAGGGCTTGTTCACTTTGTCATAAATCTTCAATACACATTTTGGTAACCCTTAATTCACATGTGTGGACATTGTTTATTGCGTACGTGTGCTTTATTGCTGAACAGTCTACAGTGTCCATGTCCCTGACACGCCCAGTGCCCCGAGTGCCATCTCCATGTCACACTCCCCGTCCATGAGTGCTAGAAACATTGGTTGATCAGAGTCCGACTCATGTCACGTCCCTCCTGTGCATCGCTGCCTCCCTGAGGTGCTGCCCCATCCCCACCCGCCTCATCCTCATCTTCAGGTGGTTGCAGTGTCAGGGGGCAGGGGCACATTCCGTCTGATGCACATATTGTGTAGAATGACACATGCCATGACGATCTTTGGCACCTTCTCATGGCGGTACAGGAGTGCCCCACCAGACCTGCTGAGGCAGCGAAACTGTGCCTTCAATAGGCCAAATGTCTGCTCAATCACCACACGGGTACGTGTATGTGCTCGATTATAGTCCTCCTCGTGCCTGTTTTGTGGGTTCCGCACTGGGTTAAGGAGCCACCTCTTCAAGGGATAGCCTGCATCACCTGCATGTGGGCAACAATGTATATGTGTAAGTCATCACATCATATGGGACCTCATTAAGTGACACCATAGCATGCATTTATTTGTTCATTTCAATGCCATTTCCATGCATGAATGGAGACACATGATGTGACTACTATGTGGGCATTCCTCTAATGGACTGGTGTGCGTGCCATCAACTAGTAGGCGCAGGGGGGTCCAGTTCCTTGTGAGTGTTCATGCACTGTGTTAGTCCACGGCGGTTGTTTCTGTGATCTGGCAGATGTCCAGTAATTTGTATGCTTTCATCCTGGCACCGTTGATGTCAGCCTCATGATGGTCTCGCTACGCACAACAAATGGTGTCATGCAATTCAGTTGGCCCTCTGTGTCAGTGTAGTGGTGTCTTGATGTATTTGGCCCTCATGTGACTCCTTTGTATGCATTAATGGGGGAATGTCGTTTCAGTTGATGGTGTTTGGTGCTGTGTATTGGCTATAATCATTGCTTGTAGCTGCATTGTGTTGAGGGGGATGCGATCTGATTTGGTACAGTGCATATGCAGATGGCTGTGGAATGGTTGTGACACTGCTTCATTTACATGGTAGGGCTGCTTACATCTTGCATTATGTGGTCAGGTGTCAGGTCCAGTCTGGGCTGCTTTGGGGTATGAGCATGGTCCATTCCCTCTGGCACTCGCAGCCAGGTGAAGTATGCATCTCTCCCCCACCCCCATCTCAGCCAGGTGAAGTATGTATCTCTCCCCCCCTTCTCAGCCAGGTGAAGTATGCATCTCTCCCCCCCCCCATCTCAGCCAATTGAAGTATGCATCTCTTCCCCCCACCATCTCAGCCAGGTGAAGTATGCATCTCTTCCGCCCCCCCATCTCAGCCAGGTGAAGTATGCATCTATACCCCAATCACCTACCCACATTCCATTTCCATGGGTCTAACATGCAACTCACCGAGAAGCCAGGATCTCTGCCCTGCATGCCGCTCCATGTAGCGTGGTATCGTGGAGTTCCGCAGGACCATTGAATCATGGGTTGATCCGGGGAATCGGACACAACAATGTGTGATGATCCTGTTTGAGTCACATACCATTTGCACGTTGATTGAGTGGTATAGCTTACGGTTGTGGTACGCTACCTCCATGGCATGTGGGACCACCAATTCCACATGGGTGCAGTCGATGGCGCCAATGCAACCAGGGATGCTGGCCAGTGAATGGAAACCTACTTTGGTGTTTGAGATCTCCTGGGCAGACCGTGGTAAGGAAATGTGGTTGTCTGTGTGCTTGAGGAGGGCATCAAGCACTTGGTTCAGCGTACGTGAGAATAATGGTTGTGAAATGCCATGCATGTGCCCCACTGTGTGCTGGTAGGTGCCTGTGGCCTGGAAGTGGAGCACAGACACTACCTTCAGTAGGGGTGGGATGGCGGTGCATGTTTCAATCAGGCTGACAATGTTGTCATGTATCATGTCCACAATGGGGGTGATGGTGTCCCGGTTCAGACGGTACAGGGTGTGGATCTGCTCAGGGGTTAGATTGAATGGACTGGCTCTGATGCGTGGAATTGGAGGCTGCCTGGTGGTGCCACTGGCTGCACTGGTGGGGCATGCTGGGGGTGCCTCACGTTCCTTCTCCTCCTGCATCTCCTCTGTGCTGCCTGTTGTTGTTGTTGTTGTAGTAGCACTTCCACTGCAATCAAGTCCTCCAGTCCCTGCATTGCTAGTAGTATTGGAGTCATTGCGGAGTGTGACTGGGTGTGAGAAGGGGTGGGGTGTGCTCCTTTTCTGCTGGCCAGTCTGTATTGCCTTCACCTGTGCTGATTGTGTGCACCTGTGGCAGTTGGGAACACTGCACATGGCCATTTACGGGTGGTCCGCGATGCCGGTATTTGCACCATGGCGGTAAGGTTCTTTACGGCCTTCACTAGGGTGTTAATTGCATGTCTGCGTGACTCGTAATGTTCCCCTGTTTGCGCCATGCCGGTATTTGCGGCATGGGTGGTCGCATGCCCGCGCACTTTGCGCTTTTAGCGGCACCGTTAATTACGGGGCCGCTAATAGCGCTTTATCAGGTCATAATCGGCCGGAGCGGTGAGCAATGCCGGTAATCCTTTACCGGCATCGTTATTCACTTACCGCCCAGGTCGTAATGAGGCCCATTGTTATTTTTAATTTTGTCATCAAATCACATCCAATATGTTAACTGGTGTCTGCCACAAGTATAGTAGTGGCATTGATTCATCATGTACAGCTATGGAAAGTGGTAACTTATCTTTTTCTAATTTGTATTTTATTATTTTATTTAAAGTGTGCTTAGTCACATATTGACTTTTTTACACTACTAATAAAAACACAATCAGTATCAAAGTGCCATACAAACTGCTATTAAAAGAATTACAGAATAAAATCACAACCCTTATTAAAATGCATATGACATTTAAAGCAAAACTAAACAGTGCTACCTTAACAGAATTCATTATTCATCTCCTTCTAAAATCAATTGATTGTGATGCAATTAAAAAAGTAGAAAAGTGGGATTATGTTTTCATGTACTCATTTCATTCAGGCCCTTTTCAGTGTGGTCAATAATTCACTGGCTGTTTTTTTCCAAACCGACAGGGCTGCAGCTGACACCACCAGGGGCTCTGCCCCAAAAATATTACTCCACCCTTCTTCTGATGAAGTCAGGGTAAACCATGCATAGGCTCTCGCATAAACCATGTCTAATGTTTTGCACTGAGTTAGGATGTGCTGTGCTGACTCAATATGTTTCTGACATAGTCTGACTAGTCTACAGATCCTATCTTTATGTTCTATTCCCAAACAGGACCCCTTCATCTCTCAAACCGGGAGGGTCTGTAACCTTATTGAGTTAAGTCTAAATCTAATGATGGCTGGTGCTCTCCATTTGACCAGGTATGTTTTTGGTACCCTCAATTTAAACCCTTGATGGGAATATACCACCAGTTTTGGGAGCTCTTTCTATGCAACCCCTTACCACACACCATGATCTTGGTCTTACTTGTATTTGGGCTAAGACCCAGGTTAGATGCAAAACTTTGCAGTGCATGCAATGATCTCTGGAGGCCTATCTTAGCGTGGTCCAGTATAACTTCATCATCCACATATGTCATACACGGAAGAACCTCATTCCCATTTTGTGGGGGGAAGTTTGACACCTTCATCAGTCTGTGGACTAGCTGGGAAATATACAAATTAAGCAACAGGGGGGCCAATTAACACCCCTGTTTCAATCCCTTACCTGTGGCAAAAGGTTCTGATAGCTCCCCATTCTGTGGCAATTTTATTCTAACCTTGGTTCCATTATTGAGTAAAAGGAACTAGACTTGTAGCTCCAGAGAATCCCTGCGCATTGATGGCAATGCCAGACATTGGCTATTTCCACTTTTGAACACAGGAACAAGTCACTCCAGTGTCTACAAGAAACGAAAATGTATTGCCTCCAATCATTACCCTGACCCTTGGTTCCACTTGGGGGTCCGGTGTCACTGATAATACTGAACAAATCAGATAGCTCTGTGGGATGTCCTATTGTGAATATACATTCATCCCAGTACCCGTGAAAGGATTCCCTCCCACTACGGGCACAGTCCCTATCCTGGTGTGTGGATACTTGTGGGACTCCTGTATTTGCCTTCCATTGTGGCACCGTCACCTGACTGGTGCATACTGTAGCTGCTGTGTCTGTACTTGTTGTACCTGCCCTTGTGGCAATTGTGATTGCTATGGGATCTGCTGCACTTGCTGTGTTTGTGGTGTGACTGTTTAATACTGTGTGAGATCTTGGGCATAATACTCCTGTGGTTCTCTATTATACTTTGGTGAATAGCCCTTTCCCCTTCAAGGAGCTTACCAGTTTTGTTGCGTGACACCTCCTCTACCTCTACACATTTAGGCTATATGTCATGCTCTCCCACAATTCCAACATTGCTGTGGCTGTCCCCTGTTAAATCCTCCTCTCCCTTTGAGAGTTTTGAAATCTGCCTCATCCTCTCGGTCTAGTCCCTCTACCTCATGGCCAAAGGTTGTACCCACTCTGATGCATAGGGTGAACTACATTGCTTTGCTGTGCTGACTGTACTCCTTGTGTGGCCACACCTTCACCTCTTGTCACTACTACTCCCTCTATAGCAAAATTTCTTCTGAACTAACTTGGCTTCCTCCGGTTTTCTTTTCTCAGCGTTCTTCATATTTTTCTCTTGCAACAATCAACAAAGATGTACAATAGTCAACTGTATTTCTGGCCATGGCTTCACTTCCATCCCTACCTGTTTCTTCATCTGCTGTTGCTCTGATGTGGGCAGTCCATGCCATAAAATATTATAATACAATAATGCCACTGTTTATCTCACGGTTCTCTCGTTTCGAGATGCCAATGTTGATGAATCTTCTGAATAAAGGCAACATGGATCTTAGTCCTCACCCATTTTCCTAGTCATAATCGCACCCATGTCTGATGTGCCAGGATACAGTACTCTATGCGACCTCCATATGTCTGTCCTGCAAGTTTTAAATGCCGCTCCATCATGTGTTGTTTTATGTGCTGTTACGCTCGCATATCCTGCTCGTCTCCAAATATCGTCAGCTCTCTCGCCTAGAATGACTGCCAGCAGGCCTTTTACATCACCCACTGCTAGCGTCATTCCAGCTGTCATCCTTTCTAACTCATAAATCTATTTTCCCGCACCTTCAATCAAACTAGGTTATTTACATTTCAGACTTTCTTTAGCCATCTGTGGCAACAGAATATATTGTGGTTTTCCTCCCCCTTGCTGTAATAACAGATTTGTGTAAATCCTGCTCCAAAATCATACCCCCCTACACTTTGTGTCTTCCAATTGGGGATATGTTCTCCTGTTCATCTTCTTCCTGGCAATGACCTTAACCTAGTTACGTAAGGTAGGGACATTTCCCCAACATTATGCGACTGTGCTGGTGGCCGTTAAGAACATGGACTAGGTTCGGGTGTTTTTTCTTTCGGGTCTTCTAAATCTGACCATTTTACCCCTCTCTATATTTGGATCCACCTTCTTGTCATGCTTTCTCATTCTCCTGCCTCTCTTCGTCTGACAAAACTATACCGCAACTACTATGGCTATTATCTCTTTCCTCAATGTCAAGATCTAGTCTACTTAGGGACAGTGTTCTATGCTTGGCCATCAATGTGTTACTCAATTTATCTCCTGTTTCCTTTGGTGGAGATCCTGCAATGCTCCCCATTGTCCTATAACTACCCTTCTCTCTCATCTGTCTATTTAGATCCCCAATACTTTTCCCTATGCCTTCTGCCTCATGCTCGTCGGACCATGTCTGTATTCTCTATATCCCTTGCAGCTTCCTGAGGGGCTGTTGTGATCCTCTCTCTTCTTCTCATCGCTCTTGTACTTCAATGGGTATCATACTTCTATTAATAATAAGATCCATTTTGTCATCTCTTTGTCCCCTACTCCTTCTGATTTCTTCTTCCCTTCTCCTCATCTCTCTGTTCTCTTCTTCCTCTTACCTTCTTTGCAACCTACGTTCTTTCAATCTTTGGGCTTCTGTTACTTTACATTTCTTCTCTTCTATTACCTCTTTCTCTTTTTCCTGTACTTCATACCTTCTCCATTCTTCCTTTCACTTCCTATATCTTTCTTTCTCTACCTTGACTGCCCTTTCTCATTCCCTTTCCTTCCTTTCTCTTTCTTCTCTTTCTTTGATGTCATCAATGCCCTTTCTGTCCAATTTAAGTAGTATCTGTCCTCCCATCCACTAGTTTTGTACTATTGTCATTCCACTTGCTTTGTCTTTCTCTCTTTTTTGACTCATGGGTTACTCATCTATTTCAATATGTCTTTTCCTTTTCTCATCTCACTCTTTATGTTTGTCGCGTGTGGACATATATTTACATTATTTATTCCTACTTTCTTCCATGTTGTTGTCACTATTTTAAGCAGGACGAGCATATGTTAGATTAACATTCCTGCCCACTGCTTTTAATTCCTCTAGAGTATCGATTCCCTACTTGTCTTCCGTTGTGATATCAGTTTTAGGTGGAGAAAGAGGAGCTGAGGTCATTACCTCCTCCTCCGTTTGCTGATTGAGCATCCACTCCTTCTCAGGCGAGTTTTCTCTCTCATTCTGATACACCTTCCATAGTTCTAAAACAGATAACCTCTTCTGTAACTTCTTCACTGTATATGTAGCATGCAAACATGTTGTCATGTGTCTTAGTACTGTTTTTGATAACAAGCCTTATTAAGGCCATGCCATAAGTGTTTTATTAATCATGCCTTTTACCCACTCAGCGTGGTCCTTTCTAATCTCAAGTGTGTATCTTGGAAATATCCTACATAGATGTAAAAGGGGTGTCTCCCCCATAGTGACAAGATATTTTTAACTGTTAATACTTCTCAGGTTTTTTTTGTTTATTATTTATTTAATCACATTACAACAATCACTTTAGGCCAGCACTATCAATCGCCCCATATTTCAAAAAAACTATTTCTCCAAACAATTTCGAAGCCTATACGATAATATTCATTTCATTTCATTTTATATTTTTTGTCAATTCGTGTTATCCTGTTATTATTTTTGAATTTAAGAATCTTATTTTAATCTATTTTTCCTCAAATATTACCCTACTATGTTTGATTGTCACTGATTGCTTTCTTTTCTAGGGACTAATAACTTTGTAAAATTGTATTACTATCCTTCATATAGTATTTAAGCTTTCAACCTATTTTATCACCACTAATACACAACAGGTCAATATGTATTTTGTACACTAATATTTTTTCAAACCCCCAAATGCGTGTGCACACTTTTTCTACAATGGGGTGTCCTATTACCCTGATAGACGCCTCTCATCTTTATTTTACTCCATTTTGGAGTGCGTCACACACCCTATTTTCACTGCAGCTGCAGGAATCACTTAAATAATACTCTGTTCTGGAGTTTGGTGCGGACACTTCTCCCTCCTTGAGGAAAGGTATAAAGGAAATCTTTTTTCCTAATATATCCTGTTGCATTTCCTATATATATATATATATATATTCAATGAAAAAACTTTGTTAAAGGGACGTTATGGTTAAGTTGTACTAATAAAAACCTATGAAATTCAATGAAAAAACTTTGTTAAAGGGACGTTATGGTTAAGTTGCACTAATAAAAACCTCTAAAATTCAGTAAAAAACGTTGTTAAAAGGACATTATGGTTACAAGTAAAATCGAAAAACCCCTGAAGTTCGCCAGTTATGGTAAGCTAAGCAACCATAACTCGCGCCACCACAGTGCACTGCTAAGACTAACACCCAGGACATCAAAGATGGGAAGTGAGTCCGCGGACCGGACATAGATATCACTCATTTTTTTGCGTTACGTTTTGGTCGTTTAAAAAAAAAATACTAGACGAATTTACACCAAATTAACAAAAGCACGCTTTTGCAGCCAAGCCGCCGCTCCTGCCGTAAATTTGCTGAAAATCCGTCCAGCGGTTTGGGCTGTAGGCGTGAGCAAAGTTTTTTCCCATTATGTCTATGGGAAAAAATGAAATGTGGGACCCCCCTATAACTTCCCCCCCTTGACCAAACCTCACTAAACTTTGCAAAGAAATTCAGAGTGGGCCATATATTTTTTTTGCAAAGTTTGGTGAGGATTCGTCCGTGGGGGCGAAGCCCAAAAAGTGCTCTTCCTATGGGTTTAGCAACGTAAACATAACTACATGGCCGCCACCGCAGGCCATGTTATATATATATATATATATATATATATATATATATATATATATATATATATTACATGGCCACGGTAGTGGCCATGTAGTTTAAGTTGCTGTTTCCATAGGAAGAGCACTTTTTGGGTGGCTTATAACTTCGCTCTCCCTGGACGGATCCTCACCAAACTTTGCAAAAAAAGTATTTGGGTCACTCTGAATCTTTTTCCAAAGTTTGGTGAGGATTCGTCCAAGGGGGGCAAAGTTATAGGGGGGTCCCAAAACTTTTTTTTCCCATAGACTGAATGGGAAACAAATTTTGCTCGCGCCTACAGCCCAAACCGCTGGACGGATTTCCGCCAAATTTGGACCAGGAGCAGCGGCTTGGTCCCGAAAGCGTGCTTTTGCAAATTTGGTGAAAATCCGTCAAGTAGTTTTTTTTAAAATGACCAAAAAATAGGTAAAAAAAAATTAGTGATATCTGTGTTCGGTTCGCGGACACACTTCCCTGTTCGCTCCGCGGACAGTGTCCTGATTGGCCAATCGTCTTGCGTGATGTTCGCGGACATGCAACGTGTTTGCTGATTGGACGGCGTGGAGCGTGAAGCGCGTCAGATTTTTCAGTAGCGCCCGCAATGTGTATTTTGTAGAGTGTGTTGGTGTGTAGGAGTGTTTGGGGAGGGTGGGAGTGTATGAGATAGGATGAAAGTTGTGTTTTTTATGTGTTAGACATTCTTTTTGTGTTCGATTTGTTTGCGGACATCACGGGTGTTCTGAAATGTTCTAAATAAACTGACTGGGGGGTGTTCTAAGGACTCAATATGTGTCCGTTTTGTTCGCATGCAAAGTGAAACTGTTCTAAGAACACTCGCGGTGTGCGGGGAGTGTTCGTAGGGGGTGTCCTGAGGACGCTGTCCGTATTGTTCTCTGTCAAGTTGAATAGGTTCTAAGAACACCCGCGGTGTCCTGAAATGTTCGCAAATAAACAAAATGGGGGTGTTCTGAAGACGCTTCTAAGAACACTCGCAGTGTCCGGGGAGTGTTCACAGGGGGTGTCCTGAGGACGCTGTCCGTATTGTTCTCTGTCAAGTTGAATGTGTCCTAAGAACACTCGCGGTGTCCTGAAATGTTCGCAAATAAACAAAATGGGGGTGTTCTGAAGACGCTTCTAAGAACACTCGCAGTGTCCGGGGAGTGTTCGTAGGGGGTGTCCTGAGGACGCTGTCCGTATTGTTCTCTGTCAAGTTGAATGTGTGCTAAGAACACTCGCGGTGTCCTGAAATGTTCGCAAATAAACAAGATGGTGGTGTTCTGAAGACTCTTCTAAGAACACTCGCGGTGTCCGGGGAGTGTTCGTAGGGGGTGTCCTGAGGACGCTGTCCGTATTGTTCTCTGTCAAGTTGAATGCGTGCTAAGAACACTCGCGGTGTCCTGAAATGTTCGCAAATAAACAAGATGGTGGTGTTCTGAAGACTCTTCTAAGAACACTCGAGGTGTCCTGGAATGTTTGTAGGTGGTGTCCTGAGGACGCTGTCCGTATTGTTCTCTGTCAAGTTGAATGTGTTCTAAGAACACCCACGGTGTCCTGAAATGTTCGCAAATAAACAAAATGGGGGTGTTCTGAAGATGCTTCTAAGAACACTCGCGGTGTCCGGGGAGTGTTCGTAGGGGGTGTCCTGAGGACGCAGTCCGTATTGTTCTCTGTCAAGTTGAATGTGTCCTAAGAACACTCGCGGTGTCCTGAAATGTTCGCAAATAAACAAGATGGTGGTGTTCTGAAGACGCTTCTAAGAACACTCCCGGTGTCCGGGGAGTGTTCGTAGGGGGTGTCCTGAGGACGCTGTCCGTATTGTTCTCTGTCAAGTTGAATGTGTTTTAAGAACAACCGCGGTGTCCTGAAATGTTCGCAAATAAACAAGATGGTGGTGTTCTGAAGAAGCTTCTAAGAACACTCCCGGTGTCCTGGAATGTTCGTAGGGGGTGTCCTGAGGACGCTGTCCGTATTGTTCTCTGTCAAGTTGAATGTGTCATAAGAACACTCGCCGTGTCCTGAAATGTTCGCAAATAAACAAGATGGTGGTGTTCTGAAGATGCTTCTAAGAACACTCGCGGTGTCCGGGGAGTGTTCGTAGGGGGTGTCCTGAGGACGCTGTCCGTACTGTTCTCTGTCAAGTTGAATGTGTTCTAAGAACACCCGCGGTGTCCTGAAATGTTCGCAAATAAACAAAATGGGGGTGTTCTGAAGACACTTCTAAGAACACTCGCGGTGTCCGGGGAGTGTTCGTAGGGGGTGTCCTGAGGACGCTGTCCGTATTGTTCTCTGTCAAGTTGAATGTGTTCTAAGAACACCCGCGGTGTCCTGAAATGTTCGCAAATAAACAAAATGGAGGTGTTCTGAAGAGGCTTCTAAGAACACTCGCGGTGTCTGGGGAGTGTTCGTAGGGGGTGTCCTGAGGACGCTGTCCGTATTGTTCTCTGTCAAGTTGAATGTGTCCTAAGAACACTCGCGGTGTCCTGAAATGTTCGCAAATAAACAAGATGGTGGTGTTCTGAAGACGCTTCTAAGAACACTCGCGGTGTCCGGGGAGTGTTCGTAGGGGGTGTCCTGAGGACGCTGTCTGTATTGTTCTCTGTCAAGTTGAATGTGTCCTAAGAACACTTGCGGTGTCCTGAAATGTTTGCAAATAAACAAGATGGTGGTGTTCTGAAGAAGCTTCTAAGAACACTCCCGGTGTCCTGGAATGTTCGTAGGGGGTGTCCTGAGGACGCTGTCCGTATTGTTCTCTGTCAAGTTGAATGTGTCCTAAGAACACTCGCGGTGTCCTGAAATGTTCGCAAATAAACAAGATGGTGGTGTTCTGAAGACACTTCTAAGAACACTTGCGGTGTCCGGGGAGTGTTCGTAGGGGGTGTCCTGAGGACGCTGTCCGTATTGTTCTCTGTCAAGTTGCATGTGTTCTAAGAACACCCGCAGTGTCCTGAAATGTTCGCAAATAAACAAAATGGGGGTGTTCTGAAGACGTTTTCGAGAACACTCCCGGTGTCCTGGAATGTTCGTAGGGGATGTCCTTAGGATGCTGTCCGTATTGTTCGTTGTTAAATTGAAAGTGTTCTAAGAACTATCGCATTGTTCTGAAATGTTCATAGGGGGTGTCCTGAAAACGGTGTCCGTATTGTTCGCTGGCAAGTTCAAAGTGTTCTAAGAACACTCACATTGTCCGCGGACATTAAAAGTTTCCCATAGATCATAGTTGAACTGTTTGACTCTATGGATTTGATATGCTGCGGTGGTTGTTGCCAGGGCATACAGTCTTGGGTGCATGGCCATTTGGCCATGCACCCAAGACTGTATGCCCTGGCAACAACCACCGCAGCATATCACATTCATATTTGCTTATAACTTTGGGTGAAAAACAAATGTATAAGGAACAAAGGTATTAGATACTATGGATGTGATATGCTGCTATGGTTGTCCTCATTATTGTATACTTACTGTTTGGTCTAGTAATGGGAGTCCATGTTTTTCTTCTTCATTTCTGTGATAAAAGAAAATAGCATGTTAGTATTAGTATTTTGTAATGACTTATTACATTGTATAAGCAATATACTTTTATTTTTTTTCGACCCTCATATTTAGTAGAGTACAAATCAGAGTACTGTGCAATTTGCTCAGTTTCTGTATTTGTTGCTAAAATCATTGGGTCTGTGGGAGAAAAAAAAATCCATGTTGGATTAAAAAAAAAACCTTTTTCTGTTATGCTACAGTTTATTTGTTTGTTTGTTTTCAGTGTTCACTTATTGTTTCTGGCTAATGCTTTATACTTTGCTTTGTTGTATTTTTTGGAGCAGTAACAGATTCTTCATTTGTTTTGATATTATAAAATTTTGGAGCAGTTAGATACCAATTGGGAATTCTAACTGTCTATTTTTTTAATATATTTTAGTGGTTTTGATTTATCTATTTGGATATTGTTTAATTTTAGGACAGTTAGATACCAATTGGCGTATTCTAACTGTGTATTTTTTGGCCTAATTTAGTGGTATTCATTTATCTGATTAGTTGTTGTAGAATCTTTGAGCAGTTAGATAGCTTTTGGAGTATTCTAACAGTTTATATTTTTTTAACACAAATTTACTTAAAGGTTTAAATACAGTTTATTTATCAAATTTTGGTTTTAAGAACATCAAATAAGCGTTTGTAAGATTTGCTGGTAATCTCTGCTTTAGAGTAATGGTACTATCATTACATTCAAACCATCCACATTTCTTTTTTATATATGCCGTGTAGTGCCCTGAATTGGTTGTGGCTCCTGCGTGGTAGATTATACCTATTGTTGTGAAGGTTTTCTTACCAAGTGATATTTGACTATGTGTGAATCCAGTCAGATTGCAGTTGTTTTTGGTACTATCTGCATTGTAACGTAGAAGCATTAGTATTACGTATTTACTATGTGTTTGTATTACTAACGTGGAGCGATTATCTGAATTGCAGGTAGAGCATAATCTACCATGGTTTGCATTTTGTACAAGTTGCTGAAATGGAATGGATTCACAATTTGGTATTGATATATATATGAAGCGTTCATTGGGAATTACTTCTTGTGTCACATTGTTGCACAGAGTGCATGTATGTTTCCACATGTATGAAATCTGGAAGATTTCCTTTATAGGTATGTTTTTGTTTTCCAGTACTTGTAGTAAGTACATTAAAAATTCTTGTGGATCTTCCTGTGAGTTTATAGTGAATTTCACCATTCCAGCACAGTAGTCCAATTCTTGTCTTATTCCATAAACACTATATGTGTTGTCAGGATTGTTTTTTGCGTTTCTATGAAGTACTAACATTTGCATACACACTGGGTCTCTAAAGTGTAAGTAAATGTTGTCAACAATTGGTGGTAATTGAAATAGAATATTCATTGCTACATTTGCATAGCAACTTACACCAACTATATTTGAGAATTTAAATGGTCCAGGTAGTTCTGTATCTAACTGCTTTTTTTGGAGTTTGTCTTCCTTCTTTAAAGAAGTACCTGGTTTACTTTCTCTAATTGATTCTTTTTTGTTTGTGGTACTTGATGAAGTATTACTTTCTTTTACTCTCTTTGGAGGATTTGCAGTGACGTCCTGTTGCATTTCTGTTTGATTTAGTTTTCTTTTACAACGTTTTAGTTTTTGTGGAACAGAATATGTGTTTAGATGGGGAATGTATAGTGAGCGAAGTCTATTATATTCTAAAATGCAAGGAATATCAGCGTTTACTTTACTTGCATCAAAGTTGATTAGAAATAGACCGTCAAGTGTACGGAAGCGTGATAGTGCTACGTAGCTCATGCCTTCTTTAAAGACTGTGTTACCAATATCTATCATTGCTTTGTCTAGGGTAAGACCTTGTGATTTATGAATCGTGACTGCGTATGCAAGGGTTAGAGAAAATTGTTCTCTGCGTACATACATATCTTTGAAGAGAAGGAATCTAGCTGTTGAGCGTCCTATCCGTTTTACTTCTGAAAGTTTGTCAAAGAGTATATTGACAAACTGAATTTTGTTGTCACGTGGGTATGTTTGAAAGCCAACAACTGTACCCAGTGCTCCATTAACTAGTCCTTGGTCCACGTCAAGGTTACGTTTATGCATTACTCTGCAATTTAAGGATAATTTTAACATCTTTTCTAAGCCTGCTGTGTTTGAGATTGATTTTTCTAAATTATTTAGTCTTGTTGTGGCTTGGTCACACATGGGTAGTGTCATACCATGTACATCTAGTTTGTCTGTGGCGCTAATTTCCATTATTGGTTGCATTTCTTTACTTAACATTATTTCATTGAATTTGAGACAGCTTGCAAGAGTTGGCATTAAGGCCATACAATTGACATTTTTGTGGGCTAATTGTTCCATAACATCTGTAGCACATGCATTATCGCCATAAAGTGCATTAATGTGCCGGGTTTTCAATGTTGCTTCTGCTTCTTTAGAAAGTATACCAACTCTCAAACTTTATAAAATGTGGAAATAAGTTAGATCTGCAGATTGGCGCATGTTTTCGGTTAATTCTCTGTATTGGAAATGTTGCCAAAGATTGACATTTCCAATGCTGCCAACAGTTTTACGGCAGAGTTTGTGCCCTAATGTTTTAAAAATAGGTTCACCTTTTACTGGTGTTAATTGAAGCAGATCTCCAAAAACAATAATGTGTTTTCCTGCAAAGAGCTCTTCATAGTCTGTTTTGAGTACTTCTTGTAATCTGAGGTGAATCAAAGCTAACATCAGGTTGGAGACCATGCTCACTTCATCTATTAGTAGCATTTTCATTTGTTTCAATACTCTGCGTAATTCCATTGCAGCTTCTGCAGAAAGTTTGTAATAGTCTAATTTGTTCTGGTGTTCTACTGGTAATAGTAGTAATCGGTGTAATGTAACACCACCTATGTTGTAGGCAGCTAAACCTGTGGGGGCAGTGACAACAGCTGACAGTTTGTTGTTTGTCAATTGTTGAAGGAACTTACTAATGATTTTGATTAGGAATGTTTTGCCAGAACCAGCTTCACCACTGACGTACAGTAGTATAGGTTTATAATTATGGCAGGAACATTCTTTATTTTCATGTTTTACACCATGTGCAATTTGTTTTGTTACTTCTTGAAAAATGCTACTTTGCTCATTGTTTAGTTTTGATTGTAGTATAGTTAAGTCTTCCTTATCTTCATACTGACACATGGTGTTTTCTACTTCTATCATAGCTAATTCTGCCTCATTTGTTATTAGTGGTTCTCCCAGTGGTTCTTGGCTTCCTGTTACAGAAGGTTGACTACTGTCAGGAGTATCCTTATCTAGTTGGGCTTGGAGTTCTTCTTCATGTTGCTGTTCATTGTGCAACATTGTTTTGTACTGTGTAAAGTTTACATCAGTTATAGTGCTTTCATTTGCTTTGAAAGCATCCTCATATGAGTCATAGTTATCTAGTAATTGTTCTTCTTTTCTCCATGGTTTGAAGAGTTGTAGCAGGGACATGTAATATACTTCTTTATGTTGAGGAGTCTTCAATGACAATGTGGTATGATTAATTAAATTTGGTTTAGTGAGTTTAACTAAGCTGCCTTCACAGTCTGTCACTCTATATTTACCTTTTTTTTCATCAGGTTTCATATTATTTTTGTATGTGTAGTTTTGGGCTATTTGGTATAGACACATGTTTTCCAAAGTATTACTTCTGTTTGGGTAGTATGTGTCCAATAAATTGTTTTTTAAAATGTCTTGGCTGTTGGGATCGTGTTTGGCTATTGTTTCTATATCTTCATATGATTTTAGAACTCTTTTTCTAGATTTAGCTGGAGCAAGACTTAGCCATACTATATTTTCAGATTTACCATACAATGAAGTACCAGTTAAACGATCAGCTGCTTCATAAGATCCACATTCTCTATGGGTGAGCATTTTTATGCCCAAGCTGTATAATTTCTGAGATACTGTTTTATCTGATGACAGGTCATTCCAGAGGTCTTGGAGCTCTGTCTTTTCTGCTTTAGTTAAGTATGCTGTGACATATCGTGCAACTGCAGTAGAATTGTCTGCAATGTACTGCACATCTATGTTTGCATTCCATAAGTGGGAAATGATTGCATTATAATCATTGATATATTTTCCTTCTTCTTTTCTTTTTATGTAATATGTATTTTTAGGTGACTTACCTTTAACACTATGTCTAACTGAAGACATGAGGTTGTTTACTTGACCTGTATTTGTAACTGGTCTAGGGAAACCAAATCGGCATTTGGTGTAGTATTTGCCTTTGTGACGACAATATTTTCCACATTTGTGTCTTTGAAATTGTAAAATTTGTGCATGAAGATCACTATTTGTGGCTTCTGATGGAATTTCACAAGTGACATATTTTTCAATAAACTGTAAAACAGTGGCATCACCGTCTTGACCAAATTTAGGAGCATCTTTAATCCATAAAAGCATGTGGATATGTGGTGCTCCTCTGGCTTGGTATTCTTTTCTCCAAAAGAAGTGTTGCACTTCTCCAAGGGGAGGAACAGTTTTATTACAAATAAAATGTAGCATAGCAATGAAGCGAAGGTGAAAATATCTTGAAACATTAACAGGATCCAAAGAACAAAGTTCTCCAGGTGTTAGTATATCTATGTTTGTTTTGTTGTTGTTTGATATGCGTAGGAAATCATGTACATCTTCCCATGCATATTCTGCACAACTGTAACAAACCAAGTGGGTGGCCCAAGGTTTCTGATCATACAACGTACATCTCCATGACGTCGAAAACAGTACTCTTTAGTACCACGCATATTTGCTAATAGATTTGTAATATTTGATTGTAAAACCTCATCCTTTTGTTGCACTTTCTCTAATAATTGTGTAGCTGTCATATTTTGAAAGTGTGATCCTGATTTTAATATGTGTGCAACTCCGTAACATAAAGTTGCTAGTTCACTTTCAAAGAGTAGGTGGAATATGTATTCCACATTTTGTCTAAATCTGGGATCTTCAGAATACATCCATAATGAGCGGTATTCTGAAGCTGATATTTGAATAGGTCTATCATCATACCTTCCTCCTTTGCCAGTAGGAAAGAGTAGAGGAAAAGCACGTGCTTCTATACTTTTTTCCCATATACTGATTGGCGATCCTTTTGTTTGACGCATTTGGTAAGTTTCCAGTACATCTTGTACGGTGTCATTACAGTGCAAAGGATGAATTGTATAATGGTCCAAAGTATTTGATATTGTAGCAGGATCTAGTAGCTCAAATTGACTAGCTTTTTGTGTTTCTTGAATTATTTCAGTTGTATCTTTCAAGTTTTCTTCAATATTAATTTCTTTGTACTATTCATTATTCTCTTTAAGATATTGGAAGGCTTGTCTAACTTTATATAAATCTACCAGCTGTTGCCATTTTTTTTGTGTTTTGTAGGTACTCCATTTACTAATATAATTAAAGATTGCTGCATTGGACGTTGCACTCCTAGAGTATGCACATTTTCTTTTAGATTTAATGGTAAATAAACTACTTTTCCACGAATGCCTTTTACCAATTCAGAGGGAGGTAATTTTGCTGTTTTTGGTTGAAGGCGTATTATTGCTTGAAATGGGTGTACTGTTTGAATTATGATGCTCTCAAATAAATTAAGTTGTTGTAGAGGTTTTGGTACTGGGTATAATTCCAAATTATTTGTGATAGAACGTGAAGGAGTTTGGTTGTTGTCAAGTTTTGTAGTGCAATAACTGGAAAGTATTAAGGGCTCAGTTATTTCATATTTGTTTTCTGCTACAAGGTAGAGAGCTAATTCAAACCATTTAGAATCTTCATTGTCTTCTATTTTGTATGATAGGTCCACAGTTTTTGTGTTACTTTTATAAAAAATTCTACGGCAACATACACATACATGGTTTGGTACTTCAGCTGATGTACTTTTAAATTTTAGTATTTCTTTTTTGTATGTGTTTAGCAAAAGGTTGCCATGTGTAGAATTGTTGCTTAATTGGTTTAAAGCTATTTCATTCTGTAAATGGCTTTCACTTCCAAAATATTTTTTCTGGATATAGTGAATTTCTTCAAGTAGGTCTTTTGCTGTACCATGTAGAAGGATGTTATTTAACTTTGCTAGTGCTAAAGCAGGACTTTTAGCATAGTACAGTTTATAGACTAGATTTCTTATAGTTGAATGATGTGTTGATATCCTTTTGATATCATGGAAAGTGGTTTTACAAGTAGGTCCTGTAATGCAGGCCAGTGAATGTCCTTGTAGTCCTGTGTACTTGCGCACTGGACAGGTATCTATATTTTGCAGTAATTTAATTTTGATTTTGTCTTTGCTTTTTACATATTTATTGAGGAATTGGCGTAAAGATTTGAAACATTGTTTGGGAATGTTACACATTGACGTGCATGGCCATTTGTACACTAGACGTTCTGATTCAGTTGAATGGAGGGGTAATTCTAAGTTTTCAGGGCATATTTTTGTAAGAAGTACTTCTTGTTCCATTATGGTATTATTCACTTTTTCATAACCTCGACCACTGCTATGTATGGCAATTGTATTTGTTTGCTTTTGTTTGTACGCTTCTTCATTAAAATATGGTTCTGTGCTTGTAGTGTGATTCCATTCACCTCTGCTGATACTTAAGAAGTTCTTTCTGTTGATATTTCGCTTATTGAGAAGTCTTTTTTGTAATGTAGTTATTAGTTTTGTTAGTGGTTTCATTTTTTTAACAGTAAAATAAATACATTTCTTTTGAGAAGAATTGCACTGTCCATCAATGCTTCTAAGATTAATTTCCTACGATAGGTTTTAAGCTTTGAACCTGATTTCTCTCCTGTTTTTATAAGATTTTGAAGGACTTTGTGACGGTATATTTTGGCTGAAATATACCTTTCTTGGTATGCTTACTTTGCACTATATTAAAATTTGAAGAAGTAGTTTTATAGGTACTGATAGCTGATTTTCTGTTAATTGTTTTTTGGTTTGTTTTACATTTTGATAGAGGAAGCAAAGTTGTTGTACTTGAAACTTCTTGTGTTTCACTAAATGATTGTATTAGCTGTTTTGTTTCAACTTTTTTTTACAAATTCTGCTAGAGATGGATGCTTATGTTGGACACCTTTATTTACATTTGCTCTACTTTTGCGTTGCTTTCTACGGACTTGACTTTTGGTAGGCATTCTTTAGGGTCTGTTGAAAAAAATAAAGAAGATATGGGTTGGGGTGTTCTGGAATGTATGTGTGCTGTGTGCATGAGTGTTTGAGTAAGCTGATAAAGATGTATGTAATGGTGTGTGATTGTGCATTGGGAACTAAAACTAGTAGGGATAGGTATTCTTGAATTTATGTGTTACTAAACTGGGGTTCAGATGACAAAAAAAAGTAAGCTAGTGGTGTAGAAAAGTACAAATAGTAAATCTAATGTATACAATTAAAACAGTTGTTTGTTCTATAATATGAAAATTGTAGTGGTTCAGTTGGGTAATTTGTGTGTCCAAAAATAGAAATTTGTGGGCCATTCTGGCTGTAAATCGCTGTTTAAGACATGGAAATTTTTGGACAAAATGGTACAAAATCTCTATTTTTAGAAACCGAAATAGCTCGTATTAACGTTATAGTATATTTGATTAATAATACAAATATTATGGTGATATTTTACTTACTTTTTTTTTAAATTAACAGGTAACTTCTTAGTTTTTCTTTCTTCTTCGAATTCGGCTGCTTCTTTTCAGGAAACTGGTCTTCACTGCAATTGTAAAAGCTTCAAATTAGTAACTTTGTTTGTATATAGCACTGTTTTTAATTTAGATATTGATTTTTTTAATTGAAATCCTCAATGCCTTCTTTAAAACCATTAAACTAATTTATTTACATAAGATACATTGCATCAGTTCAGTACATATGATATGTTCTTAATGAACAAATTGTATTGAATGACTAACTGTAACAAAAAAAAATATCTTTACTATGTCTTGTGAAATTTATAATATATTAGTGAATACCACTATTTCTGTAAGTAAACTGTTCTAGGTAATAGCGCCCCAATGTCATGTCTAATTTAAAGTAATTAAGTAAATAAATAAATAAAAACAAAAAATATGAAATTGTATAAGTATTTTTATAAAGGTTTAAACATAGATTGTGTTTGCATGCAATTTTGTTTGAATATATGTAGTCTATATATTTCATTTAAAAAATGTTAGTTTAACATGATTTGAGTGTGTGTGTATAAAGAAAATAAATAGTATAAAGGTTTATAAGTGATAGTTGATTTTAGGAAATTGAAAAAAGTACAGTAAATTAATTTTACAGATTTTACAAGGTAAAAGTCTGTTTGAAAATGTGTTCATCTACTATACAGAAAATATGCCTACCTGAAGTTTGTGTTCATGCATATGGATATGCATGGAGCTGCAAGTAGAAATCTTGAAGACTTGTACATTATTTCTGGTAGATGCTGCTTGCCAATGATATGACACTTGTACTCAGAGAGATTCAGAGTACATTTGCAGTGCTGATCTATGATGATGCAGTTAGATGTAGAGGTCTTGAATGTGATTGGTGCATGTTCATGTGATTTTTGAGGTACATCCAATGAGGGAATGGCAGAGAGAGTGTAGTGGAAATGGTAGAAGGGCTGTTCATGTTACGATTTGTCCGCGGACATGGCGGTAGTTCGCGAACATCGGGAGTTACATCCGGGGATTTTTGGGTTCAGAAGTCATGCAAAGTCATGGTGTCGGAAGCGGCCTCAGGAGAGACGTGACGATTGAGAGGTGCGGCTTGACACAGTACGTGCCGGCGGTACGTGAACTGCAAGCGCCGGCAGGTCCTTTCCTCTAGCACGGGACCCGATTGCTAGAGGCGAGTGGAGCTAGCAACGCTAGCGCTGCCCGCGCAGGGAGAGGCGTTATTTGGAGCAAACCCGGCAACGGAGCCCCCCCTGGAGTGACACGGAGGTGCCTGGGGAAGGTGAAACAGCAGCACAAGGAAAGCGGTGCTTCCCCCCAGTATTTATCATACTGGGGGTGCGCGTGTCGGTGCTGGGATCGCCTCTGTGTGCACCAGAGCAGCGGGAGAGGGTTGGACGGCAGTTCCAAGGCGGCTCCTTCGTCTGCGGATAAGTAAGTGGAGGGCCCAAGGGGGCCGTGTGCTTCGGCTGTGCCCTGGGGTTTCCTCAAGGCTGGCCTGGACGACCTCCAGTGTCTGACCTGCCCAGGGTACCTGCTGAATTATTGTGTTTGTGTGGCTTGGGGTACTTTGGCTGTGCTCTGACTGTGGACCCGACGGAGTTGGCTAAGTGATCCGTAGGAGTCTTTGAACCCTACCGAGTCTAGTAAGGCGGCAGTAGTGTAAAGATGCAGCGGGGGAAGAGAGCTCCGCACTCTTTATACAACCTGAGGAACAACAAGCCGCCTGCTGCGAAAGAACAAAAGGTGTCCAACAGAAAGGGGATTAAATGTAAGAAAAACACCAAACACGTTCTGCCTGTAGTACATGGTGCCATTACCAAGTTCTTTCCGGCGAACCCTCCTCCCGAGACTAACTCCACCATAATCGACGAAGAGCCAGAAGGGTCAGTACAAACACCCAAGGATTGCCAATCCATCATTTCTTCCAACTATGAGGACATCGATAATAATTCCCTTCTGGACCTGTGCCTGTCAATAAAGAGAGGAATGCAGCCGGATACCTTACAACCCACTGTTAGTGGTTTACCGATTCAGAAAGATATCAGCATGAATGATGTAGTTGAGGAGCATATGGCGGCAGGACTCCGCGATCGTCTCTCGGCATCTCCTAATCTGGCAATGGTTTTGATGGAGGATGAGCCGGATCAGGAGACAAACGAGGGCACGGGATCAGTAGCTAGCTCCACTCAATTGGCAGAATTACAAACATCTGTCGGAGCTCTACAATTTGCTCTAAAAATATTGCTCCAGATGACAGGGCGCATCCTGGCAAATTCCAATGCCATTGCACTAGCACTGGATATGAAGAATACACTACAAGAGGAGACGGAAGAAAACCTATCAGAGGCACTCCGAATGGCCAAAGAGATGGAAGAAAAGGTAGTCGAGAGGGGGAGAGCGGGGTCCAAGTAGCACGGGAGACTTACATCTCGACTCAAGAGGCTCCCAACGAGGAAGTAGACCTTGAGTTGAATCTTAGGCCGTGGAGCCCCTGCTCACGGAAGCAAAGGAGACGTGCGAAAAAGGCTCTTAAAAACAATCCTCCAAAAACGGGCCCCCCACCGTCCTCTATAGGAAGTGGCCCGCTATAGAAACCCGCTCAAAAAAAGCCCGGAAAAGGATGATGAGAGCAGCAGCCCGGGCGGCAGGAAAACAAGGCCCTCTTACCGGATGGCTGATGCCGAAAGAAAAGGTAAGCGAGGTGGACCTGGATTCCAATAAGGGGGAGGTCTCGGAATCAGAGGGGGAACTAAGCCTGCTTATCCCGGCAGTGCCTGTATGCGAGGAACACCCGCAGAGTGACATTTCGTTGCCGCTATTACCAGAGAGAACGAGGGACGCACAGGAAAACCATTCTAATCGTATCTGTCTCATAAAAAACCTATATACTAGGGACAACCATTCCTGGCTGGCACGCTCAGAGCTATTGACCAGGCTCTATCACATCCCGCAACTCCGAGTGCTAAAATCAGATGACTTCCTGTTTCTTGAGCCTCTATCGGGGCCAAACCCGAATGTGTCTGCGTTACACTGTGTGTTTCTGAATACAGCGCAATTACTAAGAAACCATAAAGAAGAGCTGAAAGCAGTGGATATCGCCATTGATGTGGACTTACAAGAAATTGATCTTTCAACAATCAACGAGGCCCCAGAGAATACACCGGATTTGGAAACTGTAAACAAGTCAGTTTTAGGGGAGAATCCCCTATTGTATCAAGTAGAACAGGCAATCAAATCCCTACTGGAGTCCCTTCCCCAGTTGATACAGAAGCATTCAAGATTATCACTATTATCCTGGAATTGCAGAGGCTCCTCCCATCTTCTGAGAGAGGAGGGTTCGGCTGATCTTATATCTCAGCAGAATTGTTTTTGTCTACAAGAGACTTGGGCTTTGGATCCTCTTTTTATGGACGGCTTTGTTGTACACCAATCTCCGGCACGACGTGGTCCCAAAGGACGCCCATTCGGCGGCCTTCTAACGGGGATCGATAATTCCTTGATGTCGCGGAAAATTCAATGTGGAGCAGAGGACCTACTACTGGCAGTAGAAGTCGCTTACCCCCAAGACCAGGGAAATACTAAGTTTCTTCTTATTAACCTATACAACCCTCCCGGAGCAATTGTTAGAGACTCTCTTCAAGAGGCTTTACAGAATTTATTATCTTCCTGGTCAGTGGGATCTAGTAATACTGCAGCTGTGGTTGTCGGAGATTTTAATTGTCACATGACCGATGAAACCGCTATTTCCTCCACTCCGGGCCTCAGTACCAGTTGTACGATGACACATAAAAAGAGAGAGCAGGAAGGGCTGGGGTGGCTGCAACTGTTTGAATCATGGGACTTGGCAATGATCAACGGCCGAACTCTGGGTGATAGGCCGGGGAAACACACCTGGTCCAATGGATCATCTCAGAGCACATTGGACTATATTTTTATGTGCCCATTGATGCGATCTAGAGTGGAGGACCTGTGGGTCAAGTCTAACAGCTGGAGTGATCATGCGGCAGTTATATGCTCACTCCTGACCACATTACCTGACACTCCGAAGTTGAACATTGGAAATATTTCAACTAATTGCCCAGGAACTAGAATAGTCTGGTCGGAGAAGAACGTCAGAGCTGCCGCAGAAGCTCTTAAATGGGATACAGTTGAGGGCGGTAATGATTTTATGGCTATGACTGCCAATGAAATAGAAGAGTGGATAACGGGATTCTCAGGTCACCATGCAGCTATCAAAAAGGGATATTTCATAAAAGACGGAGCGGTCCCCCCTCGATATAACAGGCAAATCCGGGATGCCAAGAGAGGAATGAGAAAAGGGATTCGCAGCCTAAAACACCAGAATTTCACAGGAGCTTTATACCTTGAGAAATTAAGAACGATTAAAAGTCGTTACAAAACAGAGGTGAAGAGTATCAGGAGAGCTGAGAAGATCAATTGTTACCAGCGACTTGTTAAAACTATCTGCTCTAAAAACTCGCGCAGCATTTGGGGACTCTTAAATGAGAATAGAACTAAGGGCAAGAGTATTATTGGCAATCCTATCAATGAGAAAATATGGGAATTATTCCTCCTAAATCGTAATATGGACGAGGTTGGATCCACTAGCTGCACCATGGGGAAGCCCCCTATTTTACAACCTTTTGACATTTCCCCGGGGGCTATTCTCAACAAAATTGCTACCCTTAAGTCGTCTAGAGCCCCGGGCCCAAATGGGCTAGCAAATGTGGTGATAAAGAGCAACCCGCCCTTCTGGGCAGAGTTACTCTTCTTACTTTTCAATAAGGTCTTTGCATCGGGGGATATCCCTCGAACTTGGCAAACTGCTATTCTGATCCCGGTATTTAAGAAAGGCAATCGCACTGATCCAAATAATTACAGACTTCTATCCATGCTGGACGTCACTGGGAAACTCTTCGCCTCACTTCTGCTAAGTGAAATGCAAAAATGGGTGAATGATAAGCAAATCCTTAGTCCATTCCAGTGCGGTTTCAGGCGGGACTTCTCAACAATGCATAATCTCCTGGTAATGGACGTACTGCGCACGAGGGCACTCAGTAGGGATCAGCCCCCTCTCTATGCACTATTCATTGACTTTAAGGCCGCATTTGACTCTATCCCAAGAGCAAGGCTTTGGAACAAGCTTGAAGCACTGGCGTGCCCCCCGGGTTTGCTGTATTACCTCAGACTTTTGCACTGTAACACCTCAGTGCGCCTTCGTCTAAATCAGGAGGGCCAATCGACTCAAAATATACTACAAAATAGAGGGGTAAAACAGGGCTGCGTCACAGCGCCTCTTATCTATAATCTGTACGTACATGACATTCCGGCGACTTTAGCGGAGGTTAACAACTGTCCTCCTAAAATAGGGGATATGCTATGTGCGGTCTTGGCGTATGCAGACGACCTAGTGGTCCTTGACAACACCATCGGTGGCCTCAGGCGTTCTGCCCTTGCCCTCTGGGAATATGCAAAGACCAATGGCCTGACCATTAACCTAGAGAAAACTAATGTCCTGCGTTTTACCAGGAAAAGGGTGACCCGTTTGAATTTAACAGTACTCGAACACATAATTATGTACGTTCCGTCCTACCGCTATCTAGGTGTGGAAATAGAGCCCCTAGGTGACTATGAACTATGTAAACAGGGCCGTACCACCAGGGCCCTCCAAGTGATTTCACTTATTGCATCTTTCACTGTGGAAATCGATATAATATTGTGACCCCAATCGCATTGTTTAAATGTATGTTGGCCTACGCCAAGCTGTCTAAAGAATATTATGTACATAGGTTCCGCGGCAAGGTCTTGACCTTAATGTATCGTGTAAGCCGCCATCTTGGATCTAGCCGCCATCTTAGGAACTCTTGCAGTGTGGAAGTCACCCTGAATCACAAAATGGAGGCCGAATGACATTTCGAGTAAGACTTCGGCCATGGTGACCTCCGCACACGTGAATGAATAATATGTCCGCAGGCTACTTGTTAGGGTCATGAACTAAGACCCTGTCCTCTGTTTAACCTATGTGTAAATATGTAACCGTATCAGCGGAACTGATCTAATGTATGGAAATTGTGTGTTCGACCTGGCTACGAACCCTAGCCATGGTTCCAGAAATGGTTAACTTACAAGAGGGCTGGCCAATGCAGTACTAAATGTATAAAAACCCAAGCATCCCGATGATAGGTCTCTCCCACTTTCAGTGCGAACCTAACGTTGAAGGTTTGTGTGTTAGTCAGAGGGCCGAATAGCTATTCGCATGTCAATTGACTTTGGTAACTTTGTAACTTTGAAATAAAGCGCTTTGTATGTCCTTTGTAACCTGTGTTGGTGTGTTTCCTTTTGGGCTTCCCGGCCTCATGTCAATTTCTTTGTTTCCACAGTTGGCGCCCGAATAGGGACCCTCAAGATTGATGCCGGATCATTGAAGGTTGACGCAGACTATCGAATCGGGATCGGACGGTGTGATTCTGCGGGCCCGACCGATCGAGACGCGATACCTCGGCAGCGCTGCACGATCCGATCCTTGGGCGATAGTCGTGCGGTCTGACACGGCATCTTGACGAGGGTCCAATTCCGAGGCGGGCAGATTTGCCGAAACCACCGAACGCAGGTAAAATTTGTTAGTTGAAGTCCTTTGTAAACCGTACGGTCCTCCTTAGGTTTGGTCAGGTGTAGTCGTGACCCGGCTCTTAATTTAACCCTGACAATTTGAATTTGGCGTATTGTATCTGCAGACACAATTATTGGACCAGGTAACACCAATCCTTTGAGAAATGCCTGGGAAATTGTCTAGCTGTTTAAGGGCTCTATTCCGCAGCGATCGACAATCTTTGGAATTTAGCCGTCCGGCACCACAGGAGGGGTCGCCGGCGTGTACTATGTACTGTAAGTATGGCATTGGTAGTATTGTATTTAATGACATTTGGCACAGACAGACCAGAAATGCCTCCGAATTTCAGTGGCCAATCAATGGTAGTTTTGAGATCCCCCGTATTGAATACTTAGAGTCGATCTTGCTTAAAAAGAAGGCTAGGCCAGCAGCCTTTGATGTGTTACAAAACTGGAAAAAGGAAGCATTACAGCAGCTTAAAAGTAGGGATAAACATGCACGACGTCATAAAACGAATGCCGAAAAGGAATTGTTGTATGACAAGGAAAAACGATTAGATGAAACCCAGAAGATGGATAGAGCTTTCTCGCTCGGGGTCCAGAAAATTTACCCCTCTAAAGATTTCCATGTTTCCGAGGAGTTTATTGAGAAAATATTAAACGAACGGAGGCCTGATTCTTCAGCGCCACCTCCGTATGCTCCCGTTGTGGGCACCTTGCCCGTTCCTGCTATTGCTCATATCGTTATTCCTACTCCTCCTGCGCAGCCTACTGCCCCTAGTTCTTTGGTTGTCGCTCCTCTGTCTATTTCGTCTATTACATTACCTCCTTCCCCTGCACCCTTGTTAGGTTCACCTACACTTCCGATTCTGGGGAGTCCTGTGTTCATTAAATCAGATCCTGGTGCAGGGTCGAGAATAGTGACTCGTAGTACTGTTCCTGCAGGCAGGAAACAGGAACTATTTGCTTGGGCTAAACATTGCATGGAAAAAGGTGATCAAACTGATGTATTTTCAACATTGTCTAATTTGCACGATTTTCCCGAGAAAAACGTTTTTATTGAAGGACTGGGGATTCATTTAGGTGTAATGTGGGGTAGATTGCAGACTTCGGATCTCCCACAAGGGGTGAGAGATCTGAATGCCTTGGCACTTTCAAGGGATACAGAGCAGAAAGTATATGGACATGTTGACAGATTGTTTGAGTTTAGGAGGGATTTTGAAAGGTTACAAAACGAGGATGATGAGGACGACAGGATGTATGCACAGAAACGGTTCCTTTCGTGCCGAAGATCAGCACCTGAGGAAGTACGGATTTGTACTAGAGATGCGATTCGATGGATCTCGGATTCATCGATACCGCCAGATGAGGTATATGACACATATAGTCAATACACGGTAGAGATGCAAAGGAAGGTGATCCAAGTGATGGTACAGCATTTGCAGGAGGAATGTATAAGGAAAAAGGTTGGTTGCCCCACAGAGTTATTAGGTATTTGTAAAAGAGCTTTTTCGCCCGACACTTCTACAGCTAATTTAGCGCTCGATTTGGCCTTATTACTTAGTAAGCGGTCGGAGGTCCCTATATCTCAGTTGCCTATGAGAGAGGTCCCTCCGACCCTTGTCCCAAAAGTAGAAATCCCCGCCAACGCGGCGGCTGGTACTGCCGCGGTGGATATCCCTGCACATTACGTATCACTGTTTGTTCACGTCCCGTTCTCCCGACAGGAAGTGAACACGATTAGACAATCAGTCCCTGATATTAGGAAAAACCCGACAGGGTTTTATAAAGAAATAGAATCTGTCTTGCAGTCTTCTGTGTTCACCTTAAGTGACATGGATTTATTGTTTCCAGTGCTTTTACCTGTTGATGTATGGAAACAGGTACGAACAATAGATGATGTGCCGGGGTTAGGGGATACATGGGTAAACTTAATTAGAATAGATGGGGAACGACCAGCTGGTGAGAAACCACCCCAGGTAATACTCACTTTACCCGATAGAATAGTTGCTAAATTAAAAACTATAATCCCAGAAAAAAGGATTATTTGGGACAAGCTTACGGCCTGCGTCCAAGGGAAAACTGAAGGTACTACTGAATTCTTTAATAGATTAGAACAGGTGTTCTCCGACTTCAGTGGACAGGATTTAGGTACAGAGTCGGGGAAGAGGTTGTTTGTGGACAAATTTGTGCGTGGATTGTTGCCCGACATCCAGTCACAAATTATGTCCTCAGAGAGCGCTTGGCAGGCAAAATCTCAGTCAGAAGTTTTGCATATGGCTCAGTATTACGAGAATCGGGTTAATAATGAAAAAGAGAAAATCGAAAAAAGAAGGGGTGACCTAAAAACTAAGGTATTGTTGCAGCAAATTGTCAGGAACCCCAGAGGAGGTACGACACAGACTAGAGGTCAGTACATTCCAAGAGGAAATACCCCTCCAAATTCTATAAATATTAATCAGTGTGCTTATTGCCGCCAGGAAGGTCACTGGCGAGCGCAGTGCCCTGCCCTTCGTCAGAGGTCAGGAGAAACATTTGGAGGTATGGGTAGGCGACCAAGGGGCCGCCCCGGAGCAGGGGGCCCTGATAGGGGTCAGCTTCTACAAGATCCCCAGCAACCTTTTTCACGGGAAAATCAGACTCCGAGTATGGACTCGAGAAATATATTTGATCACCCTTCCGCCGCCTATCTTTCGGAGGAACTTCCCTTTGATGAAGTTCTGCCTTACTAGGATTGCCCGAAGCAGCGTTTGGAACCTTTACCTATTCCCGTTATTCAGAAGGGCCCCTATGTTGAATTATTGGTGGGGAATAGGAAACATCAGTTTTTGATCGACACTGGAGCACAAAAGTGCTCAATCGACCATTCGAGGGTTCCAAACATCCCACTGTCAGGGCAAACAAACGTCTCTATAGGGTTCTCTGGTATACCAAATGTTTGTCCGGTTTCTGCGCCGGTATCCGTTTCTTTGGGTCCTTTTACAGACCAGTGCCCTTTTCTTCTTACTTCAAATTGTGGAGAAAATTTGCTGGGGTTGAATTTGTTGAAGAAACTGAATGCAGTGATTCATTGTTCCCCTGACGGAATAAGATTAACAGTTTCACCACAGCAACCCTTTAACTCCCAATACTTGACCCGACCTCTACCTCCCGAATTTGACATTGTCCCAGAATGTTTGTGGGCAATAGACGATAATGATGTCGGGATATTGCACATCGAACCTGTTAAGATAATATTGAAACATGGGGTTAAGCTACCGCGCATTCCGCAATATAAAATTTCAATTGAAGGAGAGCGCGCTCTGAAATGCATTGTCTCTGATTTTGTACATCGTGGAGTGATCGAAGAGATTACAGGTAGCTTATGTAATAGCCCGATCTTGCCAGTATATAAGAAAGGCGAGAATGCAATTCCGTACCGGTTTATAATAGATCTTCGTGCTATTAACCGGGTGGTAGCCCCACAATTTCCAATCGTGCCTGATGTAACAACGATCTTAACAATGATCCCTGCTACGGCTACACACTTTAGTGTTGTAGATTTAAAAAACGCCTTCTTTAGTATTCCGATACATGAGGAGAGCAGGTATTTGTTTGCGTTCACCTTGGGTGGACGCTCGTTTACATTCACAAGGGCACCTCAAGGGTATACTGAAAGTCCTAGTATCTATAGTAGAGCCTTAAAAGAGCAGCTCGACACCCTTGAATTGCCACCTACTTGCACGCTGCTTCAGTATGTAGACGATCTGCTCCTAGCTGCAGACTCTGAGAAAGCTTGTGAAGAAGGCACTATATTGTTGCTTGTTCATTTAGCTGAACATGGTCACAAAGCTTCACTTAAGAAATTTCAATATTGTTGTCAGGAGGTTGCCTATTTAGGCTACCTCCTGTCAAAGGAGGGGAGAAGATTGACACCTGAACGAATAAAACACATTTCTGGCATGTCTGTCCCAAAAACACAGAAGGAAGTCAGAGCCCTGATAGGGATGGCGTCCTACTGTAGACTGTGGATCCCGAATTTTGCCCTAGTGGTAAAACCGATGTTGGCTTTGACGAAGAAGGGCATTTCTCTGCCACTGCCATGGGAATCGGAACATCAACGATCATTTGAGCTTCTCAAAGCCGCGCTGTGTTCAGCACCGGTTCTGGGTACACCAAATTACGATAAGGCCTTTGTGTTGTTTGTGCATGAATGTAATGGATGTGCTTTGTCTGTGTTAACACAGGAACATGGAGGGAAGAATAGGCCGTGCGGCTATTATTCCTCCGCCCTCGATCCTGTTGCATGCGCTTTGCCGCGATGTCTGCGCGCTGTTGCTGCTGCCGCTGCGTCTATAAAACAGAGTGAGGGGATGGTCCTAGGCCACGATTTAATTTTGATGGTACCTCACTCTGTCGATATTCTATTGAATAAAACTCAAACACAACACCTTACTTCTGCCCGGTTGACCAGGTACGAATTAGTTCTATTTGCTCCTCATATCCAAATTAAAAGGTGTGTTCTCAATCCGGCTGAACTTTTGCCTCTCCCGCAAACTACTGCTTGCGGCGATGACGGATCACATGACTGCCTGTATGCCACCGAACAAGAAACAAAGGGCAGAATAGACCTCTTAGATACTCCTTTGGAGAATGCGGAAGGGGAGCTGTTTTGTGATGGCTCCTGTTTTAAACTTCCGAATGGCACATCTACAGCTGCTTATGCAGTTACTACTTTGAACAAGATCGTAGAAACTAAAAGGATTCCGCATAACTCCGCGCAGGCCGCAGAGATTATAGCATTGACCCGCGCTTGTGAGCTCTCCCAAGGGCATAGAGTTAACATTTATACGGATAGTCAGTACGCCTTTGGGGTGGCTCACAATTTCGGAAAACTGTGGTCGGAAAGAGGGTTTCTGACCTCACACGGAACCAAGATTCAGCATGGTCCCTTAATAGTACAACTACTTTTAGATCTCTCACTCCCTGAACAACTAGCGATTATGAAATGTGCAGCACATCGCAAGGTCATAGACAATGTGGGAAGAGGAAATGCTTTTGCAGATCTGATAGCTAGACAAACAGCTACAGACCTTAGCACAGACATGTACACATCGAGGGAAGTGAGAGATGGTTGTATAATAGATGAAGGCATTGGGTCTGTGCAAGATATTCAGACTGATGCCTCTGTTGAAGAATCTAGGAAATGGGCTGAAGGCATGGGGAAATTGGATGACGAAGGGTGTTGGGTGGACGCATCTGACGGGAAATGGTTGCTTCCTGATTCTTATGTATTAGCAATGGTCACGATGGCACACGGTTCAACACATGTGTGTGCCCAGCAAATTGCGAAGATATTTTTGATTTTATTGAAATGGAGCGATGTAATAACTTGAAATATGTTCTTGTCATTATTTGTGCTTTTAGCAAATGGGTCGAGGCTTTCCCTGTCAAAGATGCTACCGCCATGACTACCGCAAAGATCCTGGTGAAAGAGTACTTCCCTCAATTTGGGCTCCCGAGGATAATTTGGTCGGACAATGGTCCCCATTTCATCGCAGCCGTAATGTTGCAAATATGTGTTGCCTTAGGGATAGAGAAACGTTTTCATTCAGCCAGGCACCCTCAAAGTGCGGGGTTGGTAGAAAGACACAACGGAATTTTGAAAAACTAACTTGCAAAAACATGTGCCGACACTAAATTAAAATGGCCAGATGCTTTACCCATTGTGTTGTTAGCTATGCGCACCACACCCCAGACTAGAACTGGGCTCTCTCCATTCGAGGTAGTAATGGGAAGGCCTGCTAATATTTGGGGTCTCCCTAAACCTAAAGCCCTAAGGGATGTGGAGAATGTATTGCTCATAGACTATTGTAATCAATTGACTAAAAATCTGTATTTCATTTACCACCAGGTGAACGCAGCCTTACCTGTACGGTTTACGGGCCCAGGACACGATATATTGCCCGGCAGCTGGGTCCTGGTGAAGGCCTACGAAAGGTCTTCCTGTCTCGCGCCTCGCTGGCGGGGACCCTACCAGGTTTTATTGGTCACCAGGACGGCAGTGCGGGTGGCAGGAAAGAAGAACTGGATACACGCAACACATATCAAGAAGATCCCTCACCCGGCGCCACACGTTACAGAAGAAACAGAACCCCTCGCAGATGCTACACTCTCTGATCTCGGAGTAGCAGGCAGCGTTGTGAGTGCGTCGGAGAAGTTCTCTGAGCCTGAGGAGCTTGGGGAGCCGTCCATTTTGTCTCCGCACTCCCTTGATCAATCACTTCCGGAAAACCTTGTTTCGAGCTCTGCGACTTCCGTCGCTACTGATACGACGCTCCCCTCAGGGAGCGACGATACTTTGCTTTCGGATTCAACAAACTTGGGTACCATCCGGTACAACCTTCGACCACGCAAATAAAATCGCCGCACGAGTATCGTGCATCTGGAAGAAAAAGGAGTGATTGAAATACTATCGTCTTCCCTTTTTTTGGAACAAAGAAAAGGGGGGGTTCTATTGGCTAGGGTTGGGAAGGACTAAGAAGTCGCGCGGCCGAAGTGCCGCCAGCAACGAACACTGGGGTCGTCGATCGGGATAACCATGATGCCTGCCGCCTTCACCGCTGCTCCTCGTATTGAACTATTAGATAAGGAGGTGACCAATTCGAACAATGGACAATGTGCCTGGGCCCCGAAAACGTACTGTTGTGTTCTCGTTTTGATTATTGTTAGTTTTGCAACTGCTGCTGTGGGACTTTGGTACTTTGAAGAAATTTATCCTTTGAAGCCTCTGTTACCGACCAAAATTGTACCAACTGTTTTGACTCCCTCTGTACACCTTCACACTCTGTCCCCTAGGGACTCTCGGCATAGACAGAAATATCATAATAACACTTTGATGATAGTGATGAATGCTACGCATGCTATTCTTAATAGGAGTAATTGTTGGATTTGCACTCACTTACCACAACATGGGAACAAGGGACTGGGATGGTATATACATCCCTTACCTCTAACAACCTCTTGCTATGCCTCTCTTAGAGCACTCTTTTTTGGCCGATGGAATGATAGCATCTCAGGGAACTTCGATGGGACTAATTTGAATGAATTTGAAAAACGTGAATTGACTCCCCTGGGATGCTCGCTTTTCGCAAATAGGAGTAGACCTAATATCGCTTCTATTAGGCCGTCTGATAAACTTTCTTTTCCTTTTCAAAATCTAGTTTCTTTCAAGATGGCTCCGATAGGCAATAAGGATGCCATGCCTCCTTCTTATTCTATAAATCACAGTCCTGATTCTGTCCCTTTCTGTGTACAAAGAAATGGCACTAGGCCAATGGGAGATTTCGAGCCTTGTATAAATATTGTAAATTTGACTGGGGAAAATAGGCCTTTGTATGTAGGGGGACCGGTTTATTTTGTGTGTGGTAGTTTAGCTTTTCCCTGGCTGCCCAAGGATTGGCAGGGGACTTGTTATTTAGGAATATTGTTACCAGGTGTGTTTATAGCTAGTACCTTAGAGGTATCTAAGGCTCGCCCGCGAAGGGATAATGATGGAGATACCCCTGGACAAGTATTAGGGGATATAGCCAAATCAGTAGTTCCCTTCTGGGGACAAATAGTAAATTCAGAAAACATTAGGGGGTTAGCGAGGGTATTGGAGAAAACGATCAACCGGACCACAGACATACTTTACAATATGACCTTAGAGCAAAAGGCGATAAGATTGGTAGCACTTCAAAATCGAATGGCATTAGATGTCATTTTAGCTGAACGAGGTGGAGTATGTAAATTAGTGGGGTCCGCTTGCTGTGTTTTCGTACCAGATTCTTCATCAACAATATTCAAAGCAATTCAGAATTTACACACTCTTAGTTCTGAAGTCCATATCCCTGTAGGAGACTGGAGCCTTAGTACTTGGTTTTGGGATTCTCTACGATCTTGGGGTGGAAGGTGCTTTCTGTTATTTTAAGTATTTTAGGGACTCTGTTATTTCTTTGCTGTTGTTTTCAATGCCTCCCGAGTATATGCGGAATGATAGGGGGATGTTGTGCCCAGGTTATGAGCGCAATAGGGCGTAAAATATACACCCCGAAGACAGCATCTAAAGAATTCATGTTGCAAGAAGTTCTTATGAACAACTTTATGGCTATTGACATTTCAGACAATGATGTGGAACCTATGGATGCTAATGCCTTCAAGTATTTTCAAAAGTATTAGGAAATAATATTTTAGCACTTGGCATAGGCCAAAAGGAGGGTCTGTGGAAATCGATATAATATTGTGACCCCAATCGCATTGTTTAAATGTATGTTGGCCTACGCCAAGCTGTCTAAAGAATATTATGTACATAGGTTCCGAGGCAAGGTCTTGACCTTAATGTATCGTGTAAGCCGCCATCTTGGATCTAGCCGCCATCTTAGGAACTCTTGCAGTGTGGAAGTCACCCTGAATCACAAAATGGAGGCCGAATGACATTTCGAGTAAGACTTCGGCCATGGTGACCTCCGCACACGTGAATGAATAATATGTCCGCAGGCTACTTGTTAGGGTCATGAACTAAGACCCTGTCCTCTGTTTAACCTATGTGTAAATATGTAACCGTATCAGCGGAACTGATCTAATGTATGGAAATTGTGTGTTCGACCTGGCTACGAACCCTAGCCATGGTTCCAGAAATGGTTAACTTACAAGAGGGCTGGCCAATGCAGTACTAAATGTATAAAAACCCAAGCATCCCGATGATAGGTCTCTCCCACTTTCAGTGCGAACCTAACGTTGAAGGTTCGTGTGTTAGTCAGAGGGCCGAATAGCTATTCGCATGTCAATTGACTTTGGTAACTTTGTAACTTTGAAATAAAGCGCTTTGTATGTCCTTTGTAACCTGTGTTGGTGTGTTTCCTTTTGGGCTTCCCGGCCTCATGTCAATTTCTTTGTTTCCACATCACTAGCAAACAAGGGGGTTTCACTTTGTGGGGAACACGTCATCTTTACATGCAAGTCTTTGCACCAATGGTCATCTACGGTCTTGAATCTCTGCTGACGATGAACCTGGCATGGCTCCAAGTGCTAGAGGGAAAGTTTTGGCGACGCATGTTGGGGCTTCCCCCGGTGGTGCCGATGGCCCTGATAAGATTAGAATTGGGCCTGCCATCACTGAAGGCCATGGTTTTGAAAAGAAGAACTGGGTTCTACCTGAAAATGAAAAGTGGATCGGACAATCCCCTCTTGGCTGTCTTACAGCAGGAATTTAGCAAAAAATGTACTTTTGCATCTCTGCATAAAGGCATGGGAAAATTTCTTAATGATATTGGCTGGATTCACAAAGGGTCTACGGTGACCAAGGAAATGTTAAATGCCCTAGAGAAAAAGGTGGACTTATGGGACTGGCTGGAGAATTTCGCCCATCTGGACACCCTTAAATCTTATCGTTTTGTGAGCCATAGAATTTTCAAGTTCATGAAACCGCAGGACTACCTGTTTCTCTGTCCCACCAGAAGACTCCGCCGATTCATTATCCTATTCCGCCTAGGTCAACTACCTACCCTGTCGATCACAGGTGCTAGGGAAAACATTCCGCATGCAGAGCGAACCTGTCGCATGTGTAAATCTCCCTTGTACCTCGAAACGGCTAGACACGTTCTAACTCAATGTATTGCACTTAAGATGATCATTATTAAGTTCTTGGCTGAATTCGTGCACGATCCCTGTACTATACCTAAACTTCCTTTTTGGTTGTATTGCACAAACACATCCAATATGCATCTATTCATAGCCCTTTATAACGTATGGCAACAGATAGAACCTGAATTGGGAATTTTAGCTTACCCCACTACCAATTAGTATAAAGTGGCGTAGGCTCATTGGCTAACTTAGTGTAAAGTAGTTGAATAATATCAGTAAAGACAGAAGTTAGTTAGTTTATTCGAACGCAGATTGTGTATTTTGTTCTAGATGTTATTTTAGTGACTAATGCTTTATGATCATATGAGTTTTTACTTTTAGGTATGATTGTTTTATATGTATAACTTTTTGATTTTGACATATGTGTAAAGTTTGAATTTATTTTCTTACTATATCACATTAAAGAATTATTATTATTATTATTATTAGAAGTCATGCAAATGAGAATAAGCACTGAAAGGGATTGGTCAGGAAAGTTTGGTGGGTGTGTTGTGCCAGGAGAGATTTTCTCAGATACTCTTTTTGCTGAGAGAACAAAAGATAGCTATGGCTGTGTGTTTCAGAAAACAGATTGTTTGGATTTTAGGAGATTCGTGGATACATTGGTTGAAGGTGCATGCAGAAAGCTGTGGAGTAGCTGTAGATCTTGGATTCCCACATGTGGAAGTACACTGGCATGGAGTACGTGGAATGAAGTGGTTGGACTTGCTACCTCTCTGTGCTACTTTGGAGACAGAGCAACATCCAGACATAATTGTAATTCATTGTGGAGGGAACAGTTTAGGACATGTGACTGGAATTTTTTTGCAATTTGCTATGAAAGAAGGACTTAGGAAGGTTATGGACATGTTTCCTAATTCTCAAGTGATATTTTCACGGATTGCGCAGAGACAAATGTGGCTTCGTTCTTCTTCATTTGGTACACAAATGGAAAAAGCAAGGCGCAACGTTAATAAGGCTGTTTGTGCCTTTCTAAGAGATTTTGGCATGTCTTCTTTTCACAATGAAAATATTATGTTTTGTAGTACATACATTTTTCGCAGAGATGGAGTCCATCTTACTTATGCTGGCAATCAGATTTTTCTGAGAAATGTACAAAATGCATTGCGACCTTTTTTGGAATTACAGCAACGATTTTGAAGTAGATGTTAAGCATTTACAATTTTTGACTTACAAACACCACCCAAAGGCTCTTTTCAGAGCCACCACTTCTTTCCAGAGAAAATTACAATGTTTGTGATGGAGTAGCAACCCAATTTTTTTAATGTTCGCGAACTGTCCACAGACTTCTAAAAAATACAAAGAGCCCTGCTTCATTTATTTTCACTTCTATTTTTTAACTGGGAAAGGCGGCTCTGAAAAGAGCCTTATTTTTTTGATTTTTGTAATTTTGTATTTTTTTGGGTTTTTCAGACACGACACACTAGGAGAGGAGGGTAAAGGAGGGTAAAGGGGGGGGACCAACCACAGTGATAAGAAAGGGCGAGCTGAGAGAGGAAAATGTAGAGTGGGTTTTATTTGGGTAGTGAGCAGGTCTTCTCGTGCTCTGAGACGATAGTCTCAAAAGCACTCCGAAGTCGCTCCCCCCTGCAGAGTACTGTGTCACAGTACATACATACAACTGTGACCCTCGAAAGGTAAGGGTCATCAGCATTCTGTATGGCCTGTGAGGCAGCTTGAGGAAGATGCTGTCCCACAGAGGTGGTCCTTGTTATGACATGATCAGAAACAGAGGATGAAGTAGAGGAAATCAACCTGCTACGTTCTTCGCAAGGTACAACCCTGCGAATAGCCCCAGAGGGAAATGACCTCAGGTGTCGCTTCATAGTAGTGGTCCCAAAGCTGTACTTACCATGCTTCCCGCGACTGAGTATCATTTTGCACTCATTGCAGGTAACACGGTTCGCACGAGCCTTAGGAACATTACCATGAATGGTAAATAACCGCCACACCCAAGACTCACGCCTAGTGCGGGTAGTAGGGTTTTCCTCTACCTCATTCTCATCATCCTCTTCTTCCTCCTCCGCATCCTCACTCCTGTTCCCCTCTTCAGGCCCTTGGGGAGGTGGTGGTGGTGGAGGGTGTGGGGGTGGTGCTGAAGCAGGAGCAGCACCAAGTGGCAGTTCAGCAGCCAAGGATGCCATCTCGATGATGGTGTAGTCTGCAGGTGGCAGCAAAAATCACTGTGTTCTGAAGAATAGCCAGAAACACAATGGGAATAAGCTCTTGGGCGTGGTCTTTTATAGGGGTGCTTGTGCACGGTTCGCGGACATGCGCACTGTCCGCGGACAGATCGAACACAAAAAAAGGATCAAAAAGTTTCAAAAGGTATATAGAAACTCAAGATTGCTATGTGGGACTTGTGCAATGGTGAGATTTTATTGAAAAATATTATGGATTAACTGAAAATGTACTTTTAAATTGTTCGGGGACACGAACAGTGTCTGCATTTCAGGACACACGATGAGCCTGGGCGCGGTCATATGATCCGTTCGCGAACTAGTCCGCGAAGGAAGCGCCTGTCCGCAGGACACCAAGTGCACGGAGATTGGTTAGCGCATGCGCATTGATGTCCTACGGACACTGTTCGGGTTCTGAAGTAATTAAAAGTGCGGCACACGTGAAACGAACATTTCAGGACACCGCGTGTGTTCTTAGAACAGTTTAAACTTGGTAGCGAACAGTAAGGACAGATATAGTGTTCTTCAGGACATGTGTAATTTCGTTTATGTACGAACATTTCAGGACACCAATTGTGTTCTTAGAACAGTTTCAATTGGGTAGCGAACACTACGAACAGGTATAGTGTTCTTCAGGACACCTCCATTTTCGTTTACGTACGAACATTTCAGGACACCAATAGCGTCTTAGAACAGTTTGAACTTGCTAGCGAACAGTACCGGACAGGTATAGTGTTCTTTAGGACACTTTAATTTTTGTTTGTTTACGAACAATTCAGGACACCGCGTGTGTTCTTAGTACAGTTTCATGTTGCTAGCGAACACTACGAACAGTTGTGCTGTTGTTCAGGACACATCATTTTCTTTTATTTACGAACATTTCAGGACACCAATTGTGTTCTTAGGACAGTTTTAAGTTGATAGCGAACATTACAGACAGATATAGTGTTCTTTAGAACACTTTAATTTTTGTTTCTTTACGAACATTTCAGGACACCACGTGTGTTCTTACAACAGTTTCAACTTGCTAGCGAACAGTACGAACAGGTGTGGTGTTCTTCAGGACACCTCCATTTTCGTTTATGTACGAACATTTCAGAACACTCGCACTGTCCGCGGACACTTTTATTGTTTTTTAAAAAAAAACGTAAACTATTCACAATACAATATAAAAATTAAACTTTATTTAACATATATTAATAATTTATGACAGAGAAGGTGAGGCAGAAACAAAAACAGGAGAATTTGGGGTTTCAACATGATTGGTATTAGGTGAAGAAGGGATGGAAGTCTCATCAAAACGTTTTGGATTATTGAGAGGGTTTGGGGATAATTGACTGGGATATGGTGAGGAGGGACAAGTACATGTGGGGCAATGGTACGAGGTTTTTGGTTTGAAATGATTTTCTACAAAAGTTTTTAAATTATTAAAATTAGCCAACAATACATCAATTTTTTCTTCTATATTGTGAAGACTGTTATCCATAACAGGGTTTTCTGAAGTTTTTCTATTTTGGTATGCTCTGTACAAAAAAATAATATATTTGTTAAATGCATATAAAAAGAATTATAAATAAATGGTTTATATTATAAAGTGTTTACCATTAGTTTCACTATCTTGTGACATTTCTTCATGTGGGAAATTGTCCTCTAGCCATTCCGGAGTACTAGACATTTCTGTGAGAAAAAAAAAAAGATAATATATTTTTAAATCTAATACAGAAAGTTTATAAATATATGAGTAAAATGAAGCACACTTACTATTTCTGGTAAGATAAGTCCTATGTATTCAGTGGGTCAGGTCTTGTTCTCAGTTCTGTTGTGTCTGTGAGGTAATTATGTTGGAAGCCAATTTATCTTCTTGTGGTATATTCCATTTCAGAACATATTGTATTTAAATGAATGGTTAGTGTGTTACATATATGGGTTACATTTCTTATGTATTACTATATATAATGTGTTTGTGTGCTGCTTTTTGAATTTGTTAAATGTTCCTATATTATGATATAACAATCAAACATACCCCTCCACCCCCCACCCACAGTTTTTAGGTAGTGGTACTGTTCTCCGAACATGTCCGCGAGCATTAAATAAGTTCGCGGACATCAAGTTCATAAGAAGAGATCTAGTCAGTTCCATATGACATGTATATAAAGTCAAAGTCATTATTGTTAAGTTGTGCTACTAAAAAACTATGAAATTCAGTGAAAAAACTTTGTTTAATGGACGTTATGGTTAAGTTGCGCTACTAAAAACCTATGAAATTCAGTGAAAAAACTTTGTTAAAGGGACGTTATGGTTCCAAGTAAAACCGAAAAACCCTTGAAATTCGCCAGTTATGGTAAGCTAAGCAACCATAACTCGCGCCACCACCGTGCACTGCTAAAACTAACACCCAGGACATCAAAGATGACATCACTAATGTCATTGATGACATCACTGATGACATCACATGTGTATGTACTTCTCATGAAATATGTGTAGAAGGGATTCTTATTATGTTGCGAAAAAATTGTCAAGAATCATTGCAAGAAACATACCCTAATAAGTGCATTGAACGATGCATTGATATAAATAGCATCCTATTATGGGGTTCTATCTAGTATACTAAGCTACTCATACAGAAACATAACATTGTGTGCAGCGTACAAGATGAAGGTATGATATTCGTAATGTTAATAAGTTGAATAATGAAATGATAATTGTTTTCTTAATAGATTTTTGTGTACTGTGAAATATGTAATAAGTAGCTAATAAAACCCATTTATTACACAATTGCATTACTATAGACAAAACACAAAGACACAAGAACACATACCAATATGGGTATATACAGGGAAAGTGAAGTTAGCAAAAAAGCACAAGTAGTAGCAGAAACAATTCATAACTTAACTGATTAGTTTCATGCAAATAAATGATTGCTCTGTTTCAAAGCTGCTATTTACCCTATGTATATGTATCACTTGATGTGATTGGACCCTAAGGAAAGTAGTGTGAGTACAATGTATACAAATATGACCATATACAGGGAAAGTACAGCCATTAAAAAAAAACGACAGAACTATGAGAAAGTGCTCATAAGTCTAGTGATTATCTTTATGCACAAAAAGGATTGCTGTCTTTCAAGCTTGTGTTTTCCCATATGTATATGTTTCATATGATGTGACTGTACTCTAAGGGAATTACTGTAAGAACCTACTAGAAGGATATGTCTACAAATAAAATAAAATTCTTAGTTTCTGACTGTTACTGAAGAAAACCATGTGGCCTAGATATGTCAGCAAAAGAAAAAATAGTGAGCCAGACATGTGATGTCATCAGTGATGTCATCAATGACATTTGTGATGTCATCTTTGATGTCCTGGGTGGTAGTCTTAGCAGTGCACGGTGGTGGCGCGAGTTATGGTTGCTTAGCTTACCATAACTGGCGAATTTCAAGGGTTTTTCGGTTTTACTTGGAACCATAACGTCCCTTTCACAAAGTTTTCTCACTGAATTTCATAGGTTTTTAGTAGCGCAACTTAACCATAACGTCCCTTTAACAAAGTTTCTTTCACTGAATATATATATTTATATATTTATATATATGCAATACAACCCCTCCCCTTTTATTTGATTTTTTTGATGCTTCTACTTACATTGTTATTCAGTTTGAGCCCTTTGTTATTGACTCTTCCCCAATTGAACACTTCGCCTACAGTCCGCGGGGCGTTTGTGGGGACCGGACAGGCATTTCTTCAAAGGGGCCCCTGCCAACTGTCTCAGGTCACAGGTGTTGTACTGCCACTCTCCACAGGAAACTATGTGGTCTTCCAGGCTAATGGTGGAAGACGTCAAGTATCCGAGGGTTTGGATCTGAACCATCCACACTGCTAATAAAATGTGCAGTAGCACCTTTTGAGCATTCTTCTGCGCAAATTGGGATTACCATGGTAAATGATCTCAGACCCAAATAACCGGACATACTCAAACAATATGGCAAAGTACTACTTTGTTATCAGCTCAATAAAGTAGGGGAACCTGTCAAACAACAAATCATACTCCATGCACTATCAATACATTTTAGTTCCGGAAAAGGCTTTATACCTCAATGTACATCATCTATGACATCATGCTACATGACAAATAACAGATGGACGGATTGGTTAGGAGAACATATCTACTTATAACTTCTATAAGTGTTAGTAACAACATTGGCTGCCCCTCATCGGGCAGGCATACCTTGAACTTCCTCCTAACTACATATAATACATATTATAGCAGCATATCACCAGTTGCATGGGCTCACCATTGCATGGGCCCCTACTATTGGTTGGAATTCTCTCTCAACCATGGACATTCGTCTCATTAGCAGCATGTAAGAAAATGAAATCCAGGTGCAGAGAACAACGACAGACTACTGCCCTCTTGCCCAATTAGTCTACCATCTTTCATCAGCCAAGCCTTCAGCCACGGTCTCTTCCTTGTACTTGACTTTGCTGTATGTTCTCTTCTGTGGAACTTTAAGGAAGTTAAGGTACATTGTTATCTTGGTCTGAAGTTTATGAATAGGCTTTGTTTTCTGGTCTTGCACCATGTGTGAAAATACCATGATTTTGTCCATTACGCCTTTCTATTTAGTGCAATTTGATTCCATTATCCTGAGTGTCATTACCCTCTTCGGCCTCTGGAGAATTGGTTGCTTTGTCGCACATTTGCTTTCTGCATCTTTAATTGTTCAATACTTGCTTTCATAAATTGTCGCTCATTTACTTAATCTAAGAGTAATATATCTTGTGTAAGTCGCTTATCCTCATTGACACCCTTTGTACCCTGCAATTGTTTCTTGCTGTGGCATCCTTAATCTTTAGCCAACATATTTGTTCATGCACGAATTTGTATTTGCAGTGTCCGTCAGCTCTGCAGCCCTGGTCTCTTTCTTTCAAGCTTCTTACTTACTTTTTTTCAGAGCCGGTATCCATCTTTTCAACATGGCCGCTTGACCTGTGTTATATTTTCTACTGCAGCAAGCTCCTGTGTGATTCTTCTACCTTGTGTTTTTGCGTATAAACATTTACTATTCATCTGATTACTTATCTTCTTTGCATATATGATTTCTTCTCAATTGTAATATAGTTTACTTCTTCAATTACATCTTCATTCTTTATGAATGTTCATATCGTTTCAGTGTTTCATCGTGTCTTCTCCTTATGACATTACTTACTCTTCGATGTTCAGAGTTGTCTGCAAATCTCCTGCTACCACTTCAGTTCGAGGGTACATTCGATATGTATGTCTGAGTGCATGACATCTCTCATTCACTCAATGCAGTATTGAGACGATACCTGGTGTCACACACAGTGTTCTCCTGACAATATTACAGCATGATGGAGGTGAGGGGGAGGGCACTAGAGATGACATGTATGTCTGCGTCTCTACAGGACCCTTCTAACATATTTTAGCACAAGGACCACAGGATCCTGCAAAAATATGCAGGCCACAAGATTGGCTGTTTAGATATTTTAAAGAGGCCAACGTCAGGCTGAACGGCTTTCTATAGATTAGGCAATCTGGTTGCCACTGTCACAGGCAAGTTCGAAGTAGCAAGGGTATTTATTGTGGCAGAAGTAAACTAAAAGATTAAGTTTGGTTGAAAAAGTGAGAACAAAATGAAACAACTCAAACTTCCTTCTGAAATACTCAAATATTCCTTCTTTGTGGAATCACAAAGGCACCACAACCTGCTGATGTACACAAAGTCACTCGCAGTCTCTGCGCTATTACATGCCCCACATTTCTTTCTTCACTGAGATGTATTTCTTATCAGGATGTTGCTTGTTTACTTCTTATTCTAGATATCTTTGACACCACCACTGGGCCATCGTCAGGGAGGGGCCATTTACCAACTCTTTATGATCCTAATGAGGTTTGTATTGGGCCAAAGGGTTGTGCTTAACCCCTTCTTGGGTTGCTTGAATCTATTTTGGCTCTGTCTTCTTCACCAAGTTGGGAGTCCCACCAAGAAATAGGTCTCCTCAAAAAAACAACTTTGACTTATATCTAGATTAATGGACCCCTGAGGTAAACCAGTGACTGGAAAACCACAACTGGATAATTTGAATATTTCAGACTTTCTGCCAATCCACATGATGAATCTGGGATAGCATTTCCTGATCCATCTGTGGTACTATGAAAATAAGATTGATTACAACATTTGCAATTAGAAATGGTCCATGCGCCAGAGCCATGAATTTTTTTTTCAAATGTTGGTAGCAATACCATGACTTGGTCTTCTACATTGAATATTCGCAGGTAGGCTTAGTGATGAAACAATCATTTTTCTTTATCTCGGGCCTAACCCATGTTGGTTCATTGATTCCTGCATTATGGCCATTCATTCTATCGTCTTGTGAACAAACTGGGGGAGTGCAAAACCTTGTCTTCTTGTGATACTCCCAGCTTCCTTTCAGCTTCCCTTCAGCATGTCAAGGACATCTTGAGGTTCCCTTCTGTAAAATAGTACAAATGGGCTACAAATTGTGGATGACAGCATATAGACAGCAAACAAGGGCCACCGTATCTGGTCAACCCAGCTCTTCTCATCTTCATGAGCCAGTTTCCGCTTGAATATCTTTAAGGCTTTTTTAAAGTGCTCTATTAAATCATCCATTTGAGGTCTATAAATGGATTTGCATAGTGTGTGTATGTTAAGAAGAATTTTAACCTAATCCGTTAAGAGCAACTTGAAAGTGGAACCTTAATCCATTAAGATTCCTCCAGGGAATCCTGCTCTGAAGCAGATATATTTACTCAATTATTCACTACAATTTGTATGACTGGATTTATTCCGGTCATCTGGAAGGCAACCATCTTAATACCCACATTCAAGAAAGGATCCTGTGAAGATCCCCATAACTACAGATTGCTAGCTATGACTGATGCCTCGTCTAAAATCTTTACTCAAATCCGATTACAGAAGGATGATGCTTGGATTAAAAAGAACAACATTTTATACAAGCAACAAACAGTTTTTTGAAGAGGTATGAGCACCCTGTATAATGTCTAGACTCTAGTGTGTTTGATGAGAGATAATATGAAAGGGGAAGATTCACTGTATGTATGTTTTATTGATTTTAAAGGTCCCTTCAACACAGATGACCGACAATCATTGTGGAATAAGCTTGGTAAATGGGGTCCAAGCACTCTAATATTACAAATTCTGCAGGAATTTTACACAGACACAGTGGCCCAGATAAGATTTAACTAGGAGGGCACCCTAAGTGAACAAATTGGGACTAACAATAGGCTTGAAACAGGGCTGTTCACTTGCCCCCACTCTTGGGATATCTCCTCATTTGCATGGACACTGGTGGTCATTGTGGCACCACTGGCGACGCCTGACAGCTGTTAATTTTACCCCTCTCAAGATGGCTGATCCACATGAGGGCAACGTTGCAGATGTTTTCCAGAGTCCTATGGTTCAGACTCCATCCACATTCATAGATTGTGTTTATCAGGAGAAAACAACGGAGCATCGTTGCGTTGCTACTGCCCTCGTAGCTACGTTCCGTGAGTTTGGATCCCTGTTAAGCTTGCTATTTCCATTTTGCCTTTTCATTCATGCTTAACACTGTCATCCTTCTTTTTTCATTCAGAGCCCTCTTGCAGTCACTCACAAATTCTCTGTTTCATGACCCGGTCTTGTTTTCCTAACATTCTTACTCAGACCCTCAGAACTCCCGGTACGTTTAATATTCCCCTTCTGCGCATTGAACTGTAATTCCATTGTCAGCACTTAACTCATCAGTGTTTCCTCTGCATAGATACTTCCTGTTGCAGACTGAGGCAACCAGCTGATGCAACAACTCTGAGCAAGGCTCGCCACCTCCCTCTCTCTCATTCGCCATTGCACATCCTTCCGCGCAGCACATCACTTTCAACTATGCCTTTTCCAAGAGCCCCAACTCCTCTGCACTCCCGAAACCTGAAAGCAGCATCTCCCTCTCTCTCATTCACCACTGCATGCCCTTCCGCGTAGCACAGTGCTTTCAACTATGGTAGGATATACTTTCCTCTGTTCTCTCACTGCATTCATTCTTTGGAGTTAAATCTCAACAACTGTGCCTTTCATCACACAGCCTTCTCCCGAGACCTGGAAGCAGCATAGACAAGACGCTCCCAGTAAAGGTCACTCTGAGGGTAAATCTGGCACCTATATTTGGCTCCTATATTTTTGGAACATGGAGTCTTCAGTTCCAACACTGTTATCTTCCTTTGCCTTGCAGAGTCACCATTAGAGCACACAGCTACACTTCTCCCAAAGGACGACTCCAAGCCCAGCTCCTCCTGAATCTCTACTTCAAGAACTGGGTTTTCTTCCCCTTGAGGGTTTCCCTGGAAACTGCCCTTTTCTTCTCATTGTTGGTGGGAAGTGCAGAGTGACTAGCTGGATTCTCTTATCGTCCAGACTGCTGTACCTGCTGCAGGCTGGTGCCATTTACTATTGTTGCTTGTACGATATTGGGTTCATAGAGTATTACAGCTCAACTGTTCCACTAGACAATCTTACACAGTCCCACCCTGCCCAATACACAAATCCTATTTGGGCACTTGTCTGCTAACCATCGCTCCTATCTATGTTTAGAAACACCCCTGTTAATTGGTGTTTACTTGTATTAAAAAATGAATCATGTAGTAAGTCAAATGTACATTTACTGTTGTCCGTCTAAACAAGCAACCTGTAATGCCCAAGTGACGTTGAGCGCTTTATAAATTCAAATAAATAAATAAACAACTCTTTACAACTTGTATGTACCGGATATGGGGCAGACTTTGAACAGATGCAGGAATTTTCCACCTATATTAGGCAACGAATATCTAGCATGGCTTGCTTACGCTGACGATACACTATTGCTGCATAAAACTCAACAACAAATTATGGACATATTAGTTGTATACTCAAAGGCTAACAGGATTTTTATAAACTACCAAAAAACTGGGATGATGATGATTGGTTCTATAATACACACAAACAAAGAACACATTTAGGTTGTCAATGAACAACAATAGCATTGAGGTTGTTCATACCTATGTATGTTTAGGTATCTTCATTTCAGACACCCTGAATATATTTATGAATGTTTTGAGCCTGCTTGGAAATCACTGGCAGGTGAGAGACAGGCTTTGGGTTGCATCTGGGCTTCTGAGTTGCTGGGAGAACCAGTCCAGGGTCTTCAGATGGAAGGTGAGTCCTTTGCTCTGCACCTCATTCCAGGGCAGTGGCTAGAGAGCACCAGCAAGTATCCTTCATCCACAGTGAGCAGAATCCTTGTTGCAGTATTCAGGCAGGAGATGGGTCTTGATCCACAAAGATCACCCCAAATATGGGATTGTTATGGAGAAGGGTTTGCCCCTACCTTGGGAGCTTGATCTTCACCTCTATGGCAGATAGCTTTGCAGACTGTACTCCCAACCAGGATCCAGATGAAGCATTCTTCTTCATGTGTCCAAAAACGACCCCCACCTCTTTATATAGGCAAATGATTTCCGTGGATTTGGATAACTTTGAACCTTCTGCAAGCAGTACAATCCTGGCTGATGTTTCAGAACATTTTGCCTGGTGAATTCATACCAGGATTGCTTTGTCTGCATAAAATTGAGGCAGGAAGTTTGTGCGCCCTAGGAAAGTCCAGGATTGTGGGACCCCTCTGTGGACTATAGCTCTCAGCTTTGCTACTCTGAGTCCACCCCTTTCTCTGTCTGCCTTCATCAAAAGGTCTACAGAAATCAGTACCCTGGTCTGATTTTCCTACTTTACTGACAGGGTTCCCAGCTATCACCTCAAGGAGTGCCTCTGTGCCCTGGAGAAAGTGACAATCTTCTCAAGGGGATAAAAGAGAGGGAATCCTAGGTAGGACCCAAGTGGTTGCTTTGGATGAACCCATCTGAAACAACTGAGTATACACAAGGACCTCTCATGAATTAGTTACTGCACATCAAGCTGTCAGTAACATGACATCAATTGCTTTTGGCTTTATAATTGTGGAATCCGCGTGCCCACCATGTCAAAACCAGACATGGCTTATATTTAGTTATTATTCAAACTGCCATCCTATTCTGGGATTGTACAATTTTATCAGTTTGATCAGGGCTACTTTAGGTAAAAGCCAACCGTTGCCTGTTGGAACTTCTATCTGAACCTGCCATGTTACCACTATAAGGCAGCTGCTGAGGCAGGTCATTAGGCAGTCACAGCAGAGGTACATTTGTGCTCTATACCTTTTGACATAAAGCATTTCTAAAGAGATTAATTAGGATAGAACACACTCAGAGGCAGAATTATTTGCATCATATTATCACTAAAAGTCAATTAAGCCCAGGCTATCCCACTCTCACAGGTGGAATAATTTTAAAGTAACACACAGAGCTTTCTGAGCAACACTGTTCTTGTACAATCCCTTTCATAGATTTCGGTTAAATTTGATTATTAGCTGCGTATGAAATCACTCTTATTTCTTTTTATGGAAATGACGACTATTTTGTCAAAATCAACACTAATCTGTTGATCTATTTATGCATTCAACCTTTTTTGTGGCTGTTCACAATGCTTTTAAGTACATAACTAATGTAACTGTGTATGTTATTGTTTTGGAAATAGCGTTTTATTTAAATCAGACATATGTGTTAAAGGCAGTTGTAGAAAATATTTCTTTCATTTCTTTCAGATTTTCCATAAACCATCCATCACTTTAGTGGGAGAAAGATAAGTCTACTTGTTTGGCAACTTGGGCATAGAAACTGCTCCGAACCCACCTTAATTCAGCCAACTCCTTGCTTTCCAAAAAGTACAACGTCTGGCCAGGCAGCTGAAAATCATTTCTTATTTTGAGCAACGTCATATTAAGGGAAATGAATGAAGTTAACCGACGGGCAGCTGCAGGCTACTTGCAACCAGTACATTTAATAAACAGCAAAGTTTCGACCTGTGTTCTATTCCCATCACCAAGCTCTCTCTAACGTTTAACATTTGCAGAACATCTTGGTGTTCACTTGGTTTTCCAGACGCATTAAAGATCTTGTTAGCCTGTAAGGTGCCATCATCACGGTAGCCAGTCATTTGTAAACGGAGGCTATTGACTGGTTTGTTCATTAAAGCCTGGACTACTAATGGCTTCAAAATCATCATTGAAATGCGCAACAGCTGCCTTGCATCATGGTGATCACTAACACTGACAATAAGAGGTCTGAAATCAATTGCAACTAAAGGAAGGATATATCTGCAAGCAAACAAAGCTCGATCCTTTTTCCCTTATTCTCATCTTTGTTCGGGCGCATTTCTCAGTAATGTCCTTGTTTTGTGATTCATATTTAACTTTCAACTTGTAACAGCAGACATATTAAAAAACAGCCACCAACGTCTTGCACAAGAACAAGCCACAGGAACAGGAAACTAAACGAAACAGGTGCTGGAGCTGAAGATGCATCAAATGAAAGAGAAATGATTTGCTCTGAAATGCTTTGAAGTAAACCAGATCCTTATGTATTCACACACTGTAGCAGCATTATCCTGGAGGGTAAATTGATACACAAGTACATTAATACCTGTACTTTCCTGCGATTTGTCTGTAATCTGTGTGTGTATACAAAACAAAAATGATCAAGGCCTTTATGTCACCCCCAATTTCCGCGGATCCGTTTCTCATAAACGACACTTGGTTATTTTTAACAAAATATATATTTATTCATATAGCAAAGACAAAACTATTTAAAGAACAACTCTTAAATACACCATTTCTAAAACCATATTTAGGCATTCAAACACATTTCTATGACAAACATTAACATCTCGTTTGTTTTACAGACACGAAAAAAGACCGGTTGTTCTAAATTGAGTTCTATATCCCACATAGATTCAAGCTCTGTATGCACTCAACAGAAACCCAGGTTTTTACACCGTTGTTTCAAATCCTTATTCTTGCCTGACCTGCCCTTTATTTGCAGTGTCGTTATTATTTCAAAGAAAAGTCACCACAGTCTGTTTCGGCTGTCTCATGAACCCTAACTCGGGTTCCAAACTTTTGCAGCCTTCAGCAGGACGTGACCTCTTTTCTTTCAAACCCAACAATGTGCATCCTGTGTCTGAAGTAGTAGCCAGACAAACAAGTGGGGATCCAAATGGAACACTCAGAATGATTTGGGGTGAAGTGGTGGTTCCCCCAAGCCTGCAAGTGCAGGCCGATCCCTTTCGTAGATGCCTTCTACTTGTAGGTTTGTGCTCCAGCAGATCTACGGACAGGGACCTCCAAGTAGACAATTGCTTACCACAGTGCCATGTGTCTCCAAGTTCTGCCAATCACTGTGTGTAATATGTGTGGGAATTCAGACCAGTTGACCACAAAAAAGTAATCTGACCCTAACGACTAAACTATGTAACCCGACACACACAATTTATCAAAAGCCTTTGAATTTGATAGTAACAAGAAAAACGATCAATGAAATACATATTGTAACGCTCAAACTAAGCTCATTATCACGTAGATCTAACAAGAATGGTGGACGTGATTATAGAGTATTCGCCCAGAAAAGTGGGATTTGGTCTGTGTGTTTATTATCACATTTACACACATGCAGGTTGTACTCATACTCAGGATGCATTGATGTTCCCTGAGCATGCTTTGGTTGTATGAGGGAGGGGAGGAAGGCAGGCGGCTGGGGTGCTTTTGAGGTGCTGCCTTCTCCACTCTCTTCATGAATTGTATGACTTCCCTAGGAGGTTTTCTGGCCTCTCTCAGGGTCTGGAAGTACGCGCTAGGGGCAATAGGTGAATGCACGTCTTGCACAGAGGATGCTGATAGTATTGGCACAGGCCTAGGCATGTCACATGTTCTGTTTCTATGTTCTGTACTTGACAGCAACATTTGCATATATTACAATTGCTTAAAGCCTAAAACACCCATTTCATTGACATGTTACAAAACATTTGTATCCCAAAATACACTCAACGCATTGACTGATTCAGCTGTGCATTTACTATTTTGCCACTAGGGGCCTGATTCATAGGTGGGTGTTATAATGGAAAAGTGCTGTGAGACACTTTTCTATGAAGACATGCAGTCCGATGTACTATGGGATTGGCACCAATAAACGAAGCCTGCCACTCCTGCAAAGCTGTGATTTACAGCATAGCAACAGCCTTGCCAACCACCTCACATGTAAGGTGCTGGCAAGGACTGTATTCAGAGGTCAGAAAAACCTTCCGGCACCAGCCAAAAGAGGCGTACATTAACGGTTGGGAGGTGCCCTTAAACTCCACAGAATACTTTCTCCCATTATGTACATAGCATTCCTCAGACTGCAGAACCACTTTTCTAGTTCAATGAAAGTTTAAGAAAACGTTCTTGAATTAGGAAAGTGGCAGTTTTATGAGAAATGCTCGCTAAGCCACTGGAGCACGTTTCCCCCAGAGAGATAGATTTCAGCAGCTTTTGCTGGTGGAAAGCACAACATTTCCCCTAGAGAAGTCATTTAGGGGTCACCAGAGTTCACAACTGTGACCTCTGAGGTCTCCCTTGCGACCTCTGAGGTCTCCCTTGCGACCTCTGTGGTATCCCATGCGACCTCTAAAAAAATAAAATAACAATAAATAAAAAAACACTTCTTTTATTTTTTAGCAAGCTCCTGGGCTGTGGCCAGCAACATGTGGCTCTTTACTTCTGGAGTGGCGGGCTTTCTTGTTCAGGCCCCTTAAAAAAATAAGAAAAATAAGAACAGGAGTGCCACAAGTCTAACACTTTCAGCACTGACACTAAATAAGAAAGAATAGGAATACCAAATAATGTGTCTTTCTGGAATTCTATACAATAATTGCTAGACTCATTAAAGGTTAATATCAGGCACATTTCAGGAGGTGAGTCACCAATTTAGTCTGTTCTTAAACGCCTCAGCTCAGCTTTTCATCCTTTTGAGGTTTAAAAATGAGTACCAACTCAGGTTGGGTGATATTGGGTGCATTTGTTTTCTATATAAAGCGCTTAAGCGTAAGTGCTATATAACAACACATCATTATCATTTGGTCATGGACGTCTGCTTGCATTCACAGTAATTTGGTAATATGGTCCTATACACACTGATCTTAAGATACATATGGTGATCCATTCTTGTATGAAATGTACATCACATTATAGTGATATTGTAACCATATTTTTCGTAGTATACAAGGCTATGTGATGTCACTTCCACTTTTGTCAATGGGTGAAAGGTTGTGTTCCATCGCTTCCCGCAATATCACTTTGTGGTGGAGTCAAACGACATCACTTCCTGTGATATGTCATCAAGGGTCGTGTGATGTCACTTCCGCCACCCCTGGCGTTTTGGTGAAATGACGTCCCTGATTTCCCCTCCAACATTTCCACCCATCTCAGCAGGATGGTGCTGGAAACCGAATGGGAGAATGTTGGCTTTCCACACTATATTTAGCACAAGCTCAGAATCAGGCCCTAGGTGTCTTCTTGTCATTAAACTGGTGTTAAAGCCCTTGCTCAGGTGTGTCTCGTCACGATGCACATGATCACATTAGTCTGGCACTATGGCATGTGTCATAGAGAGAGCTTGGGTGGATTACATTTGGAACATCTGCCTGGGTGTGAAGCAAGCAGTCACATGTTCTGTGTTGACGCCTCAGCAACAGTGGGTTTTTTTCTTCTTCTTTTTTTATTCCAGCCAGTTGACCAATGCTTTTAAGAAGAGGTATTTTTACGCCTTATGTTAAAAACAGTATTTCGCAGTGTTCAGTTGGATACACACAATATTTCTTCCTTTAATATAGACTTCTACAGCCAAGGTTGACATTATTTTACGGTTCACTCATCTCCTGCAAACGTATTTGGCTATCGCGCGTGTCTCACGTGTGGTGAGGCACTTCTAACCTCCCCATACAGGTCCAACAGCAGTCTGAGCTTTCATTTCAACACAATCGGATTGAGGGACATGTAGTCTTGTGTAACTGCAATTGGCGCGAAAAATGCTCCCAAAATGATTATCTTCATTTGAACGTCATTACAATTCCTAATGAGTCTCAATGTCATGAAATTCATAATGTTCTCTCACGAGATCCAACTCTAGAACGCTGATGCTCTCCTTTAATCATTTCATCACACAGACATCTTCGGCAGATCAGACCTTTATGTTGTCATTTAAACACTTCCTGAAGGTTTCCTAGATATAAACTCTCTCCCTCATCTCTGTCTTCCCCCACACCGATTCTTCTACATGTGCATTTCGAGTGGGGTACGAGTTCATCAGCAGCCTTAAAACTCTCAGTAAAAGCCATAAACCTGTCTTTGCCTTTGCTGTAGCCTGGTGGAGTGTTCACCCTACTTCAGTGGCCTTCAAATAGTGTTATGTTGGGCCACCGGAGCTAATTGTGTGCACGCCAACAACCCCCCCGCCCCTCCAAGTGCCAAAAGGCTAATAAATCCCAATCACCATTAATTGCCATGCACCATCGAATGATGACCCAAAACACCAGTGCAGTGACATATTCTTACTAAATGTTGTTAATTTTGCTGCACTTTCTTTTTTCACAGCAAATGACAGAAACTGAACAGCAAGCAAGACATTTTTGGGTGAGTCTCATGAAAAAGGCTTCTATTTCCCCCCTGCAGAAAGTACCTTGCACCTGAGTGAGCAGACAGCTTACTCCGGTTAGGAACCCATGATGGATAGGCTGTGACAAAAACACGTGCAGTGAAGCCAGCACCTGACTCCCAAAGGCTGTATGTTTACAAATGCTTTATGGGACGAGAAGTGTGACATAATTAACATGTTATTATACATTAAATAAACAGGAAGGTCAGTGTGCATTATGGGATCAGAAGTTGTTTGCAGGTCTGAATCGCTGTCATGGATATAATGCCATACTTAAAATGTTGTGTTGAGTTCCTGTGTACCCAGAATGCTCGTTTATTTCATGCAAAGCAGTCAGTAGCTTTGGTGCTTGCTGCACAGCCGCGTGTAGTCCTGTACCGCCAGCATTCCCGCAACCAACTCACTGCACTGTCCGTGGGCTCCCGCCATCCTGCTTCCCGCACACTCCCTGGGCTACCCCCGGCCCACTCCATGCACAGTCCCTTGGCTCCCCCATTCTCCTCACAATCCCTGGGCGTATCCTCCTCAGACAAGGGCACCCCCTCTTACATGGTTCCACAGCCAGTTCCTAAGACTTGCATGATTCGCTGTTCCTCTGATGCAGAAGAAAGCAAGCACACCTGGAAGCGCGCTCTTTGGAATAGGGCAGCGAGTGCGTTTGCAGGGTGTTTTTTCCCCATCAACGACGCGCACTAACCCCAAGGCTGGCCCCAGTCATACTGAGCATTTGCATCGAGGGCCATGTTGGGATGGGATATGCACAGTAGTGCATCCCAATACCGCTCCAGCTTTTTTTTATTTTATACACCTTTCAGGCTGCCCCAGGCATCAGGCCACCCCTCCCCCCCATAGGGGAGCTCAATCCCAGGTTGAAGACCAGTTCCCTACGGTAACAGGAGGGGGTTCGGGCAGGCAGGTGCATCATTGGCTGAGCATTGGTGGACCAGAGGTAAGAACCTTTTGGATCCTCTCCATTAATATTTTCCTCCCCAAGTAACATTATTAGTCAGGATTCAAATATCTCCAACTATTTCCCAATTTCAAGCCATCCTAGACCACCTAGCTTGGTATATGACTCCTAATGCAGAAGGGCGGCATCACAAGGTGAAATGTCTTCATCTATGTGTGTTTTATTAAGTGCCTTTGGTGAAAAGTAAAAACCGTTTGCACTTTACAACAAATAAGCAATGTCTCTTAAAGCAATTAGCTAAGAGAACAAGCAAACATGCATCGACATCAAGCACAAGTAAAAAGGGTAATTAAACATTTCAGACTAAATATGTACATTAATAAATATCTAAAATTCATTATCCACACTAAAACATAGACAATACATTTGTTTTGAAAGAAGAACCAAGATCAACCAAGTCATCATGTCCTAAAGTGCAGCATCAAACCATACCAAGGCTTCTCTCCATACATAGTACGCTGCGGTAATTCTGCTCCAGAAGTCGTACTCCAGCATTGCCTTCCTCACTAGTTAAACATTGCAGATTGCCCTTCAAATATTTAGGTCTTAGCCCCTGTTTCCATAGTTCACTGCCCTTCGGTCAATTAGTGCTGTTCAACCTAATGTTGAAACCCTATTCCCAGTGCTCCTTATACAAAATGATGATTCGGTGTTCATTCTGACTTCTCCTATAGATGGTGACAATCCTTCTTGGGATCACTCAACTCCTACAACTTGCTCAAGGGTAGCAATCTCCCGAAACCCAAAGCACAGCAGCCTGGCCTTTTATTTCTCCACCAAATGCTCTATGGTGCTTGCAGCTGTTGGGAACATCCACTGAACAGAGGAAGGAAACGCTGTCCGTAAACGCGTGGGGAGCAACTGCTCATCCGTCCCTTCCTGCACACCTGTGCCTGCATTTCAAGCTGGGAGAAGTGCTGACCAGCAGCAGGTGCTGCCTCATTAAAACCCACTGCTTAGCATTTCAGGTAGGGTCGGTGCAGCCATTTAATGAGATATAAAACAAAATGTTTAATTACCATGACAGTGAATGCTGCCTTTCCTTAGTATAAAGACACTATTCGAGCCTCTTTGCTTATTACTAATAATGATAAGCCCTTGTTCATGGAGCCTGTTAAATCTGCTCTCTTCTGGGCAGTAACTCTGACGGTCCTTTGATTTCATTTCTGTCTTTAAACAGCCACTAACTGTCTTCAGTCCTTAGTTAAATGCAAAATGAGGTCTCACAAAACTGTTCATGTTGCTATTATTAGTTTGTTATAAGTGTGGGCCATTTAAGTCATTAACAGTTTACCTTAAAAACATAATTGAAGGAGATGTTCTCTTTTTTCAAAGTCAGGTGTTCATCCTGTTATATTACCAATGGTGTGGTTATGAAGCCAGTGCAAGCATGTGTGTAAGCTTCAGCACAATACAGTACTGCATCATGCACTGACATCCCACTGCAGCCACTCTGCCAATCAGCTCAGGGATTGTTGTGGGGAGGGCCTTAAGCGCAACATCATAGTTGTACAGCTCTATTAGGTTGTGTTCATTAATTAAAAAAAAGTGCATTCTTAAACCAAACCTGTTGCTTTGGTATCCCCTGTATCCTCTGGTTGTTTTCGGATGTCTCTCTTTTTTTAGTTTTCTAGGGAGTGCAGGGGTTGCTACAGCAACGAAATGATGTTCGAACGTCGTCAATGCGGGCCTGCAGCAACTTGGCAGGCTGGCTCTTTGCCCTGCTCTTTTCGCTCATAATGGGACTCGTGTTTAAAATCTTTATTGAATGTTGTACTCGGCCTGTCTGTTCACACAACAAGTGACTATTTCAATGCCTGTATGTTAATTCGATGCCATTTTCGAACCACAGTACTAAAATAGTGACGGGCCTATTGAGACTTTCATATTCAGCAAACACGCCTGATCATTTCTCCTCAGTGATTTTGTGTCAAGCAGCACATATTATTATTCAAAATGTAGGCCATTGGAGGCCTTTGAGGCCGTAACAGTTAACCAAAAGAACACGGACAGGCCGTTTAAAACAAAGCTCGCAGGGCTGATCCATTTCTTCACAGTCTAGTGTCGGATGCAATATTTTACTAGTGTCGTGGTTTTGAAATACACACATGCGTAGGCCTCAAGCATAGTACAGTGCACCATCCTGGAGCTGTCATTGGAATGCCTGGTTCCATGTCATTTCATTGTGGGATGTCTTTTCGCAGGGTTTTGTACCAGAGTTTTTTTTAAATTATTTTTGGGGGGGTCCCCCCAATCCAACCAGTACATTTTATTGTTTATTTATTCACAAACACCCACACTCGATATGTATAATTGTCTAAACCCCCTAAAAACAGATGTTTTTTTTCGTTAAAAAAATTGGTAGTAAAAAAACCCACGAAAAAACATCCTGTGATGAAAGGACGTTGTACCGGATGCCTACTCTGCAGGACAGAAGTACACCATGTTAGGAATGCTGAAATCCTGGTACCTGGACATTTCAGTTTATGTCTAGGGACAGACCGTGGAGAGAATTGAGAGGTGCAGATTGTTTGCATTGAGGCATATCTGCAATAGGAAAAACAAAAGAAATGTGTAGGAGAAGCTTGCCGGGATGCAGGGCATTGCATCACAGTGCGTTTGATGCATTGTTGGAAAATACCGCCAGGATGAGGAAAATGCTTGTTGTATCACTGTGGTGTTCAGCATGAAGGATTGAGGTTGGGGAAAAAACGCGCAAGTGTTAGGCTACCCCTCCCTCTACTGTGCAGAGCAGTCAGCCTACTGCGGAAGATGTGCAGACCTGGAACACATGCTGCACAATACCTCTAACATTCGTTTCTCATCAAAGCCATTTATTCAAAACATATAGTTATTGCACATATAATATTCAACAGACATTAAGACCATTACATGATACTTAAAACATCACAACATTACCACATGAATGAGTGGTGTGCATATTTCATATAGAACATTTACATAACAAATTGCAGCTAATCTAGAAATCTTCCAACGCAAACGTTGAAGTGCGTACATGCAAAAAAGTAAGGTGAGTGCATTAAAGTGCCAACTATGCAAAGCAGCAATTCTTTTTGATACTTTTTCTATTCATATAGGTTGGTATGAGCATACAAACAGAACCTAAAATATGAACCGCCTGATTGGTAGATCTGAGTCTAGATGTTCATTAAGATTGGTTAAGCTGCCAGTTGTTACAATGTTTTCTGTATGGATACTTTTCACTGCGGTTAGGTTTTTCTATTTTTCAGTTCCGCTTCTAAGAAGGTAGACACAAAGTGTTTTGGCCCTTTCTTGAGGATCCACCCCTACTAGGCAATCTTAAACGGTTTACAATTGGGCCTTCATCAGGACATATATTTAGTTGGAATGCACAATATGCAAATCGTACATAAGGCGGGGACACATCCCCTGCACTGCGCAATCGTGCTTGTGGTCGCTCGGTGTATGGTATCGATCCTGGTGTTCTCACTTTAGGGTCTTCTAAGTCTGAGCAATATACTCCTTTTTCCACACTTGATTCTTTAGAAAAAAACACCTGCGCCCTCTCTTCACGCTTTCTCATTTTCTTTCCTTTCTCCCTCTGACATCATTATGCCCCAGCTTGTATGGCTTTCATCCCGTTCCACATCATCAGAATCTAATCAACTTAAAAACAGCGTTCTATGCTCGTCTGTCACGACATCATCTGACCTACCTCCAGTTTCCCTTGAAAGAGATCCTTCTATTTTCTCTTGGGATTTATACCATTCTGTATCGCTCATTTTCATACATTCATCCCCAAGCTGTTTTTCTACGCTTTCTGTATCTCGCCCCTCATCCCATGATGATATTCTTGGAACCCCTTGCAGCTCCCTGCGGGGCTGTTGTGACCATCACTCTTCCTCAAGTCATTCTTGTGCTTCGATTGGCACTATGCTTCTATGAAATAGATAATCTATCTTGTCATCTTTTAGTCCCCTACTTCTGTTAATTGGTTCTTAATTTCTCAACTCCCTTAATTCCTCTTGCTTTCACATTCTTTTACGTTCTTGCATTCTTTGCTCCTCTACCTCCTCTTGTCTCTTTTCTTCTAATCTTTCCTTTTCTTTCCATGCCTCATATCTTCTTTGTTCTTCCCTTCGCCCGCATTCCCTTTCTTTCTCTTCTTTATATGCTCTTCCTGCTTCCTTTTTTTCTTTTCCCACTCTTCTTTCTCTTCTCTTTCTCGTACTCCATGAATACCCTTATCATCCAGCTTGACTTATATCTGTTGTCCCATCCATTTGTTCTGTACTACTGTTATTCCCTTAGCTTTGTTCTTTGTTTCTTTCTGCTTCTTTGCTTCTTCCTCCATCTCCATCTGTTTTTCTTGTCTGTCCTCCTCTCAACATGTTGTTTACTTTCATCGCGTGACGAGATATATTTGTGTTCTCTGCTTTTGCTGTCTACCGCATTATCCGCACTGTTATAACCATGGGGATTGTATGTCAGATTAACATATCCCGCAGCTGCTTTCAATTCCTTTAAAGTAAACACTCCCTTCTCCTCTGTGTCTATGCTCTTGTTTTCAGGAGGAGAAAGGGCGGCTGAAGGTGTTTTATCCCCCCTTTATGCTGATTAAGCATCGACTCCTTCTCTGCTGGACCTTCTTTCTCACTTTGATGCATCTTCTATAACTCTAAAACAGCCAACCTTTTCTGTAACTTATTTCCCTTATATGTAGCATGCACATACATTGTCATATAATGCAATGCAGTTTTTGACGACAGACCGTTCTGAGGCCACAGCATGAGTGTCTTATTAGTCATGCCTCTGACCCATTCCGAATGATATTTCCTTATCTTAGCTGTATATCTTGGTAATGTCGTACACACGTGTAAAAGAGGAGTATCTACCCGATTTTTATTCTTCTCTTTATATTATCAAATATACAACACCGATCAATTTGAGCAGGCACCATCAATTGCCGCTTGATTATCTGAAAATCAAAATATTATATCCACTTTTAAAACTTTACACAATGATATTATTTTTGTTCCTTCGTTTACACTTTTTGTGACTTTTTAATATCTTGTTCTATCAGTAACATTTTAAAAGTTTCTTCTTTATTTATCTGTTGGTTGCCTTTAATTTTTATCCTTCTGATTGACATCAATCTCTTGATCAACCGTAATTTTTTACTATTGTTTTTTATCCACTAGTTTAAACACAACAATAGCTTTATACTGACATATTCATAACCTCACACATGTGCACTTCATTACATTTTCCCCTCCGTATGCCTTCCTTTACTATCTTTAGTAAATGTGTCTCATCTCATTTTCTCCCCATATTGGAACTTGATATGCACACTTCTTGTTGGCTTTGCCTCAGGTATCCTTAACACCCCTATTTGGAGTCTTTTTAGTGTGTACCCTTCCCTCCCCTTGCGACCGGGAATCAAAGTACTCTCCTTTATTATGCCCAAAAATTCCTGTTACAAATATATATATTATTAACAACATCCCCTCCCCCCTTATTTTTGCTACTTTCAATGTTCTACTTACATCCGTGGCTCATCTCGAGTCCCTCAGCATCGACTGTCCCTACTAAACCAACCAATTCACCTTCCACCCCCAGGGCACCTGCGGGGACCGGGCAGGAATTTCTTCAAAAGGGAACCAGCCAACAGTATCTATCTTTTATCACGTGATTCATTGCACACCGTTCTCAACAGGAAGCTCTGCGGTCTTCTGTCTAATGGCGGGAGCAGCCAACAGTCTTAGAATCTGGATCTGGGCATAGGTCGATAGACCTGAACTATCTGCACTGCTACCAACAGATGCTCTATCACCTTGAAGCGTCTCTTGTGCTAGATGGAATTACCAATAAAGATCTCAGACTAAATAACCGGACAGACTCAAGGAACATGGCAAAGTACTACTTTATTCTAAAGTAAATAAAGCAGGGTAATCTGACAAACATCAGACAGATGCTTGCACACCCACACATAAACTTGATTGCACAGGGGTCTTATACCCAATATACGTCATCTTTGACATCATCCTACCGGGCAAACCATAAAACATATTGGGCCTGATTCATGGCAGTGTTTTGTAATGGCGCAATCCCATGTTCCATGAATCAGGGCCATTAGCGTGAAGGATTGGATTAGGGGAACATATCCACTTATAGAATACATATGGGTTAGTATTTCATTGGCTGTCTCTTATCTGTAAGACAACCCTCAAACTACCTCTAAATATGTATAATACTGATTATGGCAAACAAAATGGCACTGGGTTGGTATATGCAACATTGTAGAGCAGGCTGCCCCATAGACCCACTGATTGCTTGGCATTCTCACCCTCACCTTGGACTTTTGACTCGGCTACCGAAACTCACATGCTTGGATCACGTCAAATTACTCCCCTCTTAATGAGTACATCATCTCTCATCAGACCAGCCATGAGCCAAAATTTCCTATCTGTAGTTGACCTTGTAGCCTGTTCTCTGTTCTGGGACATTCAAGGGAGTGAAACCACATCACTATCTTCATGCAAGGCTTAATGAATAGCCCTTGTTTTCGACTTCTTAGTCACATGTGTAGAGACCACGTTTTTTTCAATTTCAGCCTCTTATATACTGCTTTAAAACACAATGTACCTGTTGTATAAGCACCTTACAAATGCACAATAAATAAAATCAAGAAATATTTGATTTAATTATACTGCGTGTGTCGTTGGTCCTCTTGTCCGATAGAGACCTGCTCACTCTACCTTGTATAGACTTCATACACTTTTAATGATCCAATACTTGGTTCTTGCAAATGTTTTCTTCTCTTTTAATCTTAGAGAAATATATATTATGTCCATGACTCCTCCATCTGCCTCCCTTCATGCTTTGCAGCAATTCCTTAAAAATAGCATCCATGACCCCAAGCCAACATCGACTGCTCTTTGTTTCGCACCAAGGTGTTCTTCCAGCGTCTCCTGACTCTGCAACCCTGATCGGCTCCTGAGGTAGTTGAATTGAATATTTACAGGAGCCGGAGTCCATTTTCCAATAATGGCCATCCTAGCAACTTTATATTTTCCTCTATAGCAAGCTTCTGTGTATCTTTTCTACCTTGATTTACTGCTTATTTACACTTATTGGTCAGCGAGTTACTTTGTCTTCTTTTGGGTTCATGATTACTTTATCGTTTCGTACATGTTTCTCTTGTCACTTCAGTTACATCGTCACTCTTAAGTATTTTCATATCGTTTCAGCATGGCTTCATACATCTTCTCCATGATATCACTCTGCCCTCGTCAGATTTCACTCAGTGCTCCATAATGTCTAATGGTGCATGTTGACATACTTCCATATGGCATCCTTTCACCCTTCCAGTAAGAGGATACATTTGTTACGGCTGTCTAAGTGCATATCTTCTATACACTTGTTGCGGTATAGGCATAATGCAGAGGGTCACACATATAGCCCTTCTACTGCTGTTCTAGTATGACAGCGGTGAGGGGGCGGGAGCTAGGGAAAATGCATCCACCTGCTCCTCTACAGATGTGTGATGGACATGGTGCTGAAAGGTTGGCAACCAGTGTGTAGGTAACAGAAAACATGTATAGTACAATTAATGGGAGGACTACCTGGAATGGTGTGTCTTCAAGATGTGTCCCGAACCCTCACAGCATTGGTGTTGCGATGATATGCATGTCCTGTCAGGCCATGGGTGCTTGCTGTGTGTCACTTTCTCTGATTAAATGGTAACAGAGCATTATAGTACCAGTCATTTGAAGCCAGACTAAACAGCTGTGTGCCAGTGTTCCCAGAATGCTGTGCCCATATATCCTAGAATAAAGGTGTACCAGTAGGTATTGGGTCAGGATGATGGATGGGTATTGGGTCTGATGTTCAAACATCCCATTGTGAATGGTGCTGTGGCTAAGCGGCAGTACATCAGATGAAGGGAAGTAGAGAAGCTCATATACCCGGGAAAAATTGATGTGTGTTGTGGTGAAGTACACTATTTGTCTTATGTGGTGATTAATGGTGCTTCCAAGTGGACTACATACTGCCACTCACAACGTGATGCTGGGCCCGGGAGTGACATGGGGAGAATCCCCACTGTGCCCTGAGGTGGAGGCAGAAGATAGCCAATAAAGATGTGTTGTCCCTCGCCTGGCCTCTTTAAGTGTCACTAAAGCCTTGCGACCTGCTTTACCATGTATGTCCCTTTTAAGTGGTGTTAGAATGTGCATACTGAGGTCCAAATCAGGGCCCCTTTAAGTGTCATCAAAGTTTCTGAAACCACTATTCCCCTTTAAGAGCCTTGCAATATATCTCTAAAGCATGGCGCTCAAATTCCAAGACTCAGTAAGGATAAGGGAATGAATGCCTACCAGTGTGCAAAGGAAGGAGGTGGATATGCAGAGCACATCTGTGTCACCCTACTCCCACTGGTGACATTGTGGAGCAAACGGGCCATGACAGACCGCTCCCCAATGGTTCTGCATTTGAATAAAAAAAGGAAAATTATACTCAAGCCTGAAATAGGCTTGGGCTGTAATGCCATGTTTCACTGCCAGTCTGGAGCACACACCCATGCTAGTATGCATATAATCATGAGACGCTAATCCCAGCTGACTTCTGATATCCTGCACAGCTGACGTATATTGAATAGGAGTAGTTACCGGAAGGTGCCAGCTCCTCTAAAAGGTGTAAGTGTTTCGAGTGGTGTGTTTGGAAAAGGAATTCATTCACAAAAAACTGGAGGAGAGGGCAGACAAAACGAGGAGGAGGCCAGGAGTTAGGGAGAAGAGACTCGAGGAGGGTTTGAAGAGGACAAACGAGAAAATGTGGAACGTCACTAGCTGGACAGAGGAGGAGTAAGAGGGTGAGAAGAGAGGAAAGGAGGAGAGGAGGAATATCAGCAGAGGAGAGGAGGGATACCAGCAAAGGAGAGGAGGAATACCAGCGGGCGGGGGGGCAAGGTGGGTGAAAGCAGTGCAGAGCAGGAGGAATGTTAGCAGAGGTAAAGATGAGGGTGAGAATAGATGTGAGGAGTAATGAGGAAACACTAATAGAGAGATAGCAAAGGTGATTGGAGTGAAGGGCATTTCTATCCAAGAGAGTTCGAGGTGGAGACCCTAAGTCTGACAAAGGTGGAAAGATGTTGAAACATGTATGGTGAAGGATGAAGATGAAGTGAATGAGATGGGTGGTTAGTAGAAGGTGTCATAGGGTTGAACACACAGTGGGTCATCGAGAGGGAGAGGGAGGCTGTGTTGATGGGCAAGAAAGCCTTCCCTGAGAAAGGGAAGTGCAGGGAGCCTATTGAGAAGTCATCGAAAACGAATGAGTCGCCTTCAATTTGCTCAAAGATCTGTGCCTTTGTGAAAGGCAGGCTCAGGATCATTGTCTTGTATCCCCACAGTGGACAAATAACAGTCTGAACCTGGGACAACAGGAGTTGAATATGCAAGCTTCAAAGACCCAACCAAGAGAACAGCAAGTTAAATACAAATACTTCATTAAGATAATGTGAGTTTTGGGGTGAGGACCCGAAAATCCACATGTGGAATTGTGTGGGGCATTCTAACTTTTAATCAATGCTGTAAATACCAAAGAATTGTTCAGATATTCCAAGCGCTGTGAGAGAATAGGACTAGGGCTTGACAACAACTGGAATACTTATTTTCTTTCGCAATCTTCTCTCTGTAGCAGAACCATTAATATGTTTAGCTTATTAGCAGAAGTCCTGTCCCAGACCAGTCCCAGGCCTGGAATCCTTAAATCCCATTAAAGCCATACAACCCACGGTTGGCAAATTTAAGCAGAGTTCAAACTTTCCATCCTGCCATCCTTTGCATGGCCCCTATAAGCACCACAAATGCCTCACAACCAACTCTTCCACGTATATGATATGATGTGCTAGTTTATTTATATAGCGCCTATACACAATGTGTTTCAAAGCGCTTCAAGGCATGGGAGGGAACAAGGGAAAATACAATGATATTCTTACAGGCCATGAACAGTAAGGATGTGAAATTAACTATTGTACTCGGCCTGACGACATTTCAGATAGTGCAAGAGCTAAGACATAGATAAGGAAGGGAGGGGGAGAGTGGGAAGGAAATGGAAACTGACAGGCGACTACGGTACTAGGCCTGACGACATTTCTGGTAGAGCCGGAGAAAAACAAAAGGTGAGGGAGAGGGGTGCAGAAAGGAATGGGAGGAACAAAACAAGAGACTATCATACTAAGCCTGACGACATTTCAGATAGTGCTGGAGAGGTGGTGGGGAGGAAAAAACCAGTAAGGGGAGGGAGAGGAGAAAGACAAGGTAGCTATCATACTAGGTCCAGGGACAATTCTGATAGATTAAGTGCATAGAAGAAAGTAACTGGAGGAAATTGGGAAAAGGGAGAGGGAAAGGAGGAGAGAACAGAGAGTTAGCAGTCAAAAGAGTGGAGAAGCAAGAGGGGAGAGTGAATACAATTGCAGAAGTCAGTAGTAACACATAATGTTGCAAGCCAGGATACAAGATGAAGATGGGAACAGCATGATTCAGGGCTACCAGTACAAGATGCAAAGGAAGTTCAGCATGAGAGTTGAGAAAGTAAAAGTGGTAAAAAAGAGTGTCAAGCAGGAAGGCACCAGGTGGACGGGGCTTGCTAAGTGGTGAAAAAGAGCGGCAGGCAGGAAGGCACCAGGTGGGCGGGGCTTGGGCCAGGTGACCTAGATCCACTTGCACCTGCTCCCCATCTGCAAAGGAAAAGAGGCGGGAGGGCTCCTTAAGTAGGGAAAAAGAGCGGCAGGCAGGAAGACACCAGGTGGCTGGGGCTTGCTAAGTGGTGAAAAAATTGCACCAAGCAAGAAGGCACCAGGTGGGCGGGGCTTGCTAAGTGGTGAAAAAGAGCGGCAAGCAGGAAGGCACCAGGTGGCTGGGGCTTGCTAAGTGTTGAAAAAATGCGCCAAGCAAGAAGGCATCAGGTGGGCGGGGCTTGCTAAGTGGTGAAAAAGAGCGGCAAGCAGGAAGGCACCAGGTGGCTGGGGCTTGCTAAGTGGTGAAAAAGAGCAGCAGGCAGGAAGGCACCAGGTGGGCTGGGCTTGCAAAGTGGTGAAAAAGAGCGGCGGCAGCAAGGCACCAGGTGGGCGGGGCTTGCTAAGTGTTGAAAAAGAGCAGCAAGCAGGAAGGCACCAGGTGGGCGGGGCTTGCTAAGTGGTGAAAAAGAGCGGTGGGCAGGAAGGCACCAGGTGGGCGGGGCATGCTAAGTGGCAAAAAAGAGCAGCAGGCAGGAAGGCACCAGGTGGGCGGGGCTTGCTAAGTGGTGAAAAAGAGCGGCAGGCAGGAAGGCACCAGGTCGGCGGGGCTTTCTAAGTGGTGAAAAAGAGCAGCAGGCAGGAAGGCACCAGGTGGGCGGGGCTTAGACCAGGTGACCTCGATCCACTTGCACCTGCTCCCAATCTGCAAAGGAAAAGAGGTTGGAGGGCTTCTTAAGTAGGGAAAAATAGCGGCAAGCAGGAAGGCACCAGGTGGGCGGGGGTTGCTAAGTAGTGAAACAGAGTGGCAAGCGGGAAGGCACCAGGTGGGCGGGGCTTGCTAAGTGGTGAAAAAGAGCGGCAGGCAGGAAGGTATCAGGTGGGCAGGGCTTGCTAATTGGTGAAAAAGAGCGGCAAGCAGGAAGGCATCAGGTTGGCAGGGCTTAGGCCAGGTAACCTAGATCCACTTGCACCTGCTCCCTTTTTGCAAAGGAAAAGAGGCTGGAGGGCTTCTTAAGTAGGAAAAAAGAGTGGCTGGCAGGAAGGCACCAGGTGGGCGGGGCTTGCTAAGTGATGAAAAAGAGCAGCAAGCAGGAAGGCACCAGGTGGGCGGGGCTTGCTAAGTGGTGAAAAAGAACGGCAGGCAGGAAGGCACCAGGTGGGCGGGGCTTGCTAAATGGTGAAAAAGAGTGACAGGCAGGAAGGCACCAGGTGGGCGGGGCTTAGGCCAGGTGACCTAGATCAACTTGCAGCTGCTCCCCATCTGCAAAGGAAAAGAGTTTGGAGGGCTCCTTAAGTAGGGAAAAAGAGCAGCAAGCAGGAAGGCACGAGGTGGGCGGGCTTGCTAAGTAGGGAAAAAGAGCAGCAGGCAGGAAGGCACCAGGTGGGTGGGGCTTGCTACTTGGTGAAAAAGAGCAGGAAGGCACCAGTTGGGCGGGGCTTGCTATGTGGTGAAAAGGAGCGGCAGACAGGAAGGCACCAGGTGGGCGTGGCTTAGGCCAGGTGACCTAGCTCCACTTGCACCTGCTCCCCATCTGCAAAGGAAAAGAGGCTGGAGGGCTCCTTAAGTAGGGAAATAGAGCGGCAGGCAAGAAGGCACCAGGTGGGCGGGGCTTGCTAAGTGGTGAAAAAGAGTGGCAAGCAAGAAAGCATCAGGTGGGCGGGGCTTGCTATGTGGTGAAACAGAGCAGCAGGCAGGAAGGCACCAGGTGGGCTGGGCTTAGGCCAGGTAACCTAGATCCATTTGCACCTGCTCCCCATCTGCAAAGCAAAAGAGGCTGGAGGGCTCCTTAAGTAGGGAAAAAGAGCGGCAGGCAGAAAGGCACCAGGTGGGTGGGGCTTGCTAAGTAGTGAAAAAGAGCGGCAAGCAGGAAGGCACAAGGTGGGCGGGGCTTGCTAAGTGGTGAAAAAGAGCGGCAGGCAGGAAGGCACTATGTGGGCGGGGCTTAGGCCAGGTGACCTAGATCCCCTTGCTCCTGCTCCCCATCTGCGGGAGCAGGTGCATTAAGCATAAGTTAAGCCTTGCAAAACATTTCAGAATTTGAAGCATGTTTGGCAGTGGCCACCTACCAAAGAATAAATAGAAATACAAGAAAACTGGCTACCAGCTGGGAAACCTGTATGGAGGATATGCAGAACATGGCCACAGCATCTAGCTTCTCACCAAAACCTCCTGTTTCACTTTCTGTCCTTCAAGACTGTGAAGACTGTGGATGCCTGAAGAGATGGTCTCCCTGTTACTAACGTAAGCAAGCAGATGGATGTTGTGGGTCTACAATGCTGCTCCCCTTCTACCATGTGTCCCAGTTGGGCATAGACTTTGTAGGGGGGGAGACCCCCAGGTTTGGTGAGTATTTGGTGTACCCCATGAGTTCTAGTGGGGCATAGTGTCAGAGATGCCGGCACCTGTGGGTAGCTGCAAAGAGCTCTCTCCATGGTGGTGAACTGAGCAAGCAACAGGGATTGAGCATCAGAGGATGTCTCTGAACCATTGAAAATATGGCCGTGCTTGGACCATGAAGAATGGAGGGAGCACAACATATTGGCTAATGGATTGCTGACACTCTCCCTGGGAGACCTGGACACATAGTATGTACACTAGTGTTGTATAAATGGGTGGCACTAGGGGGCCATCCGTTTAATCTTCTGTCAAGTGTGCATTATACCAATACATTAAGCTGGGACATCTACAGAAGATGGTGGTGGGTGCTCTGTGTTGACATATGGCAGGATTGTCACTATCGCTCTTTCTGAGTCCCACAGCATGGTTTCTGACAGAGCATGGCATTAGGCATCTGAGGTTTTTCTTGAAGCGCATGATGTGAAAACAGAGACCCTCAATAATCAGTGGTATTGTTGTTGTGTAGAGCCATATATTGTGATGCAGAATTGCATTTATACTGCTTCACTTGATGGGGCAGGTTACAGACACAGGGCCCAAGTGAGAGGTAACCTCTTAGAGGAATGCTGACTCCAGTGATGAGCTTCCTTAACACACATTGAAGTAATGTGATATCCAGGATAAAAGCACATCTGGTGCCTTCTATGATGGACCGACAGATTTTCTCTGATGTTCCTATATTGGTCTCTTGCTCCCGATCCCTGTAGCCAGACACGGAGAAGCTGAATAAACAGCAGGCAAACTGATCCTCCCCTCAAGTTGAGTTAAACATGACGAAAATATTCTGTAATGGTTTACCCATCCATGGGGTTATCCAGGTCAATTCTAATCCCTCATTGTGTGTAGCTCACTCTACAGGTTGTGGTCTCCTTGGGGTGCATGAAAGCCTTCATAATTTAAGGTAAGGCAGCATTGGTAGACACAGGGAGGGTAAAATCAGTTAAAGAGGAAATGCAGTCAAAAGATGGAGTACAGTAAAATGTCCATAATTTAGGCAGGGAAATAACACCATAAAGAGATAAACTCTAAACAGGTCAGTGTTACAGGGTCAGTGTCAAGACAAGGCTGGCACCTCCCAACTTCCTTCTCCCACTTCTGGGAGATGACAGGGACGTACATGGTACCAATGGTGCAACCCTCCATCACACAAATCTCCCATTACTCTTTCAGGCCAGTAACCTATCCTTTCTGTTTCAGGACAACTACTCCCAGAAGGCACCTGAGAGAAAAAATCCCAGATGAGACCCAGGAGGACAGAATCAAGAGATACAGGATCTGGACTGGGAATATCCTTGCCAAACTGAAATAAGACACCCAATACCTGATCTACCAACCCAAAACAGATCCCAAGTGAAGAATGGGGCAACAGAAAATGAACCAGGAGTGAGAAGACTCTACATGGGCATTGGAGAGACACTGAAATTCTCCACAAACCAAATTTGACACCAGACAACCCGGCAGAGGAAAAGCATCATAATAAAAACAAAATTCCAGACCATAGCAAAAATCAGAGACAGCAAACACAACTGTCCTGGAAATGGGGGAGGGGCTTACAGGTGTTTTTAAAGGTTTGCCCCTGTCTAGTCCAGCCCTGAGGCTGGGGAAAAGACAGGCACTGATTTTCAGACAGTCAGGTGAGAACTGGTGACATGGTTTGCCACTAAGTTCAGGTCTTTCCTGTTCAAAGATGGCTGCCGCTTTAGCGATGCCAGAAATTGTTGACATGCCTACACCTCCAATCAGAATGCTACCAGGAAGACTTTGATTCACTCAATGATACAAATGATACAAATTAAAACTGATAAGGAGCTCTACGCGATTCGAGAGTGGGCCTCTCTTCTTCAAGAGCAACAATACTTTTTTGAACAATTAAATCAATCATGCTCTTAATAAAAGTTTATTACAAACACAACAGTATTTTTCAACTGTCTTTTGTGTCTTCAAATGGTCATTCCGTTGTGGAATTATGGAAACATCATCTTATGGCACAGTTCTCTGATATTCTGTGAATAATATTAATATGTTAATTTATTAAGAGCATGATTGATTTAATTGTTCAAAACATTATTGTTGCCCCTGATGAAGAGAGGCCCACTCTCGAAACGCGTAGAGCTCCTTATTAGTTTTAATGTGTATCATTGAGTGAATTGAACTGTGATTTCTACTTATGTTAAGCATACAAATCATTAAAAATATCCTTATTGAATGTATTTCTCAGAAAGTACTGACTATATCAAAATTTGTTTTCTAATTAGAATTGTGGAATCAAAATTCCTTGTGAAATAGTTGCTATAGTTAAAATTTCATATTTTAAAATTTACCAGTATTAAACTATTTATGTTGGTTAAACATTGTTTGGAACATTAAGTTTTCCAATACCAAATGGTGTGCAGGGGACAGGAGTTCCTATTACCAATAGGAACTTTGTTTTCTTCATGATATTATTGACTTTTTGATACCAGAGTCATTTGTTTTCTCCCCGGCACCCTTGAAGAGTGATGAGATTATATGAGCCATAGGAGCTCGAAATTCTTTGAATTTAGTTTAACTACTTTTCATACAAGCAAGAGTGTGCAGTTTCTCTTTTGTATGTTCAAGTATATCAGGAAGACTTTCCCAGTGCCCTGGACTTGGTGGCATGGCTCAACTCTCTGTTGTTTGCAGAGCAGACACTTGACCTGATAAACATATGAGTCTTTCCTGATTTGTTCCTGTCATTCCCCCTTCCCTCTCTTTGCCTGGGTTGCTATCCCAGTCTACGTGTCTTTGGATCACACTCCACTGCTCCTATCATCATTACTTTGGAAACTCCCTTGCCAGTCATCACTCAAAGGATCTTTTGGTCCTGACTTCCTCTGTGGAGGCTTGTTCTATTGCTGCCTTTTCCTCCAGTAATTTGTCCCTTCTTGGTGTTACCTATGTCATGTTTGCATGTTTGCTTGCAGTCTGTTCCATGGCAAACATAGTGTTAGGATCCACCCTTCTTTTGGCAGTGCCACACACATTTGCATTCACAGTATTATCCCTCAAAAGTAAAACTCAGAATTTGTCTGCTTCAAAACTTATGAAATATGGATTGATACTGTGGAATTCAGCAAATGTAACCCTTTCACATTATACAGTGCTATATACAGCCTCATTGATGTGGAACACATGATTGCATTATAACAAGAAGAGTGCTTAATAGAGCATGAAAATATTTGAAGAAAATCACATTTCAAATCCCAAGAAATTAATATTATGAGGCTGGTAGATGAATGAGAGAGGGGAACTAAAATCTGCTATGCAGTGTGTACTGTACTTTCAGTGACAGAATGTGACTAGTTGCCAGATGTCTTTTCAGCATAACTGACCGAGCTAGTTTCATTAACCATGCATGTTTCATAGCAAAGGACAGGTGGGCGGAGTCTGTCAAAAAAAGAGAGGTATTCTAGCAGCAGCAGGACACCAACTAAAAATGTCATTTATGTAACTACTCTTTTAGAATGAATTATGCTACCCAAAGAATTAGCGATCACAAAGTGTGCTGCGCTCCAACCCTTCAGTGATGACGTCAGTCGAAGGAATTCACTCACAGATGAAACAGCGAGAAAGACTGCCCTTCCCCTTGAAACCTTGCCAGAGAAAAGTGTGCCACAAAGGCAAATGCAGTTTACAAACATATCATACAATACACATAAACAATAAGCAGAAATACAGGAACAGGCCCTGGACAAAGAGAAGACTGCATGGAGCCGATAAGGACAGTTTTTAGTACAAAAGGTTCTTTAGCATTATTTCACATGCATGATGCATGGTATGGCACATGTTGCAAAAGAGGAAATGGCAGCAAAGATATAGAAAGAATGGCATGCTCCAGGTTTTTCACAAGTTGCAGATCAATTAGTGTGCAGCGCTTCATTTTCCAACAACAAAAGATAGAAAAATCAGCCAACCTGGAGCAGTAGTCACACCCTATTCATGGGTTCTATTTGCACAGACACAGTGTAATGTCTTCCATATGCCAAAAGTGGGTGGTCTTGAGTTTGTGTTAGTTACTGTTGACATATTCTTGAAATAGGCACAGGTGTCTCCGAGACTTAAGGCAGATCATCAGGCTGCAGGTACAGGAGCTATGCAATGTACAGCCCTCTGGAACAGCCTCTCTGCCTCTCTCAAACTTGAGCAGAACCACCTCCTGTTCCGGAAGCAACTCAAGAGCTTCCTTTTCGCTTCTGTTTTCTCTCTTCCTCTCCCCTGCTGATGCACCTGACTGCTCCATGCACTGGTCACCCTCTGAACTCGGGCCCAGCCTCGTGCATTTCCAGTTTCCCTCGCACTGCCTCTGGGCTCCCCAGCACTTAGGGGTCTGTATTTGCAACCATACAGTCCCTTCTCTCTGCACTTTTGAGCCACCTGCTGGCTGCACTTGTGAGTTAACTGCAGTTCCCCTTCCCCTCCCCCCTGGTACTTCTGCCCTTCTCTTTTTCCCCACACTTGCACAATCTGAATGACACAAGGCCTATTAAGAGTGTTGTTTTGTCCTCCCTTGTTTCCCCCTCCTTTTCTTGTTGCGCCTAGAAACACTTGAGTACAGGTGCGTTATAAATGCCACATCATATCATTCATAACATACAGCAAAATCACCCTTGTTCATATCACCCACAATCAGCACAGTTGGTGAAGCAACAAATGGCATTATTCACTTTGCTTTATTTTTTTGCTTGTAAAGTGCCACACGAGCGGATGCCTCAGAGCGCACAAAAACAAAACATTGCTAAAATATGTACAGAAACTGGTTTGAAGAGGTCAGATGCACTCCCACGTGTTCTAGTGAGCAAGCATGCCAGCAAGGAACAGCAAACAAGATGACAGGATTGAGTTCACATGAGATACTGGCTTACTGATGCGTGTCCCAAAGGCTCTGCCAGTGACCTTGAGCCAGGGCAATAGGCAGTTAATGGATGACACAGAGTTAGTGAAGGTTGTTAAAATTCCTATAGGCAGGTCCAGCAGGTGCTCCCGTAGAGGCCAGAAACACTGTGTGATTTGTTCCAGCTAGGCTCGGTAAGTTCTTCTATGTGAAACATTGCATTAAGCAGTGCCTAGAAGCCCATTGGTCTGGTCTCAATGAACTGTTGTTACCTACCGACACTGTGGTTTGATCTAAAAATGTTCATGCCTGGCAGTGTAAACCTGTGATGCCATTGATCGATGGAGCGGCTTAGCGAGTTGGTTGTTTTTGGTTTTTTGCTAAACAGGAATTCTGGTGAGAGGACGTGCCATACAAACTAACATTAAAACACGTGAAAACAAGTGCACAGAAAATAACCACAGTGGACCTCAAACCCTGACGATAGTCAAAAAAGCACTCCATAGCGGTTTTGTCAGGGAGACAATTGCAGTACTTCTTATGATTGTGGGACGACATACTACCTGAGATTTATTCTATGTAGTGCACAAGCGTACAGATACTCTCCTCGTGTAGAGCATTGGTGGAGTGTGTACCAAAGGAATAGGAGTGTGATTTACTTGCAAAGGCAGCACCTCATTCAGAATGGGCAAGGAAGAACATTTCCCAAAAACCTGAATTAAAACTGCCAGTTGATACAGAGAAAGTTCAAGAAATAGGAGTGCCTAGAGCAACACAGAAAACAAGCTTACCTGAAAACTGCTCTAATTATGTTTATTTTCTATTCACTCAGCAAGTTTCCTCCCTGGGTAAGTGAACATTTTGAGGTGAAATATATCATCACATGCCTTTATGGAATGAGTTGGAATCAATAGTGGCATCAGGAGCCTTTGTGCCTTTCAATGAAGTGAAGTGAAGTGTCAGAAATCTAATGTTTTAATTACATTTTTAAAAGCCACGCTGAATTGTCAACAAAGCGATACTCTAGGGAGATGATGGAATCCACTGCAGCTACAGGTTACTGTTTAAAGGGATACATAATACTATTATCCAGCAAGATTTTATCATGTTAAAAAGCTTAGAAACGTGAGAAAAACAACTCTAAGGGAACTACACACACCATAGTTCAAGAGTGCCCATAATGGGACCCGTCCAGAAAAGTGGATGGTACATAATACCACACTCTATTTCATTCATTCATTTTGTTTTACCAATATTGAACTTTCAAGTAACATCGCATTTTGCAATTTATTCAACGCTAGCAATACTCGGATTTGCCCAGCTGAAGTACTTGCTATCTGAAGGAAAGTACAGTCAGAAAAACTTTCAAGGAATTATCTGGGTTGGAGTTAATTCAGTGGCACAACACTGGAACATTTAAAGGGGAAGCATGCATACAAAATTTAAAAAATGGGAAACTGGAGAAAATATTGGGACACAACAGTCACAGCTGACCAATGTAAATGTAAGCATAGGAAAACTCCATGTTATAGAGGACCTAAGCAGTTCAACACAAAATGTATTTAGTAACTCCTTTTTCTAACATCACAGAATCGGGCGAGGGAACATTGAGGCATTCCTTGCAGTGATGTGCAAAATTACCTGAATGACCATCGGAGACTGATACCTGATGAAGTAAACCTCCAGCTCATGTCAAGGGTGCTGGCGAAAGATGCAGGAATTCCAGTGATGCTGTGGCCCTGGAGACGAGTATAAAAGATTACAAGCTGGCACTGTGACATTGAAGCAGCTGGATGCTTGTTTAGCGCTCCTGGACTCATCCAACGAACAACACATTAGCTAACTCCAGGACATTGGTCCAGCAGCTGTAAATGAGATTGGATCATTCACATAAACATCTGGAATGTGCAGAATCCAGGAGACATAACTCACTATGTGATCAGGGTACTTGTGATGAAACTGGACTTCTAGATCACTGCAGGAACAGACAATAGCAGCAAGAACTTCTGCAGATCAAACGCATGCCAAAGGTAAAGACTGAGCACATATTGATTGTTGCAGGCAGAGTCTGCTGGGAGGGACCGGCGAAGGGCAAATGTGTTTCTCTTGAGTGAGATCTGTGTGGAAGCCAAAGACGAGCTCAAAGTTGATATACACGTATGCACTATTATCATAGCTATAAACGATTAAGTCCATAACAGTAGAAAGTAGAAACTGACTGGACCATTGGAAGAATTACCACCAGAGGTGCAAAAACTGTGCGATGTGAAGAAAAATGGCCACATTCAATCGAGAAAAGAATGCCTTATCTCACTGAAAAAATCATTTTTTATACTAATTTGATGTTGTATGCCATAAGACAAAATGGCTCACATTGACTGATTCTTACAAATTGACCTTTTTGACCACTCTCAATACAATTATTAGTTTCACCTTCACATTCTGTTTTTGGTGTCGTTTTTGGAACTGTCACAAGTACTCCATTTACATTTGCATTTTTGCCTTTGATTAATAATGATATAGAACTTAAGTATATGGAATATAAAAGTATTGCAGTTCAAAAGATTATGCTGATTGAGCATCTGTAATATATTAAAAATAATCTTGTTCATGGTAATACATTAAACACCCAAATACAAATAAAGGTTGACAGTTAGCTGTTGGTATGATGTGACCGAGGTGGAAGTGACACAAGCAAATGTCGGCTTTAGAGATCAAATGATTTAGGAGCTTGTGTTAGAAAGCTCAAAAGAGGAGGACTGTGAAACCCGACAGCACTTTTTTCCTGCATGATTCATGATGCACATGAGCTATGAACAGTGAAAAGCTGCAGTAATGCTCTCAGATGATGCGGCATCTTAAGCCATGTTTAGAGAGGTAGCACGGTGGGGGAGGTGATTGTTACGCACACGAGGCCCTATAAAGCCGGGCAAATATTATTTCAATCTCCGCCAAGGGCACAGGTGTGCACAGATCATAGACCAGTGGTGTCATTGAAGACACCATGATGCACAGTAAATTGGAGTTCACCTGTTGGGATTTAAACACTTTTGTGCAAAATGGGACATTAGAAACAAAAACTTTCCACAAACCAACAGAAGCTAACAGCATTTCACATACCAAGAGTTGCCACAAACAGAATGTCATTAACAACGTTTCTACTGAAGGGTTTATCAGGGCTTAAAGGAATTGCAGTTTGAGTGAAGATTATGAGTCATTGGCTAAACTAATTATACAGATATCAAAGGCAAGACATGATGACAATAAAGTCATTGACAACTGCCATAAAGGAAAAGAGGGGTGCACAGAGATATTAGCCTACAAAGTAAAGAAGCTAATTTTAGTTTTTATTTAAATTCAACTGAATTTGGTTTAAATGCAGACAAAGAACTGAATGTGTACCTGAGAAAATAACTCAATTGGGCAAAATATACAGTAGGTAAATAGTTAAGTTTCAGGTTTGTATTGGACAGTTACCTGGAAATTAATAAAAGAGAACCTTATTATACAAAAACAACCACACACATATCATATGCCATTTAACAAAGACTGCCTCATAGGGCATAAACCAATCCTTCTTCATTGTCAAACGCTGCTATCATTTACAAAGAAACCAAATGGAGGACTTGTTAAACTTGGATGCCTTAAACATGTGGCAAACCTATCAAGATCAATAAAACAACATGTTGTCAGCAGTTATAAGTGATGAAATCATTTATCAAAACTGGAAATAAAAACTACAATGCAACTGCTTTAACATACATAACGTATCATTCATCAGCTGTATGTGCTCGGATTGTATTCTGTTTGCAAATGAATGCAACATAAGACTCCTACTAGTATTTCTTTATTGTTGGTGGCTAATACAATTTGAAGTGAAATTAATATTTTCCAAATTTGGCAGACATAGACATGTGATAACAATCACCACAGATGTCTATGTCATTTCAGGTATGACATCGGAATATACAAACAAAAATGTTAATAAAATTGACTTCGAAATATAAGCGTCAATCTTTTCTTGCATACAAAGTATTTGTCAGTCACGCCATTTAGCAATGGCTGCCCATAGGACACACAGTAGTCCTTTCTTGCTGTCAAACACTGCCATCATTCATAAAGAAACCAACATGGTGTCCTTGCAAAACCTGAAAGCTTTAAACATGCATCAAACATACCACAGTTAAAAAAACAACACTGTACCCATGTAAAATGTGGACATCTCAGATACGTGGCAAATGCACCACAGCCTGCCTATTTGAATCAGGTAAGACCACATTAAGAAACAAATGGTCTGTCAAACGAATGAATCTCATAAAGAATACCTTTCATTACTAAATGTGTAAGAATCTCTAGCAGACATTAGATACAGTGATTCCTTCTTTTGTTTACGGGTCAGTATACCTGATGTCACTATCCTTCAAGACGCTAGAGCGCAAATAGCTCAGAATCAAATAACCTATTTATTCAAGTGAGAAATCATAGAGATAAAGCACGTGTCTAACTGACAAGTGGTGAAATGGATTCCAGATAATCAAATGCTGTTAAAATAACTATATTCCAGATCTGACATTGGCATAATTTAGAAAAGGATTACTGAAGCTCAAATTGCAAAATAGGTAAAATCCTTGATTGAAACTAAACCAACAATTTAAAACATCAGCGTAAACATGTTTTTAAGTATTCAATGCACTACTAGGGATACATATTGTTTTCCAGGCATCATACCATCCAAATCTCATCTTTCAATAAATTGTCCAATATGGAAATCGATAGGATAAAAGTAAAATAATCAAGGTCTTTTTTAATACATGTTTACATATTATTTAGTCGTACATAAGTAATTTCTATTAGGGATGAGTGTAAGAAATGACTCTGCCTTGTTAGACCCTGAAGAAGAATGTGATGCATAAGGATTGTATTCTATGAAGTATGAAACATGTGTTGATTACAAGAGAATTAGCTCAATAGTGCCAACCTATGGGTGCAAGTGAATCTGCTCAACAAAGCCAACCTACGTGTAAGAACATCCACAACAAATTCACAATGCTAGATAAAATTTAGATTTTTAGAGCACAAAGCTTGACAACATGAGAACCAAAGCTAAATAAATATATATTATCAGAGACCGTAATAAGTTATTGTACAATTATCAAGAGAACAACAGATATATTGTGTGAAATAGAAGATTTTAATTCAGTAAAGAGACTTGTCAGAAACAAGATTGTGGAGTCTTATTATAATTGTATATGCTCTATTCATTGTTTGTCATATTAATTTTGTAAATATTCGGAGAGCAATTGTGGGATGTTTTCCCCCACTAGTCCAGGCCCTGCAACATTCCTGTGCTTTGTTTGCATCAGAAACATCAGAAATGGCTGCTGGAAAGCATTCCGCTCGCTAAAAATCACCTAGAAGTGCACAGTAAAAATCTGAAAAATAGGCCGCCATCCACTTTTGCCTATGTCAGTGGTAACACAGGAGACCACTGCCAAAACCCATCATTTGGCTGCCCAAAAAGCAAGGCTGATTGCAAAAGAAACACATAGCTGTGTGAAAATCTGTTTTTCTTGCTTGTCAAATTTGTAAAAATCATGGCTCACAAACCACCCAAAAGACCCAACCTCCTTGTTGGGTGTCAAGCATCATTCTACTTCAAGAATCCACATAAATACAATGTCCACAGAAGTACACTTATCAGAAGAAAATCCACATTGAAGATTGCTTGCTTGGAAAATTATGTTGAAAATGGTTACAATACCGTTACTCACCTCTGTCAGAAGCTGGCGATTTCTAAAACCTGTCATGTTTAAAGTCTGCATTGAATTCAAGGTATGCCAAAGAAAGACTTGCAATCAGAAGCCTAAGAGGTGGATACAATTCAAAACTATATTTTAAAAAGGCTTGAATTAAGAAATTGGTTGCTGTATTTGTTAAAAATGTAATTTATATTTTAGGACAAGACAATTTCAGACATTGTGTTTAAAAGTTAAGGATTCCCACACTGAGCTTCAAACACATTCCACACCTTCTCCCTAAATAAAGGAATCTTTTCCCATGTGCTCTGCTGAGTATCTGACAGGCAAGTGTGAAAGGAAATGGGAGGGGCACTCTGGCATGTTGCTCTGAGTGAAGACAAAGGACTCCCTTGAGCTGAATGAAAATGCTAATTCGGGTGTGACTGACACCAACTGCCCTGGCAGGAATAAGCCCATGTGACTCTCTGACTCAGCCGAGCCTTGGAGGTGGGCCAGACTGAAAATGTGGATTTGAAACTAAAGTAACTGTATGTTTTAGCAAATTGTACTGAACTGATAAAAATATGGGATTTACAGGTTATTAAAATGAAAAATTCGCTCACAGTTTAAAACTAATCTGGAATCTGTGCGATGTTCTGAGACTGCACTATCAAAATGTGGACTTTGTAGCAGTTGTGATTATGTGAAAAATATGAAAATTTACAGGAATATGCCCAGAGGTTATGTGCATGCATGTATAACAATTGTACAGATCCGAAAATGTGTAACCAACCAAAAGCACAAAAAATTGTCATTTATGAACCAAAACTTGTAGGAAGATAAGATTTGGACAGAAACGTACCCCAGGCAATCAGTGATGTGTATATCTATTATTAACACGTTGTGCATATTGGAAATATTTTTTTGGGGAAAAATAGATTTTCTGGGTAAGAACAAAGTGGAGGGATTTTTTTCTCGACCCTAAACACTGTGTCACTCTGACACATGATGACACCTCATGACACACTGTTCCTTTCTAAAATCAAGAGAGGGGGAATTCACTGACCTATCAGATCCTTAGAGGGTTGGGCATTGTAGAATCAGCCTTCCCACCCCTTTGGAAGATGGATAAATAGGGACTGTTGAGGACCCAGACAGACACACTGTCACTCATCACTGATCTACCGGCAAAACGCTCTGCAGGAAGAACCCATCTCTAGATCCAGACTCCAGAACCAGACTCCAGAACCCTGAAGCAGAGGCCTAACCCAAAAAGCTGAACCCTTTTCAGCAGGCCTTTATA